>NW_025999983.1:9705026-9713601 GCF_001458135.2 Marmota marmota marmota
ATATATATATATATATATATATATGCCCACATGCATCCAGGTTATGTACACATATGTCCTTCCTTCTGTGCTATTGTACCCCAGGATTATTGGAGGTGGAAGACAAAGTGTCTACACAGCTCACACTGGACTCTCAGACTGACTGCACTGCAGGACATGGGTGTCATCAGCAGGATGCTGCTGCCAGGTACATGCTAGTACTGAGCTGCTTTTCTTTTCGGGAGACACACTAGAAAAAATAAGTCCTATGTTTTCCAAAAGTGAAGTTTTGAAATAATAAGAAAATGAGGAAAAAATTATTACTTCCTGTAATCAGTTAAATTAAAAAACGTCTTCCTTCTTTCATGTCACTTGTGAAAAACTGAGAGGTAAAGTTTGAGATTAAAGATATGAAAAATAAAAGCAATCATTTCAATTTAAAATGACTAATTTTATCCTTACCCTAAATTTAAGATCCATTTGCCATCTATTTAGTTTTTAAAAATTTTTTTTTTAGTTGTAGTTGGACATAATACCTCTATTTTATTTACTTATTTACATTTAGGTGGTGCTGAGGATTGAACTCAGTATCTCGCATGTGCTGGGCAAGTGTTCTATCACTGGGGCACAACCCTAGCCCCTCCACCTGCCATTGGTCCTCTCTGAGACTGGGGAGTGGCTAATCACAACTGGGGTGTAGACAGGTTGCTCCTGCTATCAGAAGGCAGTGATGCCTATAACTTGGAGCAGGCCTGAGGTAAGATTAGCTGTTTAGTTTGCATATATGTATTTTAACTCTTGTCACCTTTCTTTGTTAACTTGTGCTATCTCAATTTGTTCTCCTAAAATTAGAAAAATGTATAAAGATAAAATGTTTATTTTTAATATTAAGATCTTCCCCCAAAGTACTTTTATGGCACCATAACAAAGGACACTGCACCGCACAGTCGGGCCTCCGTCTGTGTGACACCAATCCTGGGGGACTATTTGAATCTGCCAGCACTTCATGTTTCCTTTGCAGTCCTTCGTTACACAGTTGGTAAAACTGTTTGGCGTGTGCTTGCTGGTCTGACTGCACTCTTGACTAGACTTTAGGTTGAATCCACAGCACTTAGCACAGTGGCCATAATACTGATGGTCCTTATAGACATTTGTGTATGAAGGTTCCAATGGAAGGAAAAAGTGTGAAAAGTCTGGCAGCATTCAAATAAGAACCAAGAACCGATTCAAACAGCCTATCCACAGGATTTCAGTGAGAAAGGTGTGAAGTGAATGTGGATGCAATCAGCAAGACTGCAGGCTGAAAGGGCTATGCTCATTGCTAGCATCTCACAGCTCCACACCCAAGGCCTGCTCACTAGCCAAATTATTACCAGAGCCAGGATCTGGGTGTCTGAATATAGAAAAAGGACAGGAGGAGAAACAAGGCTCAGTAGATAAAGAGCACATGTGTCATCGCTCTTGCCACTAACCAGGCTCAACACACCTCTTCTTGACTGTAGGCGTTAGCCATGGGCTAAGGATGCAGCTCAGTGGTAGAGAACTTGCCTACCATGTATAAGGCCCTGGGTTCCTTCCCCAGGACTGAAGAAAACCAAAACAAAAAAATTAATAGACTACAAGGAAACCTCTAGATAAAGGTCTTTACCATAGGCTCCCCTCACCATGCCCCCAGCAATGGACAAGCGATGGACCTTGAGAAAGACCACGTAACTTTTCCAGGTCACTAAGGACCATCTAATGCTGCTTGAGTGCTGTAAAAATTACATCCTACTGTTCTGAAACTGTTGTGGAGGCAAAGAAAGGAATGTAAATTGCTAAAAAACTACAGCAAGACATTCTTATGGTGCCACAAATGTTTTCATTGCATATACTTTAATTAAGCCTAAAAGTACATTTCCCTCATGCCTTTTAGGCAGATTTACATTTTCACAGTCTTTACCATATGTTTGGTGATATGTATATGTGCATGTGTATGGACAAATGTTTATTTTTATTTTAGAATGTTTTGTAACAAAACAATGTTGGTCCACAGTACACTGTCAAAGCAACAGCAGGCTTATTATTTTGCCTCTTTCAGTCCTGCTGTTAGATGGGCTTTATTAGGGACATTATTAAGAACAATTGCAAGCACAAATTGAAGTGGTATCTCAGACAGAGCAGTTAAATATTCCTGAATTGCATATATTTGCAGTGATTGGATAGTGAAAATGACATGTGGTCCTTCATGATGCCCTCCTTTGGTCCCCCTTCCTGAATTACCAACTCATTAAAAAAAGTGGCTATTGCACAATATAGAGCAAGAGTATAACAACTTTCACTTTAGCAAACAGCTTCTCTAGCACCAGAGCCAAAAGTTTGCTTGTAAAATTTTAAACATAAAACAATTTAGAAGACTAAGGAATGTAGAAATATTTAGTAAAAGTTAATATACAATTTCAAGTGTAATTGTTTTAGAAACAGAAAATGGGGTCAAGGATTATTTGATTTTCTTACATTTAAGTAGAAAGTGGGATTTTGATGAGCTCTTCCTACAGACTTGCTGGATGGAGACAATCTGACCAGTAAGCTAGAAGCCAGTACCCACCCTCAGTCATTCTTTGTAATTCTGAGATTAGCAAGGAGAGCATTTACACATGGTCTGTTTGTAGTGTCTTTTTTCTTTTTTTTTTTTAGTTGTAGACAGAAACAATACCTTTTATTTATTTATTTCTATGTGGTGCTGAGGATGGAACCCAGGGCCACACATTTGCTAGGCAGTGCTCTGACACTGAGCCACAAACCCAGCTCTGCAGTCTACTTTTAGTAAATTATTATTCTTAATTATTGTCTGAAGTTTTAAAGATTATTATTTTCTACCTCTGAAATTTTTCCTCTGAGCCAATGTGCGAGTGTGTTTGGAACATTATTTGAGTTTTACCTCTTCATTTAAAAGCATTACTGATCCAAAATGCCGTTTCCTATATAAAGAGAGGAGAGAAGGAAGAAAGAAAGAAAGGAAGGGGGAGAGAGAGGGAGGAGGGAAGGAGGAAGGAAAAATAACCAGGGTGGATTATGGGAAAAAAAACCCACACAATGTTGCTGCCTTCTGAGACTCAAAGCAAATAACATAGACACCCCAAAACTAAGGAGTCAACTCTCCCTGTTCTTCAGCCCTGCTTCACACATCCTGGAAGCATTGCATGTCTCATCTCGGGTTGTAATGGAAACACATCTCCAGGGAAGGCAAGAACAGAGTGCCCTTTCTTCCTCTGAAAAGGAAAACGCTGGTTGTACCAGAGCTCCGTGTGAATTTCACAAACATTTACTAGAAAGACCAACTCTTCAACCCGTCAAGCTCTATCTATTTAACCCAGTGAGCGGATAATCAATAGCAGACTCCTTCTGGGTTTTGACTAGATTGCCAGATCCCTCATAGCCAGAGTGGTCTTCCCTCTGACTCACTTTTCCTGGGCTGTGCTCTTCAATTCGTTGCCTTACAAAATTAGCCTGTTAATTAAGCCTTCTTGGCAACTAATTACATGTTAAAGATTTTTCAAAAAGATCTTTTGATTCCCTATATGAATGTAAAACAAAGGTTACTACAGCACATTACTCTCTCTCTTTTTTTTTTTTAATGACACAGAATTAACTTCTTTAGTAGGCCCAACTCTAAGGACATTAAGGCTAAAAGAATTCCCTGATACACACAATACCATTTGTTATTTATATATCATATGGAAATCACATGTATTTCAAGATTATCTGCAGTCTTGTGCAGAACACCATTTTTCAATCTCAACTGATTGCAATATAAGTACACATTATTAATCTAAAAATTCACATGCACTAACATTTCTGTAAGTTTGTTGTTAATTCAGACATATGATTTGAAAATGAAGCAGGGCTGATGTTATGCCACACCATACCCAGGTTGTATATTTATTTATTTAGGTAGGCAGTTTTGAAATGTTTCAGATGGAACAGCCCAGGACAGACTTAGCTGGGCCAAATGTACCACTTAGTCCATAGCTGCCATCAGTTCCCATGTAAATGGAGAAACAACTTGTTTGGAGAATGCCCCCTGAGTTCAGGCCCAGCATGTTTCGTGCGGGGGCACTTCACCAAACAGCTGTTACCAGAAACCAACTTTTACAATGCACATAAACAGTACTCATTTTATTACAAATGCAATCATTTATAAAGAAAACCTTTTCACGGATCAATAATAAAGAAAAAGTCTTATAAAACAAACCAACAAGCAAGCATTAATGTAGAATTAATTAATTATCCAAAAACCCCAAAAAACAAAAATAACAAACAACCAGAGCCACTTACAGGGCTTGATGGAGTCTTTGGCCAGCCTGGGCTGCTAATGCTATCGCTCTCATCTCCATGAAAGGAGGAGATGCTAGCAGAGCTGGGGGACATTGGGGAAGGGACTGGCAGGTTGCCGGGGGTTGGGGGCTGAGAAATACCCTGAGAGCTGTAGCTATCCTGTGGTAGAGGAATAAAAAAAAAAAAAAAAATGACAAAGGTAGGGCAAACTTTATTTAAAATAACAAAAAGCACATCCAGTTTAACAGACTAATTTTTATATATATGAGATATATATATAATATATATATATATATATATATATATATATATATATAAAAAGACATATACAAACACACACACAAACACATGTATAAGGTATTAAAACAACATTCTTAATTAGTATGATTTGGTAAGTTTGCTGGATGCTGGATAAGGCCACAAAGCCACCATGCTTACTTCAAGCTTACATGGAATGCTAAGCATGGGTTACCCCTTATGAAAGAAAGGAAAAAAAAAAAAGCTGTTCACCTTATTTATCAAATAAGGCAGGAAAGCAAAATATTAAGTATGTTGTTGTTGCTGGGCGGCCAAAACAGGAAGCTACAAACTGAAGGCAGAGAAAATGGCTGCAAGGATCAAAACCAGGCAAGATCCCTCACTTCTCCCCACCCCCAAAGCATTTCTCAGGTGGGTCTTTTCCCCACCCCCTCCCCCAACATGAGTTAATGCCGTAAGAACTAGTAACTTTCAGATCCACACCATGGAGGGGGTGGGGAAAGAAAAGACTAGAACATGTTGCACAAAATGAAGGCATGCAGGAGAGAAGAGACCAAGAGAACAAAAAGGGTAGCCAGCACCAGGGCAGAGTAGCAGCATGGCAGCTTTGGCCAGGCAGCGCCCACACCGCGTGCAGGGGAGGAAGTACCTTTGACTTGCTCTCGGGCTGTGGAGTGCCTTCTTCTTTGCCATCTGCTTTGAGAGGCACGGGCAGTTTGGATTCACCGGGAGACATCATATCTGCAAGACCCATAGATGCTAATCGAAAACAGGAGAAAGAGTCAGGATTATACATGTGATTTGTCCGACTGTGCTGCCAGCACTGTTACTGAGTAAGGCATGGGACACCTGAGTTTCCCTTGAAGGAAGAAAAGAAGAGAGAAATGGTAACCGGGAGCATTCTTATTTCTGAAATGTGAATAGCACCACATTTTGGCAATCCTTCTTGTAAAAAAAAAAAAAGAAAAAAAGAAAAGTGACAACCATTCTGTATGTTGAAGACCTACCCCACCGAAGGCCAACTTATTAAACATTATTTAGTTATAACAGAGTAGGCAACAAATGGAAATAAGCAACTGTTTACATGCTCATCAGGGGTTGGAAGCAAACACTAGGTATATATATCCATCCATTACCTGGGTGCCAGAGGGCTTAGTGACTTCTGATATCCTCAATTCAAATAATCTATAGTTTGTGAAATTATTTGAAACTTCTTATTGCTTCATTCAAATTTTTTATTTATTGCACACGGTCTAGTCTATAATAAGGGAAGATGATTAGCCAAATGACTTCAAAAACAATAATTGGAAAAGACTTTTTGCAGGGAAGGCTGTGCATTTCTTTGCAAGGTGCTGGGGTGTCCCTGCAGCCTGGCACACTACTTCCAGTCATCAGCCCCTCGAGAGCCACCTCAGATCACCACTGCAGGGGGAAAGTCACCCACGCAATGGGCTCCTTCTAGGCACCACAGCTTCACCAGAGAACACTTAATTTACACACATTTATCACAGATACTAACGGACATCTTCAGGTTAAAACGATGGGTTTCGATTTCTTTCTAAAGGAAGAACAAGGATTCAGCAGGGAATTGGTATAACTATCCAGGGAATCACAGCTGAATTTCCAGAGAACCCTGCTGTGAAAACCATCTGTACAACCCTGACTGGAGGGGCTTCGAGTGAGACATCAAACAGATGCGTGGAGAGGACAGTGAGGCGGGGAGGCGAGGGGGTGGGAGAGAGCATGAGCCTTATAAAGGAGGGGAAACCAGAAAACGCTCCCTGTCAGAATCACAGGAACCCGAGGTCTGATGGGCAGGACCCGGTTCACATGCTGCAAAGGCGAGAGTGCTGGCTCAGCCAGGCCGTACACACGGGGCACCATGTGCCAAGGGTGGGGGTGGCAGCTTTAAAAAAGACTCCACAGATTGCCCACTACAAAATGATTATTGCACATATTCATGTATTACTATGTTTTAGAAAATAATTAGTTTTAATTATAGCAGTGAGAGAGCGAGCAGGCTCTGGTGAATTACCTGGCAAGCTCCGTGGTGCTAATTTGCTAATATCGTTAGCATCGCTGCAGGTTGAGACCATAGGTCCTGCCAAAAAAAGCCTACCGTGCCACGTGCCCACGAGTTTACATCAGCACACTCAATAATACACTCTGAAATCCTGTATTTTCCACCATGGACACACTGGCTGGTTTTTCAAAGCCCATTCGCAGCCCAGTCAGCCCTTAAAGTCATCACAACACACACAAATCATAATTGGGATGTTTTTCTTTTTTTTCA
The DNA here is from genome assembly GCF_001458135.2 of Marmota marmota marmota. Taxonomy (NCBI): domain Eukaryota; kingdom Metazoa; phylum Chordata; class Mammalia; order Rodentia; family Sciuridae; genus Marmota; species Marmota marmota. Next base: position 9,711,874 of record NW_025999983.1, read on the forward strand.
AATTACTTTCAATACTTAGACTTTAAGAACTGGAACAAAAAGCTTTTTCAAGTGATGCAGCTGCAGAGAAAAATCTATTGGGATCAGCTAAAAATGCTGTTATTTTTGTGAATGTGTGAAACCTCAAAAAAGCAGCTGAGAGATGTTACACCAGGAAGACAGCCTTGTTCAAAGTGCTGGATTGATTTCGTGCAGTTTTATCTCTGGGGTCTAACAAAGTAAGAACCTGTACATTGGAAAACACTCCTTCCAGAAGAACAGAAGGGTCAAAAACCGGCACAAGGTGAGGAGAGGGCCCTGTGCACCACAGCTGCACAGCCCTGCTCTGTCTCTCATGAGGGTCGCAAGAACGACAGCACCCAGCTCCAGAGAACGCCGGGAGGCCGTGGCACGTGGCTTCTGCTAAGGCCTGCTTCTCCACTGGTGACGGCTTACTCACAGTTGACAGTATTTCTAAGTCATGTCTGAATATTATTTTGAAAATAGGAATAGTAATATCATATTTTATGCATTAAAGGTGTTAAAGTACACATAAGCAATTTCAAATCATAAAGAACTGGGCTAATATGTATTATGATAATTAGTGATAATTACTGACTTAAAAACCAGACTTACATGACTATAAGCATATGTTGGTTTGAAACTCCTCAAGTTTCTTCATTCTCTATTATACATTTTAAAATGGGCATTTTGATCAGAGACACGCCGTCTGATAGAAGAAAAAGTTGGCTACAATCTACATACTGTGGGGTCGGGCTCCAAATTCCTCAATAGGACACCCATAGCACAAAAGTTAATAACTAGAATCAACAAATGGGACTTACTCAAACTAAAAAGTTTTTTCTCAGCAAAAGAAACAATAAGAGAGGTAAATAGAGAGCCTACATCCTGGGAACAAATCTTTACTCCTCACACTTCAGATAGAGCCCTAATATCCAGAGTATACAAAGAACTCAAAAAATTAGACAATAAGATAACAAACAACCCAATCAACAAATGGGCCAAGGACCTGAACAGACACTTCTCAGGAGGACATACAATCAATCAACAAGTACATGAAAAAATGCTCACCATCTCTAGCAGTCAGAGAAATGCAAATCAAAACCACCCTAAGATACCATCTCACTCCAGTTAGATTGGCAGCCATTATGAAGTCAAACAACAACAAGTGCTGGCGAGGATGTGGGGAAAAGGGTACACTTGTACATTGCTGGTGGGACTGCAGATTGGTGCAGCCAATTTGGAAAGCAGTATGGAGATTTCTTGGAAAGCTGGGAATGGAGCCACCATTTGACCCAGCTATTCCCCTTCTCGGTCTATTCCCTAAAGACCTAAAAAGAGCATGCTACAGGGACACTGCTACATCGATGTTCATAGCAGCACAATTCACAATAGCAAGACTGTGGAACCAACCTAGATGCCCTTCAATAGATGAATGGATAAAAAAAATGTGGCATTTATACACAATGGAGTATTACTCTGCATTAAAAAATGACAAAATCATAGAATTTACAGGAAAATGGATGGCATTAGAGCAGATTATGCTAAGTGAAGCTAGCCAATCCCTAAAAAACAAATGCCAAATGTCTTCTTTGATATAAGGAGAGTAACTAAGAACAGAGTAGGGTCGAGGAGCATGGGAAGAAGATTAACATTAAACAGGGATGAGAGGTGGGAGGGAAAGCGAGAGAGAAGGGAAATTGCATGGAAATGGAAGGAGACCCTCAG
>NW_025999983.1:9713615-9853531 GCF_001458135.2 Marmota marmota marmota
GAGAGAGAGTGAGAGAGAGTGGTGTTTTGTGTGTTTTGTTTGAGGGGAGGGGGGATAGTAGAGGATAGGAAAGGCAGCAGAACACAACAGACACTAGTATGGCAATATGTAAATCAATGGATGTGTAACTGATGTGATTCTGCAATCTGTATATGGGGTAAAAATGGGAGCTCATAACCCACTTGAATCAAAGTGTGAAATATGATATATCAAGAACTATGTAATGTTTTGAACAGCCAACAATAAAAAATTTAAAAAAAATAAAAATAAAAATAAAATGGGCATTTTGAATGTGCAAGTAAGATATCTGTCAAAAATTGCATTGTTCTATAATTCTGAAAGATGAATAAGGATAGAATTTAAGTTCTAATTTTACTTAGTACTCCTGCCTCACAATGTAAATTTTATTTTACTAAGTGGATCACAAGGCATTTCCTTATGGGTTTTACTCGTCTTTTTGTTGAAATGCTTATTTTGACTTCTTACCAGAATTCTCAATGAATCACGGTGATGAGCCACATGCTTCCCCAGGCAATGTACACCAGGGGCACTATTTTTTTTCCTTTCCCAGAAAAGAAAGACCACCACTGTTCTAAGGATGTGTTAAATCAGGGTACTGTTCTCTCTCCACTGACATCAGTAATCCAGCATGTGACATTCAGATGCAATGAGGGGCTGCGAGGGGCCGGCCGCTGCAGAAGGCGCTGCCTGAGCACTATTAAGTACGTTCAAGCACTAGCCTCTGGCTCTACCATTGAAATTTAACAGCTAGAATGATTTCTTACAGCAAGCATGGTCAAGGTCCTCAGGTAGCTATTCTGCCCTGGATTTTATGCATTCAAAAGGACATAAACACATGTGACACAAGTAAAACTGAACTAAACACTCATTCCTGCCTCCTCCCGTCATCCTTTACCTTCTCTCCCTGCAGGCTCTGAGTCACCCCCAGAAGATGTAAGTCAGGATCAGAAACACACACAGCTCTTTTCTTTTCATGGTAATATACCATACGCCACAAAATATTTTATTTCTTGTTTTTGATAGCACAAAGGGCCTATCTATGTGTATACATCTGTTCATGACTATTTTAATGTGGCAAACTATAAAGCATATTGTTACCATAACTTAGAAGAGGTATGAACAAAGCTCGGGGGAAGCCTTTCCTTCTCACTGGATTGGCAAAGCCCAGAGAAAATCCCTCAAACATCCCGATATGAGGCCTTCCTTGGGGGTTGCCAGTGAGAACGTGCAAGCTGGGCACAAAGCCATAATTTGCATGAGTGCCTCCTCCCCATGCAGCAGCCCCAGCAAGCCTGACGTGCACGGCTGCTCTGGGAGAACAGCAAACTTCTCCTCACGGCCATACTGATGCTCCAAGAAAGCCCTGCCCCTGCAGCCTGGCACATCAGCATACACTTCCCCCTAGTTTAAGAGGTCTGATTTTGATAGCTTACCACATCCTTTTTCTAGGGAAGCAGCAATTTGTCTAAAACCATCAACTTAAAGCAAGCAAGCAAGCAAACAAAATGCCTTTAAACTACTTAGATAATCAACCACCAGTAAGGGTGCAAAGGACCCAAAGCTTCCTCTATGGAAGACTGTCAGGTCCCAAGAAGATAGCTGTCCAGCTGTGAGATCCCACTCTAGGCAGCTTTGCTAATGGTACACAAAGCTGGCAGCTTTTCTACAGGTGATTGCTGGACAAAATACCTCCAAATAATCAATTCTCAAACTTTAGCATGCATATATGAAAATTGTCTGAGGAGTTTGTTAAGAATGAAGATTCCTGGACCCACCCCCAGAAATTCTGATGGGACCTCAGGAATCTGTGGTTTTAACAGCATTCTAAAGGATCTTTAAAGTAGGTGATTCATAAATTTGGGTAGTGTGATTGACATTTTCCCCTGTAAAGGGCTATCAGAACTGATATGCCTCGCACTGGCAGGACAGTGATGATGCTCTGCCTCTGGGATCGACCAAAGCTCAGCTGGCAGAAAGACTCACCACTGGAATTTGAGCAGGGCTCTGCAAGGGGAAGGCTCGGCGCAGTGTCTCATGGCTGCTCATCAACTATCTATAGGATCTAGTGTAACTGTGCCCATAATACGTAGTTCCAATCTTTAAGTCTAAGTTAGAACAGAAGCAGGAAAGACCCTGAAGAGGGAAGTCCCGACTCTCCATCCAACTTCCCAGGTATTCCACATGAAGAAACAGTTGTCACATTTACACCTACACTGGCTCCATTTAAATAATCACTTGTTCACTGAAGCCTGTAACAGTCTGTCACTACACGGGAGGATTTTTTGGCCCTATACACTGCTATAGCACAAGTGTTTGGACTCACTGAAGAGAATGCTGGAATGTCAGTTGCTCTGGCTGCAAACCGAGGTCAGGAAATCTACCACCAGCCCTGGCTGGCATCTGAACTACCTTCACCTTCTCCCAAAGTGCACTCTGATGAAGAAGGGCTTAGTTGTCATCACTGACCTCCTCTCAGTGTGCCTAAACCAACGAGACGGGTACCACAAAGGGCCGCTTTGACCCATCTGTAGTCAAGTGCACCGCATCAGCCCCAGCCCCAGCCCCAGCCCCAGCCCCAGCCCCAGCAGGAGCTATGCCGCTGTGTAACCCTGAACTGCTGGCTTCCCAGGGGCTGACTCAGTTCCGTAGGTTTACTGGACCTGTTAACATACATGTGGCACAAGCTAAATGGCCAAGACTCCTCGGATGTGCTGAATAATTACTTTATATCATTATAGCATTTGACTTATTCAGCAAAGGATGAAATAAAATTATATAAATGTGCAGATTAAAATTTGATAAATGTCTAAATTATTAAAAATTCAATGTCAAAATGCACAATTCAATAAAAATACACTGCTATCCATACAAAAGACTGTGAGGATAAACGGCCATTCACTGAACAGATTTTCTCTGTATGAAATAACGAATAGCAAATTATCTTAATACTAATAATAGAAAGACACCCTCTCTATGAATTCCCATTAAACTGGTTGCTTCTCAGAGATACACACTTCGTAGGCAGAGCACTGCAGATCTGTTGTAGTTGGGTAGTTTTGTGGCTCTGGGGTCTAAAAAAAAAGGGAAAAATGAATATTGCTAATAACAGGTGAAAATTTGTGTAATTTAATGCTCTCCAGGAATTTTAATTCAGGAAGTTAGAGAAAACACAAGACTGTCACAACCCAGGTCCTCTGGTACCAGGGAAAGTGCTGGTGGGGGCCTTTGGTCTCTAGTACAAACACCACCTTCCTGAAATGAAATATGACCTATGTGACATCAGGAAGGCTATTTTATTTATTTTAAAACCTCCACTTTTACCCATAGTTTCTGTTTTCCTCTCTCACAAGCCTCGAAATGGAAGTAATTGGGTAATATCAGTATTAAATGAGACTAGAAGTTCAGTCCCAGAGTGTGTGTGGCCCTTAAGATGGACAAGACAGGACTGTGGCAGAAGGCAGCACAAATGGAAAAAGGTAAACAAGGGATCCAGGGATCTGGCTACAGTGTTTTCTTGACATGTCACAAGGTGGTGGAGGACACAGAGCTGCTAAGTCAAGTTCTGCCTTAACTGAAGGAGCAAGTCCTGCTGCAAGGGTCTCTATCAGTCAACTTAATTCAGAGCAATTCATCATTTGGAAAGTAGCACTTGTTGCCTGGGATGTCCAGGAACCCAAAGGTCTCAGATTCTGGGAAATGGAAGATATACGGTTTGAGCCATTGGTGATGTTTCCCACAAACTGACAGAATACTGAATGCACTAATCAGACATGATTTTGTAAGAATGCAACTGTTGAGACTACAAAATGGGCTGAAAGAGCTAAACGTAATTAGACATTTATGGCAATTTCTCAATGGAGGTGACCTGCAAATAGCACTTATGAAGCAGCTGCTTCCAAGTACACATTTAGAGGGGTTTCCCCAAATGAAAAGGTGCTTCCAACTCTCCCTGCTCTGCCCTGCAGCCATTTCCCCTGAATATGAATTCTCAAAATTTATCTCTACCACTGTCAAATGCAAAGATCTTACTTTGGGATCTACCAATACTCTTTAACAATTCTCAAAGACAGAACTTAGTGTCTGTACTTAGCAATCACCAATGATATCCGAATATGTCCACATATTATACAAGCACAGAATGAATACAGTAATTTATACAGAATATAATGTAACCCTTAAGTCTCAAACAGACTGAGCCAGTTTCCCAGAAGTTGAAAAGTAGTACTATTTCCATTTTCACCAGTGGATCCATCTTCTCAAGCTGGTTGGGCACATTCACTTGGGAAGCCTAGGAGAGGGTAGGACAGGGTATCCCTTGGGAGCCAGAGCTGCCAGGTTACCTGTGGCGCTGTTCACCATGGTGGGCGTCATGCTGTAAGGCGGTGCCTGTGTGTTCATCAGGCCAGAGCTGTTGTTCATGGGTTGGCTGTAGGGAGAGCTGGAAGCCACAAGTCCACTCTGGTTCATGCCAGGAAAGCTGCCTTGCCTATATGAAAAGAAAGCACAGGTACACATAGACTGACGGCGCACAGCACGGCACAGCAGAGTAGACGGTCCTGGTGTCAACTCTAATAGAGCACTCAGGTGAGGGGCGGGGCTGAGTTTTCATGTTTGCTAAAACCAGACTGTTTCCTGGAGAAAGAGACTGAACTCTACTACTAGGCAACTGTCCAGTACAGTGTTTAAAAATTCCAAATATCATAAGTTATACAAATAAGCTACACATTCATAATTACGACACCTATTCAGAATTATTCATGTTGAGGAATGTTAGCAAGAGTAGGGAACTTGAAATAAGAACAGGAATTACAAAAGCAAGCAAAATTAATGTCTAATGTTTAATAAGATCTGACTATTAGCACTGCTTAGTATCCTCACATCAAAACCACAAGAGGTAAAAAAAAAAAAAAAAAAAAAACAAATGGGCAGTGTGGGGATATTAAAAAAGTAATTCTTTGCCCTAAATTTTCTGATATAAAAAAATGAGAGAAAGCGCTGCTAACTCTCTCCTCAACCCTTTACTTAACTTTTTGAAGTCAGGGTGTATTAAAAACACACTGATTTCCCCATACCAAAATTATGTAGCAGACACACACCTCCACTGCTTTTTTTTAAAATATATATTTTTAGTTGTAGTTGGACACAATACTTTTATTTATTTTTGTGCGGTGCTGAGGATCGAACCCAGTGCATTGCAAATGCAAGGTGAGCACTCTACCACTGAGCCACAACCCCAGCCCTCTCCACTGCTTTTTGGCAGGGCTTCTTCATCACAGGAGAGGACAGGTACTTAGAATAGCTCAAGTTTCCCAAATCTGCACAGCCCCTTGCCCCAAATGCTGCTGACATCATCTCTTGCTGACTTCGTTTTACTAGATTTGCCCAATGCTTGGTAAGACACAACTTCTCTTTACCCTTAAAAGAGAAGGGTCCTCTATCCAGAAGAGAAAACTGTCTCACAATGTCACTTCTCTGATGGGTGGTAATGAGAGAAGAGATTTAAATGGCAAAGTGGTCAGTTCTCCTAGGGAAAATTCCAAAGCAACAAGAAAGATGGTGGCAATGTGGCAAAAGCCTTAGAAGTTCTATTTCATCCTTGTAGTCAAAGCTTTTATGTAAAATCTTTAAGAAACTTTTAAAGTTTGGGGGAGTGATGCTACTCTTAGTAGTAAAGCTAAGAAGAGGGATAAAAGATGCTTTTCTTATTTGTTCCAAACTAATTATGATTATACAATCCCATTTACTGCCATTAAACTATCACTTGGTGGCTCTAGATGTAAAAAAGCCAACATTTTTATGAGACCTTTAAAGAGATTAACATAAATCATTTTAAAATCTATATACCGATGATTTTTCTGTTATGTTTCCAATGGACTTAACTTTCTTGCTTGGAGAAAAAATTTAAACATGGACTATTTGAAAAATCAAAGTAATAAAGATTTAAGTTTCTTTTTCTTTCTTTCTTTCTTCTTCTTCTTCTTCTTTTTTTTTTTTTTTTTAATAACAAACCATTCAGGGAATTTCTGTACCAATACTCAATGATAACTTGGCAAGAACCTTCTTAGACAAATGGTGTGGGCATGGCTTGGGGTGTTACTTTGACCTTTGGTCCTCAGCTCACTGAGGGTTCACTGCTGAGGGGCATGACAGCACCTACCCCACAGGATCTGAGACCACTCAATGGCTTTCAGTTAGCCTGCTCCTGGACTCCTGCACTGCAGCTATAAACATGGGCCTCCGTGGTGCAGGCCTCACTTCCTCCTGTGATGGCCGGCATCGACTTAAGCATCCTAAATTTCCTTCTGGGTGTCCTTACCCCATAAGCCGGTCCAGGGCCAGTTTTCAGAAGTGGCTCCTGTTGGGGCTGCTTTGTTTCTTAGATGAACCTGTGAAGAGCACCCTGAGCTTCTGAACAGGCTTTTTCTGGAAGATTATTTCCAAGTCAGTAACTGCTTCAACTCACTGCTGGCCTCCCTGTCTCTAGGATGTGTTCTAGTGGCTGCTTCCCACGAGAGCCACCCTTGCTCCCCCTGGAAGGGAGCCCGGCTGGCTGGCTGTGAGCTGCACCTGTGCACAGCTCTAAGCCTCTCTTGGCTGTGTTCAGGTAACCTCTGCTCATCTGGGCTCTTCTAGCAGTGCACTGAGAGGAGGATCAGGCCTACTTAACCCTTGCATGTGAAAAAGTCCTGGTAAGTGAAATGAATCGGGAGAGAATGCATTCATCACTGTAGAAAGGCATTCTAAAGTACAGTCCACAGTCACCTTTTCTAGCTTCCACTATTTCATTTCATGTGTAGACAGCTAACATGGATGGCACTAATCCCTCCTTGAGACATTTGTTTATGCTAAAGTGGAAAAGAGAACCAGAATATGCAATCCATCAGGAAGCTGACTAAATTAGCAGCCATCTAACCCTGATCTGTGGCTTTTCCCCCACATCTGCACAGCCCATGTTCAATCACTATGAGATGACAAAATCACATAACAGTTTTACAGTAACAACACAACGACAAAAAAAAAATATCAAAGATTGAAAGGTCCACGTGTTGGATGTCAACTGCTTGTTATGTGGTCCTCAAGTAAACTGCAGCTGTTGTTTTAAAAGTCTGGTTAAAAAGCCAGGGATCTTATTTGGGCGGGCTGTGACAATTATTAGGAACTCAAAGCCTCAAATGTGAGTTCGGGGCTGAGTCACCTCATGGATCCCTGTCCAGGACAGCACTGACTGCTGTATCCCTTTGGATCACAGCAACCCCTGGAAGCTCCACGTGGAGTTAGGAAAATCATGAGGTAAATCCCCACTTTCTTCAAAAGAAAATTAGGAGCAACAAACCACAAACAGGCAGAAATTCAAGGTGAAATGAAGGGATACATCTAGTGTAAAACCTGCCCAAATGTCAGATGAACCCAAAAGAGCAAAGTGTCCCATCTGGGACTCCGGGGCTGTAACTACTGGGCTGTTGCTTCTTGTGGGCCCAAAGGCTTGGGCTGTTCTGTCCCCTGTCACTGTTTTCCACAGTCTGCAGATCTGAAACCCAAGGTCAGGGCCGTGAGCATCCAACATCATCTCAGAGGTCTCTTCTACGTTGATGCACACTCTGAATGGGCTTGGTGTAGCTGTTAGGTGACCAGACTGCACACTGTGAAGACAAAGAGTCAGGGGCTGCTGACCTCACTGCCCGGCCCTGCCTGGCCTGTTCTGTCCGCCACACGTCTCCCTCATCATTTCAATAGCAAACAAGATTTGTGCACAAACATGCTGACCAGAACTCGGTCCTAGGGTTGAGCCCAGGTGTGTGCGAGGCCTGTCACTCTACTACAGAACCTGGCTCCTACTGCGCGTGCACCCCTGGCAGCGCTTGTGCTCCTGCTTCTCATTCCACGCATGCCCACAAGTGCTGTTTTGTAGATTTTCCTTTTGTTGACTTTGGAGATTTCTTTAAAAATGCACATTCACCTGCCAACAAAGGGCTGGCTTTGGGGAAAAATATGGAAGCCAATGCCAATTTTAAAGTGGCATTTCCGGCAGATCAAGGTAAAGGCAGAAAGGGGAGCACAGGTCGCAGTACAGTTTGAATTCTGTAGGATTCATGCGTGTGCAATCCTAAGAGTGCCACATGCTTCTGAAGATCTGACTCTTACCTCAAATATGAGAGAGTTTAAAATTAAATCAAGTCTATATATATGATTTTGGAGCTTTAAAGAAAACAAGACCTGCTGAGGGCAGTGGAGCGTGCCTCAGTGGCTTGGGAGGCTGAGGCAGAAGGCTTGCTGAGGCAGGAGGATTGCAAGTTCAAAGCCAGCCTCAGCAAAAGCGAGGTGCTAAGCAACTCAGTGAGACCCTGTCTCTAAATAAAATACAAAATAGGGCTGGGGATGTGGCTCATGGCCAAGTGCCCCTGAGTTCAATTCCCAGTAACCCCCTGACAAAAAAAGAAAACAAGACCTTACCATTTTAGCAATTAACAAAATTTTTTTCTCAACAGTACAGATGAAAGTGTGAGAGTACACCTTGAAAATGAACCAACTTCTGACACAGCTCTTTGAAGAAGGGCAGGGCAGGCAGAATAGGTGCCCCGGACAGCCTACACAGTGGAGCCCCGTGGAGCACTCCAGCACACCCACGGCAGACATCATTTGAGTCACGCTTAGGACGAGCATAAAGCAATGCATGCTCAGTGGGAAAGCTGAGCGTGACTGCCACGCACACATGCCTTCATCCAGGACTGCCAGTGCAGCGTGGCTGAGTCATGAAGCCAGCAAGGACCGCTTACTGACAAAATACGCCAGACCAGCACTGAAATTCGAGGGCACTTTGTTACTTAGACCCAACTGTTGGAACCAGAAGTTGAAACCTGCGAGACCCCAATTCCAGCAGAATCTTTTTCTACTTGCTACTCTGTTTCCCTGGAGAGCTACGGCTATAAGAACAGAACATCCTATTGGAAATGTTTTATGACCACAGATGTTCTCACACAACATCCAGTATCGCTGGAGAGAGATTTCTGATGGAATTACATGGTGATTCTTCCAAAGCAGCATTGAGGAGAAATCCAGCTCAGCTTATTTTAAATCTAATATCCAAAGCGAAAACCACTGTGTGTACCCCAAAAAGCACAATCAAAGCACAAAGCTCAAGTGGCTTTGTGGTGGGGCTGACCCACGAACGTGCCTGCAGCAGCTGCTGTCAGCAATGCTGGTGGCAAAGCCATGTTGCCATTTCAACAGGCCAATGGCTCTGGCTTGATAGCATCCCTGGGAAGGCAAAGCAGCATTTGTATTGTTGAACAAAGACAAACAGCAAACCCAAGAGCAGTGACATAGAAACTGGATTCCTGAAAAAATATACAGCCACGTGCTGTTTAAAAACAAAAACCAACCAAACAAAACCAGCTACATTTTGCTCAGGGAAACATACTAGAAATATAAATTTCAGTCAGAAATACCTTCTGCTCAGGAGTCACACTTGTGTCCGGGATGGGGTGGGCGCGAAGCAACACAACAGTGGACCAAACACACAAGAAAACAAACAACTGGAGCAGCCAGCAAGAGCTGTGGCCTTGCTGTGGCATGGATATAAGGTACCTGCATTTGCAAGCTTAAGGTGAGGGGGACAAGAAGTACCCTGGGGAAGGGATGGTGGCCCTTTAGATCTGAGTGTTGGACGGGAATCCACCAGATGAGGAGGCAAGAACTGCAGGTGCAGGGCTCTGTGGCGTCTGGTGTGCACAGATGGTGTGGGAAGAAGGGGCACCATGAGGCCCACAATTACGTGAGGTTCTGAACCCAAAGAGAAACAGGAAGAGACCAGGGGTTTCCAGGAGGAAGAATGGCACTGAAGATGTATGTTGTAAGATATCACCCTCTGACTGTGAGAGGCAGGAAGAACACGTGTGGGGCCCTCAGGTGGGAGGCCATGGGTGGTGGAAGCAGGATGAAGAGCTAGCAGCATCATGGAGGTGACACAAGGATCTGGTGATGATTAAACACTGTGGGGGAGGAAGAGCAGGCGGGCATGGCTGGCAGGTGTTCCTGTGCAGAAGAGGCTGCCTGCGCAGGAGAGGCTGGGGCAGCCACTGAGTCAGGAGAGAGCGGGAGTCTGGCTCTGGACACCTGGAGTCCGATGGGCCTCGAGTGCCAAGGTGAGGCTGCACAGGCAGGTGGACCCCTGGGCCTGGACAGGAGAGCGTTGGTGTGCTGTAAGCCATCTTTCCCCCTCTGTGAGGGATGCCCCTTACTAGACTCGAGGTCTTTTTGCCAAGCTCTTTCCTCCCTGGCCAATGTGATCTCTTTCAAGGCAGCCTCTTCACTCAAAGAGACTCTCAGCATGTATGACACCAACAGACTTGCCAGTTACAATGAACCATTGTTTTCTAGCTACACACCGGACTCCTCAAGCCCTTGGCCTCCAGGTATGTTTAAGTTGTACCCTTTCCTTTAAGAATGGGTGGAGGGCAGTATCACATTCCAGCAGCTCCGAGGAGACCCTTTCCACAGAGCAGCACCTTCTCAAGAGTGAGCTAACTCATCGGGCAGAGCACCTCTCTGCCCTGGCCTCATGACCTGGCATCTCCCACAAGCTGTCCCAAGCCACCTCCTGGCTCTCCCCATTTGTCCAAAGCACTGTATTTGACCACGCTTCCTGGCAAAGCTCCCTCAGCTGAGCGCTGGGCGGCACTGTGCTCCAGCCGGGCCCTGGAAGCCCACACCCTCACAAACAGCCTGCGCTCCTCCCCACTCCCCACCAGCTGCTCCTGGGTGCTAGGCCCCGTCCTTCCTTTCCTCAACACAGGGGCCAGTTCTGTCCCTAAAGCAGCTTACTGATCCTCCCTGGTTCTCAAAGGAACCAGAACAAACAGAGTGTGAGGGGTTTCAGGAGACAGGCCTCCTTGTCCGAGTGTGAAGAAAATGCAAGAAGAGTGTCCGATGCTTGGATCTTGGTAACTGAGGTCCAAGGCTGTCTCTGCATCCTCAAAGTTGACTGAGATTGGTTCCCTCTCCTGCTTTGTGAACTGTTTACTGGCAAGAACACAGAAGTTAACCGAAATACTGATGACATTTAACACGGAGTGATTCCAGCACTTCCTTGCTGATTCCTAGCGTCCCAGTGGCCTTGAGTGCACGGCACCAGTGTGAGCCCAAGCGGGGCTGGGAGCTTGTCCTCTTTCTGCAAGAGGAGACTCTCAGACCTCTGGGGATGCTGGCACCATGCAGCATCCCCCTGGTCTAGGAAAAATGAGACCCATACTGCACCAAAGAGAAATGCAGTTGACACTGATGTGCCCCATGGAAAGTGCGCCCTCCTAACTGCACTAAACATAAAGATCTTTAAAAGTTAATCTTGAGATCATAATACCATTATAGGAGTCTCAATCCCTTTACCAGGAGAATTGCTCCTTTTCAGTGCTAGGTGGGTCCATATCTTTATTCAGGACATCTTTAACCTGTCACCTGGACAGGTGAGAGAGGACAGGGGGAGCAGACCATCTGGAAGTGTCCCAGCTGCCTGGGAGCCAGGAGAGTAGAGTGAAGAGTAGGGTCCTAGAGGTCTGGGAGTACCCTGCCCCAGATGCAGAGTTCATGTGAGCTTAACAAATGCAGAGCAGATAATTAACACTCACTGGTGAACTAATCTGAGGAGAGACGCTTTAGCAACAAGATGATTAAGAATACATACCTCTTACATGCATCCATATGTATCTCTGCTACCATAATGATAATGGACCTTTCAGTTGGCTTCAAAAAAGTATTTTGGATCCTGAGTTCTCCATCTCAAATACTGTATTGTAGCCTATTTTGTAAAAACCTTGATAGGGAGCGTACACACACACACACACATACACACACATACACACACACACACACACACACTTGTGATTTTTAAGAAATACTCCTAAAACTCTTACAAAATTTCCTGAGCTAAAGATGGCCTTGGGCTGTGAAGTTATCTAACGTAGTGAAACCACACACTGTTCAAAATTAGGTAGAAAATGCCTCTGGAAAAGCCTGAAAACTGAGCAAAACTATAATCCCTCACTAGCCCCAGCCCCTGTGAGTAGTAGAGGACAGGACTCTGGTGATTCCCCACCTGAAGGTGTCTAAGCAGCAAAGGGAACCAGGAGTAGTAACACTCCAAGCAAGGGGCTGAGCCTTGTGGCTGGAGTTTTCATTTGGTCTGTTATTCAAATCTATATGATGGCTGACGTGGAGTTCAAAATAAGAAAAAGAACCAGATTATGAAAAACCTTTAGGGGGTGCACCCCACAATCCTTAATGCCACTAAACTAAGGTGCCTGTGAGCATTCAAAAAAGAATCCAGCCCCTCACTACAGATCTTTACAAGGTCACCCATGATAGTCTCCAAGCTGGACTATACGAAGTCTCAGAGCATATCAACTTCATGGCTCCCGCTGCTCCTGCTGCCTTCAGCCCAAGACACTGCTGAGGTCAAGGCTGGAGAACTCTGCTGCCTCCTGGTATCAGTCTGCAAGCCCTTCAGGTTGGCAATGCAGGTCTGCACCGCTACCTGATGCGATTGTGATTTCAGGATCCCTGCTCTTTTCTGATTAAGTGGGACTTGCGGAGCTGTGACACTGTGTGGCCATATAGTTAGTCCTAGGTGCTAGCCTCTCTAGCATGAGTGTGTGAATGTGTGGGCAGAGATGTAAGCAGGCAGGCAGGGCTCAGCTTGCCTTTCTCACTCAGCTTTCCCGGGCTTGCCATCAGTGCTGTCTTGGAGCACAAACACTAATCCTTAGGTGTGAGCTGGCTTTCTGCTCCAGAACCACCTAGAGGATTTGTTAAACATGCAGGTACACTGGCCGCGTCCCGTCCCTCCTGTGGTTGGGTGAGTGTGTGTTGAAATCTCCAAGTGGCAATTATCTGCTGGTTAGGGTAGCTCATGGCCTCTAGTCCACTGGAGGTTTGCTGTATATTTCATACTCTGAACCTCATTAAAATAAAGTTAAAAAACTGTTTTTTTTTAAGAATTAATATTTTAGTATATTTTGATTTGAAGATTTATAAATGTAATTTAGGGCTATTATGAATAGTCTTGTAACTCTAAAAGATTTAATTGTGAAATCATAATCTTAAAATACTAACATAATAACATTTAAATTCTAAATTTTGAAAGGGACCAAAAATGACTGCATAGTATTCAGACAATAATGCAAGCCTTACATTTAACTGCAGAAATAAAATCTCTATTTCAGCCTTTGAGATCTTCTTTGTCTTTCAATAACATGGCTTTTCAAATCATAGCTATTACGTTAAAACCTAGTTGTCCAAAATCCAAAGGGCTGGATCTCAGTGAATGCATCATCCCCTGCTCCTCGGCACAGGGACACCATTGTAACTGGGGCTTGACACATTCACAAGTTTTTTGGCCCTTCTCTTTGACATTTTAATGTACTCTCTCCATTAAAGTATTTCCACATCGGTGGCTCCTTGTCCATCAGTCACTGCGTCACACAGGTTTCAGAAGAAAATAACACAGAAAAAGTGCCTCATTGGCATACGGCAGCACAGCACATGAATGACAACTGAGTCTCAGTAATGAACAGTGGCTAGGGGCCATGTGGATGTGAGATGCGCATGTGGCACAGACAGCAGCAACTTGGTGTGCCTGAACGCCAGACCAACGGATTCGCCTCTGTGAATAGATCCAGCTGTCTCCGAGCAGGGGAGACGGCTGGCCACATCCTCTTACAGAATGTACAGCTGCTTCTACACACTTTTTTTTTCGGGGGCGGTGGGAAGGGGGATTGAACTCAGGGGCACTTGACCACTGAGTTACATTCCCAGCTCTATATTATATTTTATTTAGAGACAGGTCTCCCTGAGTTGCTTAGCACCTCGCTTTGGCTGAGGCTGGCTGTGATCTTCCTGCCTCAGCCTCCCAAGCTGCGGGGATTACAGGCATGCACCACCGTGCCCAACTTGCTTCTACACTTTAAACAGTTGGATTGCTACTGATCTAGGGATCCTATGGCTAGGACCTAGTGGAGTTCATTTACTCTGTTAATGAGCGGCTAAGATGAAAAAATTAGTATTAATTAAAATTTTCAATTTCTCATTTTACTTAAACCAAAAATATTTTTAAAACTAATTTTGGTGACCCTAGTTTTTGTTGTGATGTAAGAATTAAAATGTAGGTACACATATGCATCTTAGTGGTATTTGTTAGAACAACAGTCTTCTAGTCAAGAGTATGACACTTTATACTGGTCGACTTTGCCCTTTATTTGCTCATTTTTAACATGTAGGCAGTCTGAGAGTTTCCTTTTGTCTGATGTTTAGTTACTGCACTGGGGACAGCAAAAGGATGACAGTGCCTGTCCCAGGGTACACAGGTGTCCCCTTGCCCCCCACCCAGCAGGAAATGCCCTCATCCACGACTCTCCATTCTTACTTTAACAGCTGCATGCCAGCCCCAACAGTGTTAAATGCTGCTGCGTGTAGGCGGGGGCGATCAGATGGGGAAAACCACTGCTGCACAAACCCGTCACGTGCTGGCAAGTGTGTGTGACTTCCACTGCAGGTGTCGGGCCTGAGAAGCAAACGGCCTCCTGAGCTGTTCAAGGGTTGCCAGGGTGTGTGCAGCAGCCTTTCAGTGCAGAAGAGCAGTTGGCCTCGCCCTGAGCATGAGGCAGGGTCTCCATTCAGTTGCTCATTCTTTGCTTTCTAATTGCAGGCTGCCTTTAGGCACAAAGGAGAACTCTATAATAGAGAGTATTTTTGTATTTTTTAAAGAAAAATCTAGTTTAGGAACAGCATTACAGAGGGAGAAGAGAGCTATAGGCCCACCTCTGCTGTGCCCTGTCTCCAAACTCAGTGGTCCTCAGTGGGCACCCACAGGTCTGTTTCCTCCACCAGAAAGTCAAGGAGCACAGGCTGGAGCAGTGTCCAGACCGATGCCTTCCAGCTCCAGGGTTCTGTCATTCCGTAACTGAAGCTCTGTGTCTTCTTGGAAGTCGTTCTTATGAAACAGAATAAAGATCCTAAAGACTGGTGCCAGACTTCTCTTCCATTTTCATGTAACCAAAGACTTGACTCTAGTTTATATATATGAGGAATTAAAATCTGTTTACTCACATACCCTAGTTTAAAGATGTAGGGCTTGTCAGAACTTCTATAAATTCAGTGAAGTCATGCTTCCTGCTTGGAGCTCATTTCCAAGAAAAAAAATCTGGATAATTCTGAAATATCCAGCTCTATCAATCAGTTGTTTATGGCAGAGATGCCAATTGTTGAACACTATTGCGTGCCATCTAGAAATAAGGAATGGGGTGCAAAGCACAAGAAACAACCCAGGGAATGTTAGTTGTAGACGTGTGTGTGTGTGCTCGCTTCAACCATCAAGGTTGTAGAACATAGATTCAGTCAGTCAAAAAAATCTTAGAGCTGGGAATGCATTTGAGGAGGCAGTAGCTGTGGGCTCTTCCAGGCTTCTGGCAGGCTGTGGCTCTCCCATGCTCAGAATCTTCCTGTCTGATGCTATGAACATCTATCAGGATGGGCTTTTGGTAAGATCAAATAGTATTTCCAACTCTGTTTCTCAAATCTCTCAAATAACATTGCATTAACAATTATAGGCTTGATTGTTAATTAAACAGCAATGCATCTTCTGAGCAAAAGCCTGTCAGTTCTGTACAGGTATTACTTATAAATCATTAACGTTGACTGGGCATCAAGATACCACTTGAACGAGATCCACCGCCTTCTACTGTGCATCCTCTAACAAGTGAAAGGAAGAATTCTTTTATCCAATGGGTGAAAAAAATATACCTACATGTACTTATTCAACGTAGCAGGTGGATTTTTTACAGGCATGGTGCCACTCTTAGAGGAACTGATAACGTGGCTTCTGACCAGTTGGTTGTGTGTTTTCTCTGTATACCTTACACTCAACTGGCTAGAAGATACCACTGACACAATCCTTCATCTTGTCACCAGGCTGTCTAACTGCAGCCTCATTCCTCACCTCCTCATTAACTCGTACTTCCGGACTCTTCACAGGCTCCAGGACTTCGGGACTCTAACTTAGGAGGCTCTTTACAGGACCCTGTGAATACAGGGCCCCTGAAAGGCCCGCACCGGGGCCTCCTTTCCAAAAGGAAACTGGCTTTTTCACAATTGTCTTCCAAATGACCAACTAACATTCACCTGACAGAGTTATCAATGGGGGGAGAGAGGAAAAGAAAACCAACAATGCAAGTTTTGCCACAATGTTATTAAATATGGAAACATAAAATCTCCCAACCTCCAACTAAAATATGGAACACACACTTTTTTTTTTTTTTTCAAATTCAATTTCTGTTTTAAAAAAGGCACAATAGGCAAAGGAACAGAAGGCAGGTTTAAAATAGAAACAAACTTTCTTTTCTTTTCTTTTTGATAGAGAATACTGTAAACACAGTGTAAATACTGTAAACCAACAGGTGCAGGGCTACAAAGACGAGCCTTTGCCAATGTATGTGGTAAGATTTACACAGAACAATCCAACATTTTTTTCAAAAAATTTTTTTAAAGGAGGAGGTGTTGTATTGTAAGGAAGTTACCTGGATGCCACTGGCTGAAACACAGATTGGATCTTCTCCTGCTGGTTAGCTAACATTGATTTTCTGCCCCCGTGGAACAGATTTTACTGTGATGCACACCATTTAAATTCACTTTCTGCAGTTGCTTCACAGGGCTTGGCAAAGCCCAGCCAGATGAGGTTGGTGGGGGTAGACAATGCTCCTTTGAGGAGAAGGACAAGCCTGGGGTCTGAGGCTGAAGACAAACACCTTCCTCCCTCACCATGATCTTCCTACTATTTCGTGAACTGACCTTGAAGGTACAAGGGAAAAAGCACAATAGAGGAAAAGGCAATTTCCGAAGAATGAGAATGTCTGCCTCGTTCTGTGGTTGTTATTTTACTCTGAGGATTATATTAAGAATTCTGTATTTGTTGGTCCAAATTTAGGACCATGCTCACAGAACGCATAATTCTCAGTTATGAAATGATCATTTCCTCTGATGTCTAAATAAATGTAGACTGAATATAAGGGTATTAAGAAGCTCTGTCACCCACCCATAACAAGTAGTGAACGTGTAGTTTGCTAAGCTTGCTGCTGAAACAAAGCTAGTTGACAAGAATCTGTTTCATGTTAACCAAAGAGAGGTATGTCTTTACTGGAAGTATCAAGCACATTGAAGTCTATATACAATGATCTTATGATCAATATACACAAAACAGTGCCAACAGTTCACTCAGCAGTGGTGTGCTTTCAGGGCATTTATTAACCTAAAAATGGTGACAGGGCCTCGGAGTGTATACCTTTTTACCTTTTTTATTGGTACTGGGTATTGAACCCAGGGGTGCTTAACCACTGAGCCACATCCCCAACCCTTATTTTCTCTTGAGACAGGGTCTCACTAAGTTGCAAGTCACTGGTACGACAGGCACCGGCCAGTATGTAGATTTGTAGAAGGAAAGAAGAGAAGTACTTTTTGTTGCTGTATGTAATTCCTGTATTGAAATTGATAAAAATATGGCTACACTGTTCAGGTAGAAAATTCTGTGTTGTTATCTGGTTGTATTTTCCTGGTGCTTCAACATTCTAATCTCATTGGAAGGAAATAACACAACCCTCTGGCACAGGTGCTGGCTCACTGACACGGTGAGGAAACTTCTCCTACGCCCTCTGAATGGGCCAGGCCAGCATGGGTCTCAGGTCTCATGACACGCCACTCTGGGTGACGGCATCTCACTGTGGTGGCAGGTGTGGTCATCACAGTCAGGAGGACAGTGCTGCACAACACAGGTAACCAAACAAAACAGGGACAGTGAGGGGGAAAGGATGTCCGAGCAGGCGACTACGCTGCTTCACGCAGATAAGAGGTTTCTGCGGTCCCTCTCAGGCATGAAGGAAAGCAGGCATGCCAAAGCCATGCACAGACAGGAACCGAGGGCGACATGCAGGCTTCCCCCAAACTGCTGCAGTACAGACAGTGAAAAGCAAAAGGAACACAACACAGGAGGACAGACAGATGAACTGCCCCGGGTGGCTTTCCTATGAGGGCGTTTACTCTCTTGGCCTGGGCGTTCCTGCAGCCAGATGGCACGTTCCTGAATGTTTAGGAGAAAACACCCAGGTCCCGCAGAAGCCCGGGGTTTGTTGCCACCTACCCGTACTGGTCAGCCTGGTGCATCATGGGAGCCTGGGAGCTGCCATAGTTGGGGTGCTGGGAAGAAAACATGGGGCGTCCGCCAGCCCCAGACTGGCTGGGATAAGCAGGCGACCTAATGTGTGGTGGCCTAAAGTGGAACAGAAGAACAGCTTCTTTGGATTTGTTCTGTAGCACAAGTTTGAATCCCTGTCTGCATGCTATTCCACATGTAGGTATGGGGGTTACAGAAGGGGACAAACAGGCAGAATACCCTGACCATGCAGCTGCCTTGGGTGGGTCTGGATAAAATTTCTTAAAAAAAAAAAAAATGTTGGGGTGGGCAGGGCACAGGAGGGAAAAAAATAAGATTCTCAGATCTAATCTGTTTACACATGTGAAGTATAGCTTTGACTTTGGTAAAATCGAAAACTAAAATAAGCAGCCCCCTTTTAAACTCCCAGAGAGCTAAAATGGGCAGTATGTGAAGGTAAGGCTTTGGAAAGGTCTACTGATTACAAACAGAAAATAAAGACACATTGAATTCTAAAGATGACACACACACACTGGCCCGGAAAGGGAACACAGCAAGACTTTCTAATCTAGCAGAATTCTGCCTTAATCTCTCTGTTATCCTCTCAGATCACCTTCAGAGCCTCATGACAAATGCAATCACATACTTCCTACTTAACAGAAGGAAAATAACTTGTGCTTTGAGTTCCAACAATAGACAATTCATTTAAACCTAAATCAGAACTTCAGTTGGACCAGCTGAACCAGTCTTCACAGACAGGTTTATCTAAACATCCCCACAGCCTGAGCATGTTGGCTACAAGGCAGGTGCTGGTGTTCAGAGGAATTTAAGAGACTGTAATGGAGGTGGGGGTAAATGTGTAGGTGATTTTCATTTTAATTCCTCAAGGGAAATGTATCATTGTTTGGAGCAAACAGTGGGACTGGAGGGGTCCCCATCACACACACACACACACACACTCTCTCTCTCTCTCTCTCTCTCTCTCTCTCTCTCTCAGTTTTTATTTCCCTTTCACATGATTCAGAATCTTCTATTCTTTCTTCTGAAGATAACATTGAGATAAATATCTTCTAATGTGCTTTTTACAATACAGTCATCTTTGTCTCATAAACTTCTGATTCTGTTGTTATTTATACAGGTCAAGTATTACTTTAAGAATTAATATTAAGAACTGGGGCTAAAACCAAGCAAGCAATAGAAGCTGAAACCTTGCTCCATCAACTGAAACTTCCGGAAATACTATCTTTGCTTTGTTGACCACACTTTCGTTTGGATGTAATTATGCCCAGAAAAAAAATTTTTTTTTCAGCATAAGGATACGAAGTGTACAAATCCTAGACAAATACTGTTAGGCCAGCACACGCAAAGTTTCTTTTTACAAAGATTCTTATTGTAGGTTAAAAAAAAAAGTGGGGGCCATGCATCCTTTTCAATGATTTGGATTTTAAATATTTTGCCTTTTGTGCTTCCTTCTCAAAATTTCTTTTAAATGGAACTAAGACATTTCACTATGCACCAGGATCTCGTATGCTGGTGTCGATGACTGTAATAGACATTTTTAAGACACTTTCCACAACTGATGAGCTGAGCCTATTGCTCAGATTCCTTCCTCAGCGGATCATAAAACATGGTCACTCACTTCTCTGACCTTTATGGTACAGCATGTATTTGACACAAAAAGAATCGTCAAATGCAAGTGTGTTCTGCTGTTCTAGTATCTGCTGCCTGGTCGTGTGTCAGCACTGCACCTAGCTGTCTCAGCCCCAGCGGCTTACCTGCTTTGTGCTGAGTTGGCAGCAGCCTGCATCACGGCTGCAGCGGCCTCCTGTGCCTTCCGGTTCACGGTGGGCATCGGCGGCCCCATGCCTGGCCCGCCCTGCTGAGACATGCCAGGAGAGCCGGGGGTCACACTGCTCATGTTTCCAGGAAATGGTCTGTTCTGCATCCCAGCTGCCGGCATCCGTCCCAGGGGCATAGCACCACATTGCTGGCTTGGCCCTTGTCCATGCATCTGGTTGTTGGCACTGATGCCCATACCGGGCCCTGGGCCACTGTAGCTTGCACTGGGCACCCCACTATACGTTGGGGGTCTGGAGTAGTTACCTAAACAAAAAGCAAACACAGATTAAAGGTTTTAATTTAGTCCTTATACTTGTGAAAACACTCCCTGGAAATACTTTCTGTGCAACAATGTGCTCACAACAGAGTATTAATCATGATTCCCCATTAGCCCTTCCTGTTGGTGTAGATGAGGCTGCCAGTCTCAAAATATGCTTTCTCTGCACATTCCCAAAAGAATCCCCTGCCCCCCAGGCCCCTGCAATGTTGAGGAGAAAGGCAAGCTAATCTTAAAATGGAATACCAGCAATAAGCTTTGCTTTAATATTCTTAAACTGTAACCAAAGTCATTGTTGGAATTTGCAAGTATTCTGATGAAAGCCACTTTGGGACTGCTCTATCACATCAGTCCTAGGCCAACAGTTACAGTAGGGCAAGTTCACTTAGGGCCAGGTTAGCCTCCAAGACGTGGGGTGGGTGGTGTCAATGTCCAACATGGCTTTTCACCAACTTTGGGAACAACCAAGTATAATTTTGCCTGGGCGTCCAATGAAGTGGCTGGTTTGTGCTTAGGTCCCATTATCTTACGATTCCAAACACCAGTGTGACACTGGGCACAGCAAAATGGTGGCATGAGAAGAAGCAGGCAGGGCTGGCGGCTGAAACAGGAACCACAACCTTACCTCCCAAATCTGCCCATGCTCGGGAGCTCAGGGAGCAGAGTGTAGCTGTAAGGGCTCTGGCTCTTAGTGGTTTTGTTTCCTCCTTCTTCCTACCTTCTATTCTGATTGCATGTATACAAATTAAATTCTAGTAAATTAAAGGCATACATGATACCACTTCAATAATAGCAGAAGCAGATGTTAACTGTGGAACCACTGCGTGGGCTTTGCCCCACTGAATTCATTAATTTCTCCCAATAATCATATGAAATGCAGATACCTCTGTTTACAAGTGAGGGAAATCAAAGAGTTAGTAACCTGGAATGAAGTTCAAGCAAACAGACTCCGGAACCCATGGGTTCCACCACCCAAACACATTGCATCCCAATAAAGGGTAGTTGAAATAAAAAATGTAAAAAGACAGAGCTATTTGTAGAATACAGATCAGCATTTCTCAATCAGTCCTTATTACTTTCTAAAAGATTCTCCCCATCCACCTAACAATACACACATTGTATGTGACATAAAGTTGAATGACCCCGGAGATTCCTATACTTGGGAAGTTCACGATCTACATGCAAATGTGTTAGAGCAGGATGGGCAAAGATGAGAAAAGACACCAAAGTCAAACCAGAGAGACGGAGGCAGGAGTGAGTCTGTGGTGGGGTGGTAGAGACTTCTCAGACCAAAGCAGTTCTGCCTTCCTGACCACACGGCACCCCTAGGTGGGCTGCTCTCACCTTCCTTCCTTTCTCCACCCTGTAAACAACATTCCTCTGATATCCTCCACCTGAAGAGCATCAGGACTGAACCCCAGACACAGTAAAGTCATCTGAATCTGAGCAGGAGGTGGAGGGACTTTGCAGCACACAGGAGCAGGGCAAGGAGGGGAAGAGCCCCCATGGATCAGTGGCCATGAATACTGCACACGGGCAAGAGAACACTCAAGACAGTCACCAAGAGCCAGAGGGGGCTGAGTTGGGGGCAGCAGGGTAAAAAGGACAGATTGCAGGGCCCCCATGGGCTTCTATGTATGTGGTTTAACCCTGAAGATGAGGAGCTTCTCAAGGATTCCCAATGGAAAGAGAAATAGATCAACAATGATAAAAGCAAACTCTTTAACATTTACCAGGCACCAGGCTCAGTTCCAGGTTCTCTGTGTTAACCCCTTGATTTCTGTGAGGCCCAAGAGTAGATGTTACTGTCAACATCATTTTGGACATGAGAACCTAAGGCACACGTGCTAAGTAACTTGTCCCATAGCTGTAGGGCTAATAACTGAAGCCATACAGAATGCCCAGGGATGACTGCGGGAGGCTATGAGTGTGGCACCGAGTCCCAGCACATCACATCTGACCCTGGCCTCTCCCAGGGTGAAGAAAGAGAATGTTTAATGAGCAACATTACCACAATTATAAAACCAGGTTTTCTCCAACTCACACACATAAAGCAGCTTCCCCTACAAATCAGCAAGGAATTCAACAGAGTTCCACTTACTGGGTGCTCAACCTTGCCAGGTGTATCCTTCAGGCCTCCTGCTTGGGCTGCACGTGAATTATGTGTTATTATTCACAAATGATGAGGAGGTCAGTGTTGTGTAGACCACAAGCCAGTATACTTTTTTCTGCTAAGACCAGATAATAAATATTTTAGGCTTTGTGGGCCAGAAAGTCTATCGCTCCTCAACACTGCCACTGTACTCCCAAAGCAGTGTCATGCCGGTTAATACAGACGGGAGGAGTCCAACCATAATGTTTACTTCAAAGACAGAGAGGGCTGAAGCAGGCCACAACATAGACTGACCGTGGGGCATGACAATAAACTGCCACGCTAGCAACAGCATGAGCCTTGTTCAAGTCAGCAGCTTCTCTAGCCTACACATCTGGGAGGCTGAGGAGGAGGCCAGGTGCTCAACAATAGCAGGCTCAAGGGAGACACTGGGGCTGGGGAGGGGGCACCTGGGCAGGAGGACCCCAGTGCCCCAGATGCACCATCAGGCTGTGACGGACAGCCCCTGACACTGAAACCACTTCCTCACCAAAATACACTATGCTGCAGTCAGGCTGTGCAGAAATAATCAATCTTACACTGTTTTCAAGTAAAATGTTAGAAAAAACAAACTTCACCGGTTTAAGTTCCTTACAGAAAGTGCTAAAGTTGTCTTGGAATCTCCCATCCCTGGGTCACATGCAAACTCGTGGCTGGTGGCCAGGGCCACCTTGGTGGAATGCATACCTTCTGCACCCTGGTGGGCTGGGCTGTAGGGCCCTTCCTCCACCCTGACCTCATGGCCTCCCTCCCAGGTTATCTGCTAAGGTCAGTAGACTACAGTGCTCCTCTGTGGCTCTTGCTCTTATTAAAAATAATTATGCTCACTCATAGTTGGACTGAACACATAACAAATTCACACACTCATGGATGACTTGGGGCTACTGTCCTCCTTCCCCCAACCTTAGCTATGTGACTCACTGGTGAGAAGCCTTTTTCAGTGAAAGCATATGTGCCTGCTGCTTTCAAAGGAAATGAAATAACACTTTAATCTGGTAGAAAACAAGCATTTAGACATAGCTATAGCAGACTACACTCCTAAAGTGGTTTTATTAGACAAAGAAGGTTCCTGATCTTGTCTGGCTCTTCTCACAGTTAGAATAGAGAAATGCTGTTACTTCCAGTTCTGTACCTCAGGTCTAACTGGGAGTCCAGGCTGTATCTCAGTGAGCATAAGGGAAGGAACAACGAAGAGGTTTGGGTACTCTGCACTGTACTCCAGGCTCTTCCCCCTTAGGGACCAAAGAGCAAAGAGCTGTGCTTCCAACGTGGGGTATCAGGCTATGCCTCCCAGCAGGAGACCCTGTCCTGGGGGCCAGGTGCTGGAGCATAGCCACTGTGTCGCCGACAGGCTGAGCATGTACTTCCAAGGGCCCATCTGGGGCTGGGAAGCCAGGTTATTTTTCTCCACTCAGTTGGGTTGACTCAAAAGTGCACATCCATGTAAATATTCTAATGTAGAGGCCTCATTTGAGAAGAGAAATGCAAAGCTCCCTTTTCTTTTCTTTCTTCCTTACACTCATGTGTCTGGTAAAAACATTTCCAAAAGGCTTCAAATGGCTTCTGAGGCATCAATGGATGAAACAGAGGCTTTAGGAGCAGGGTCCGAGCACCGGTGCTGACACTTCCTGGCAGTGTGACCTTCAGGAGTTATTTAACCTTTCTGCACTGCAAGCAGTACTGTCACCTGGAGACAGGTGATGCTAAGGGAACACACAGGGTGACTAGTACAGGGCAGGCAGGGCTGCCTGAGGAATGGCAACTGCATGTGCCATCATCAACCAGTGCGACGCTCCTCCCCACCAGCCTCAAAGATGTGTGGATGGGGCAAAAACTGACCCCCCCCCACTTGATAGCATATCTTTCTTCCCAAGATAAACAGAAACCAAATATGTAAGCCAAGCAAAATATGAGAGGAAAAGCCAGGAATGAGGAGTGCGATCTTATTTCCATGTTTCTCTAATAGATTAGTAATTTGTTGGCACCAGCTTTGACAGAAAGCAGATGGATGCAGCATTAAGCACAATGAAGGCAGCAGATGCTGGGCCAGCCCACCTCAGCTGGCCTGGTCTTACAGCCAAGTCCGAGAGCACACAGTTTTCAAGTGGGTTCGTCTTGGCACACAGCTTTGGAAAATTGGTCACCAAATGAATTCAGATTTCAACCCACTAGGACTTATATTCAAGTGGGGATGCAGCAGCTAGCCTCTGTTGAAGTCATCACCATTATTTTAGGAGGACTGCAGATCATTTTGTATCTGACTACAGAACATTTGAATTTAGTGGTCATAACCAATTTTCAAGCTTACTGTATTTATTAAGCTGCTAAGTGTTCCCACTCACACATGACATCTGTTTCTCAGTGTCAATCATTTAGCAATTATATATGAATGACTACTATGTGCAAGCTTCTGCAGCATCCCCCTCGGCAGAGGAGGATAAAAGGAGGCACACTTCAGAAGCCAGACCAGACGGAATGCACCGTTAGTCATGCTATGACGAACATTATGAATTAGGGCTAAACATGCATTTACCTTATTTTAAAGCCAATGTCGTTCACCATTTTTATAACAATTTACTACATGATATGGTCACATTTTTTGAGATACAATTTATATACAATAACAAACATGCAATCCCATAACCACCAGCACAACTGAGATATAGAATATTTCTGCCGAAGCCAAGAAGTTCCCTCTTGTTCACTGTCGTCAGTCTTAAGTCCAAGCCTAGCCCTGACCAGATAGTGATCTGACTTTTTTCCCACGTAGTTTTGCCTCTCTATGTTAGATACATAGTCACGAGGGACAGCCATGGGCACCTGGCTATCTTCACTTAGCATCATACTTCTGAGATCATCCTCACTGCTGCACATAGAATTAACTCCTCTAAAATTTAAGAAGTGATGCAAATTCAATGCAGAAAACACAGAAGCACAAACTATATACACAAAAATGAGCCTTAGTTTCACCTCCCAAAGATCAGACACCATGCATTGTAAATTACTCTTAGGCACCGAATACCCAACTCAATACCCACCACACATCCAGGCAGGGCCAGGAAGGTTTGTCAGTGTCTCTGGATTCTTCTCTTAGTAAAATTCATTCATTTAAGAAATTGTTATCAAGGGATTCTTATATACTAGAATGTATATGCCCAGCATTCAGCAGTGATAGGTCAGAGAACTTAAATTCTGGTGGCAGAGATAGGAAGTTAGGAAATAAAGACAAGATCATGTGATGATGGGAACTACAAGGAAAGTGAAGCACAGTTTACTGCAGTGAGTGTGGGGGACTAGGGGACACTCTGGGCAAGGGAACTGTGTCCATGTCACTGCCTCTCTCAGGAGAAGCATGGGCTCTTCAAAGACACAACAACTAAGGCTAACGTTGGACACAGATGCCAGGGACACACAAGCACAACCAGCATGTGACAGCAGAGCAGACCTGGTTCTTGCATGTGTGGCCTTTGGAAAGCTATTTGTCATTGAAGCTCAGTCTCCTCATCTATAAAGAGGGTACACAGGAGATCACCTATCTCCTATGGTTGCTGAAGGGACAAAACAATGACTATTTCTGGACAACTGACAAGGAATAGTCTGTAAGGAAATGACAAAAATTGTTCCGATATTCATTAGTTTTTACTAGTGAACAGGAATTATCTTTGCTCTATTGTGTTAGGGTCAAACTTTACTTTCATGGTGCACACATAATAAAGTTATTCCTGAAAAAGAGGTAAGTATAAAAAAGAATAAACATTGATATTAACAATTACACAAAAAGGTATTGTCTGAATGCAATAATCAACTTCAGTATACAGTAGTCATGTCTCTACTATAAGAAACTGAGTCTGGAAGGAGCCTACGCTGGGAATTTCACTGTCACATGCTGCAGGACTGGGCTCAAAGCTGCAATGGAGAGTGTCGGGGCAAGAGGCCGGCAAGGGACACTTCCACCCACCTCACTTGGCTATCTGGGTATGTTCCTACAGAAATGTCACCCAACAGATGGTCTTTTTTTAAGCAAACACTTTAATAAATAGCAGAGCTACAGGCCACGGGACAAGGCACTGTGCTAAGACATGTAGCAGAGTCGTGTGTCCATGTGTGGTCATCCTGACTACTGCCTGTGGCCGTCCTCATCAAGACCGGCAGCAGTGAAAGCCACCAATACAACCATAAGGTGCTCATCCTGTCGATTAGCAGAAAGGACATTGTCCTGTGTGTGCTTCTGACTTTAATTATCAAGGTAGAATAATTAGCTTTACCTAAGTCAAACTAACTCTTTTTTCTTTTTTTCCCTTTCCTAGAGATGGGGTCTCCATGAGCTGTACAGCCTGGTCTTGGATTCACGATCCTCATGCTTCAGCCTTGTAAGCAGCTGGGATTACAGGGGTGCACAGCAATGCCCAGCTTTCCCCCACCTTTCTTCTTCTTCTTTTTTTTTTTTTCCTATTTTGATTTTCATTGTAATTTTTTTTTGACTTTAAAAAAAAATGAATTCACAGGTTTTGATCAAATCATGATGATTATCAGTCTAAGAAAAATTCCACACTTAAATCTTGTCACTTAAGCTAAATATGAACATCCAAAGAAGACTTGCTTACATCAACCTTCCTTTTTCAATTAAGTGATCTAATTCCATTTGTTTTATTCTACTATTATTAACACAGAGGTTTAGAATATCCCTTCAATAAAATAAAACCATATAGAAAATGGATTAATCCTTTGGCTTCTGTCAATTTAAACACAAAACAGGGCTAAGGGAACAAGAAACTATAACCCCGAAGTGTGTTATCATCCATTACCCCCACCAAAAAAAAAAAAAAGAAATGAGAGATACCAAGGAGAGCCATCAGCACAGACACAGTCGAGTCCAAAAAACAATGGCATCTACCTCTGCACCAAGGTGACCTTCAGACCCCAGCTCATAACCCAGGAAGCAGGCACCCCTGCCCCTCCCCTGTGGAAGGTAGGGAGACAAACAGGGATCCAGATTTACAAGAGTGGAGCCAGAAACTCTGGGTCAGGCATGCCAGGGGCCCACAAGAGGGCCTGCAATATCTGTACCTTGCTCCTCTAGACCAAAATGGCTTCAATATTATTACTGTAGAATTCACTACTTTGGAACTGCATTCATTTCAACTGAATATAATTTTGTTTTTGCTGAATTTATGAGAAAGGAATGGAAAAAGAAGATTACAGATGGCTTTTAATTTATTTTAAAGAAAAAATATTGAGATCCTTCTGGAAAAACACCTTTTATTAAATTGAGAAGTAAACAGTTTATCAGACTTACCTACTTGTGGGTCCTCTCCTTCCTAAGACAGACACTGTAAAACGAAGGCACAACACTAGGGCTATGTCAGTGTGCAACCTGCGCAGCTCCACATGGAGGACCTGCACAAACACTCAGTTGCTACTGTACAAGTGAGTGATATCTAGTCTCAGAATTGTTGTGACCCGCCTGAGGTAACACTATTTATTTGTAGCAAAACAACGGCCAGGTCCTTGCTCCTCTTTGCAATCAAATGTCAAATATGCAGAGTATCTATAGATGCTCAGCGTGAGAGATGTTTTTCTAGAGAACACAAAAACAAAATAGAATCTTTGTCCTTAAGAAATAAAAGGGCTATGAAGATAAAACTGATTTCAGTTCTTTTCCCATAAAAATCTACTTATTAATAATGAATAGTTATTTACATAAGTCTGTTTATTAAAGTGAGTCCCCATGGCCTTCTTACCTTGCAAATACTTTGCAAGGGTAGTTACTATGTGTGTTTCCTTTAAGGTAGAAAGGTACTACTTTGTAAAACAGACTGTAATTAAATATTTTTACACATTTAAGTTGGTTTCATCTCATTTGTATATTTAATAATTCAGATTTTATAGTATTTCTAACAATTCCCCCTTCTCCACTTCATAGGACTTTTCTCTTGCCCTCTTTGGTACTCTTGATGTGTTTCCATGACTGGACTCCTAACACGTTCTTGGCTCCCGAAGGTGCGTGGCAAACCTTTTGCTTTTGCTTTCTGCGTGGCCTGTGAATGAAGGGAGTACAGCGAGGCCTGGGACGTGGTCAGCCAGTGACTGTGTGAATGGCCTCTGAGGCCACTGTCCCTGTGAGCCTGGCTCTGCCATTTAAACCTGTGGGGTTGTGGTAAGTGACCAACCTCCTCGATGGGATGTGCTCACAAGGCCTTCCCGCACTAGGGAGTGGGCTGGCCACATCAGTCACTGCCCACCCTGGAGAAAGCCTCAACTGCTACGTGCCTCAGTTTCCTCCTCTGTGAAGCAGCATGGAAACATGACCTGCCTCACAGTGGGACCCAGGGCAGAGACATGCTTAACAAAAGCTCTTTATTATTAAGAACGATTTTGGAGAAGCTGCTTTTGACAAAAGTAAAAACAGAGGTAAAAAGTATCTTCCCCTGAGATCTCTTAAGTACACAATCTAAGAAAAAGTCATTGAAAACAGAGGACGAAGCTCAGGACACTTGCCATTCACCCGTGTGTCTTTCCAAAGATATGAAAACCTAAAATGGGAAGATGCAAGCAGAATGTTTTACTGGTAATCAGAGTAGTTAATTAAGGAGAGGAAGAAAAGAAAATATCATTTGTGTCCCTGCTTCAAAGGATCATCAAAGAGAAATGAGAAGGAAAGAGCGCTCCCCGAGTGGCAGAGTCCTGTGCACTGTGCTCCTCCTGCACCAGGTGCTGGCTGAGACCAGGCTGCGGTGTGGATTTGAACATGAGAAACCTGGGACACTAGTTTTATCCCTGGCATCAGCCTTGCCTGTGCAGGACCCTTGAAGGGATGCACCTCAGAGTGAACAGTGTGTGGGTGCCATGTGGAGAGAAGAGGGAGGAGGGCACAAAAAAGCAGGAGATTGGGGACAGAGGACGGCTCTGGTTCATGAACACCTTCTTACAGGAGGATGGTGGGCTCGAGGCCAGCAACTTAGGCAGACCTCATCAAGATAAAACCCAGAGGGCTGGGGAGGAATCAGTGGGAAACGCCTCTCTGCCCTGCCAATGTAACACTACTGTCCCACGGGGATCCAGTAGCTACGCTAATATAAAACAGCCTAGAATTGAAGCAAAATTTAGGCTTGTGGAACACTGGAATTGAAAGTTATTTCCAAGGTAATAGAATCCAATTTTCTCATTTTCCAGAAGAAAAGTAACTCACAGAGGGCGTAAGCAATAGTTCAACAACACATAGCAGGTTGGGTGAGAGAATTCTTGCAGGCTCAGTACTCTTAAGTGAAGAGTCTTCATAATCAATGACTCCAGAAAACTGAAGGAGGTTTTTGTCAAAAAAGGAATTCATTCCATGGAAATCATCTTCCCTGCTATTGACTCCCATAGCAGAAGCTCAAGGTTTATTCACAAAGGACTTGTTGGATGGTCTGAGGTCGTCTTCTGTCACTGAGTAGAGGAAGGGGCTCCAAGACTGACTTGCTGAGGAGTACAGAGACCTACGTCAAAAATCACACGAAGCCTCAAGGTTGTAAGTTAAGGCCTAGACCTTCAGCATTCAGCAGCCAGTTCTGAAAACAGAGCTGCAACCTTGTCTCCAGGTATATTCTGAGAAAAAGTCCACATTTTCCAGGCCCACCATAATTTGTACACTGCTTTCCAACTGTCTACAGTTTTCTTCTTTCCTTAACAGCTACAGAAACAGTAAGGGCAGCTCCCAGAATAAGTCACTCACCAGTCCTGCCTCAAAGCCCTTCAGGTCATGATGACCTGTGCTGACAGGGACAGGCAGACCATTACTGTCAGCCAGGAAGAGCATCCTAAGGCTTGCTGCGTTAATAACCTGGAAAACCTGTATGACGTGGCATGAAGGGAGGCACGCAAAACAGAGTCCACTATCTGCGCAGGTGCACACGTGCCAAGGCAAGAGGACTCATGCTTTGGGTTTTGTTGTAGTTTCCTAGCACAGAAACAACTGCAAAGGGAACAGAACACAGCAGTACAAGGCAAGATGCAGGGCCACACTGGCAGTGCCACTCCCTTCCCAAACTGTAACTACCATAAAACAGGACGAGGCGGCTGTCTGTGAGGCGCCTGGGCCTCTGGGGCCCCTCCTGGATGTGGCCCAGCTTGCTAAAGACACATGGCTCTCCAAGAGGCTTGTCCCATGTAGGACTGGAGGGGCTGTGGAGGGATGAGCAGCCCGATGTTCTCATCTTCACTTGGAGTGTTCCTGAGATTTTCAGAAGTGAGGAAACTCTAGGAATTGTGCTAGATTATCTCATTCTCTAAATTATCCATTAATGTCTAAGTAAACAAAATATAAAGAATGTGCTAAATTCAAATGTCCTACTGCCCATAGTGACTTTAAAAAATATATATACACACACACACACATACACACACACACATCCAGATGAGGTTAAACCTTGATGAAAGGACTCTCTGCATATCTGATAAAACCTGCATGAGCTCTAGGAAAGTGATCCTGGGGGGTGCATCTGGGGCAGCTTCCACTTATCTTTCCATGCTCCCCTTTTCTTCCTGTTTGAGGATATGCACCTGTGTCAGGCTCTGTGCTGTCTTCCAGGAGTCGGATGGTGATGGTCGGGGAAGTGAGAAATGCCCCCACCTGCTCAGCACCCCAAAGACAGGCTGGTGGGCCATGAGCAGGGACACCCTTCTGAGCCAAGAGTCTGAGGTACTGAAGGGGATTACTGAGAGAAAGGTGCAAAATTCGAGTCCCACAAGATGAGCCCTAATAAATCAGAACCTTCTAAGCTAAGGCTTGTGTCCTTTCTCCATAAGCACTGGAATGGCACTGAAGAGACAGGTTTGCTCTCCCATTAGTAACTGTTAACACAAGGCACACTTAGCGCTTAATTAAGGAATAGGGGTTGTGGTTCTTCCCAGCATTATGGACAGGCAGCTCAAGGACTGTAGGTCTGCATTAACCTCACAGCCTGTCAGGGACCAGAGAATCTTTTTTTAATTTAATTTTTATTTTTAGTTGTAGATGAACACAATACCTTTATTTTATTCATTCTTATGTGGTGCTGAGGATGGAACCCAGTGCCTCACACATGCTAGGCAAGCACTCTACCCCTGAGCCACAGCCCCAGCTCCACCAAGGGAATCTTAAAGCACACTTAAAGCATTAAGACCCAGAAGGACTAGTGTATTGAGAGACTCGCACCACTCACTGCGCCACGTTTACCTTGGGGTCCATACTGGCTCATCTGCGGGCCGTAAGTCCCACTCGAGTTGCTCTGCTGAAAGCTACTGATTCCAGGGTGCACCTGGCCCCCAGGAGAAGGATGAGGCGACATGGACGGTCCTGTCTGCTGAGGTCCGTACTGAGACATCTGAGGGTTTCTTTGTGTGCCTGCCATAAAACCTATGTGGAAAACAGATGGAACACATAAATGCAGGTGCTTCATAATCTCTGCAGGCACAGAAACGGACATGGGATTGTGCAGAGGGTCCATGGGGAGAGAGCTGGTACTGAGATTCTCCTAAGAAATATCCAAAGACATCTCAAACCCAGGTGAGGGATCTGGGAGGGTGCCATGGGGACATCCTGGTCCTAATCCAGAATTCTCATTAGAGAGTTCCCAGGAACTCAGAAGATGGTGAACTTGACCTGGAGAGAGGAAAAGAGCAAGAAAGGCAAGTCACCGTAACAGCTCTCACAGGTAAGGCCTTCATGAAAGAAAGGTACCAGGCAGAGCTGAGAAGCCTGCACCCTCGCCAGGTACACATGTTGTGCCCAGCTCCTCAGCACCTCTGCTTACAGCACAGTCTCACACCCCCTGCCCCCAGCGTCCCCTGCACAGAGCTGAGCTCCCAGGACAAGTGCTGTTCAACTGGACTCCTGACCCACTGGAAGCCCTTCCAGGCGCTGACTCTCACACTCCCTTTGCAGGTGAACTGCATAAAGCCCCCCAAGGCTCCCCACTGTTGGTGGGACTCACATTCAAACACCTGACCCCGTCACAGATCCTTCATGGCCCGGCAGTTGCCTTATTTCACCCCCTTTTCCTATAGCTTTCTCTTCTGCTACTCTCATGTCTGCTGGCCTTCTGGAAGTTCCAAGAAGATAACATCTGACTCTCCCACTCAACAAAAGTCTTTCCGATCCTTTAGACGTTACTGGACCCTCCTGGTTCTCTAGGCGGCTCTCCCTGCCCCACACCCTGCAGTCTCTCAGCCTATTTCACACCTACCTATATTCACAGCATGTTTTGCAACCTCTAAGTATTACTGCTATTATTTTTTGGCTCGCTTTTCCTCTATTTTCCACCACTAAAACATAAGCTCCATGATGGCAAGGATCATGTCTGGACTTACTGCTGCATTGTATGTCTTACAGGAGTGCGGCACAAAGCATCAAAAACAAACCTTTTTTTTTTTTTAAATGAATGAAGGTTCAATTCTTTAGGCACACGAGAGAGTGCTCAGCACAACACAGTAGGGGTTAGTGTGGTGCTTTAAATGGATAAAGGATGAATCTTTAAATGATGCAGAACTACAATGTCAGGTGTGTCCATGTGCTAGCAGCTCGGATGAATGTTAGTAAGCAGCATGGGCTGTCTGGACGGAGAGCCCTTGAGTCAAGACATATTTCTAAGAAAAGCTTATATAATCAAAGTAGCAAACCAACAAAGGGCAGTGTGAGAAATAGCTCCCAGAACCAAACGTTGGTGCTGGTCACTGTGCCCGCGTTGCCAAGGGAAGGCTCTAACTGGGGCAAGGCAGGTTGCTGCCTGCTCCAGAGGAGAACCAGGGCGGCAGTTTCCAAAGAAAATCAATTGCAGAGGTGCTGGGTGAGACAAGACCTCCATCTAAGGGCAGCTGAAACCTGGGAGGGTAAATGGTACTTTGTGTTTACAAAGGCTATGGTTGACATTTCACTAAGAAAAAAAGAGAGGGAGATACTTTTAACATTGCTTCTACCTAAAGAGATATAAAAGTAGGTAGAGCTAGTCTTTATTATCCTATTTAATTTATTTATAAAGATAAGTCTTCTGAAATTGGGCTCAATTGGCAGCTCCTAGATATAAATCATCATAGAAAATGTTTGCTTTTTCAAATCTGAAAACAAACAGAAATCAGAGGACTAAAATTACTATAAGTGATTGCTTCTTAAGATGTTACATGAAATATTTATCTAAGCTTTACTATAAAATTCTCTAGAGTTTCAGATACAGCCTTGTTGAATTAAAAAAAAAATTCCAATTCCATACAGACTGTGTCTGAGTTCTCTCCCTGACTGCTTTCCTCTTCATTAGCAAAGCACACAACCCAGGTCCATTTAGCATTCCATTTCACCTCTACCATATAGGTGTCCACGTGAAAGGCCTCGGAGCTCTGATGATAACCCTAGAGCCGTCAGTGGCTGCTGCTTCTGGGACCTTTCCTGCAGGCTTATGGTTTGTTCAAGTGAGTTCTAAGAATTCTCACCTGGGCAAGCTACTTCTTTATTTTAGACTATTGTTCAGTACTTAAAAACACACATCACATGAGAATTCCATGGGAACTATCCCAATGATCAAAGACATTTTGCAGAAAAATCAAGTTTGTGAAAAGACTTTAAAAGGAAGTGGAATCTGAAAGCTAATTTAAATGCAGTGCCCAGGGTGTAGCTTTATGGTGGAGCATTTGCCCAGCAGGTGAGACGCCCTGGTTGATCCCTAGTACTGCAACATAGAGAAAGTACCATAGCATCAAATTCTGTAACTTATGGACAAGTTCTATGAGGTGTGGAATTCACCTCTTCAAATAAGAAATTAAAACTAGGAGTTAATTTTCTCTCCATGTATTTTCAACAGCTCCACTTACAGGAGCTTCTTAAAATCTTGTTGTCTATTTTCCAAAAGAGTTGCCCCTTTCCCTGGAACCCCCAAGACCTCAGAAGGGGAAGGTGACAACTTCCCTGCTTCTGTCTCAGCTATTGCCATCTGACACACGGGACTGCCAGAAGGCCTGGGTTACAGTTCTGTGCCTCCAGCTCAGAACAGAGGAGGCAGATGTGTAAACAGATATCTTGCAATGCAGATTGAACCCCACTGCTGTGTGACCTTGGGCAAATTGTAATTTTTCCAAGCCTCAGTTTCCTCTATCTTGAAATGGAGATGAAGTTCCTGTAAGGATCAACTGACCCAACCCATGAAAGTGTTCTGCATACTTAAAGATAGACAGGACAATGCCAACATTCTGCTTCATAAACGACCAAGAAAACCTCTAAACTCCAGCACCCCACATGTTTACATGTAGTTTCCAGTCAGAATAAACAAGCCAGTTCTTATTTCTACATCTGTTTTATACTTAAACACATGGGATTCACATGGTCCGGCACCTGTGTAACCAGAGGGTTAAAAGGGCTCTCCTGGGGTGGGGGGAGAGGGAAAGGGCAGGAGAGGGGGGGCTGAGGTTGTGGCTTAGCAGTAGAGCGCTTGCCTAGCATGTGTGACATCCTAGGTTCGATTCTCAGCATATAAATAAGTTAAAAAAAATCATCAACAACTAATAAAAATATTTTTTAAAAAGGGCTCTCCTGGGGGTGACCCTCTGCCCCTTCTCCTGCCAGAGTCCTGCCTAAAGCCTCGATATTTCCGCGCAGCCTTGCAGAGGCATTTTATGACTCGTGGCTGTGCTGTGTGTATCTCCCTGATCAGCAGTCCACATGAACAGTGTCCAGTGGATCTTTTGATTCCTGTTCTAGAGCTGTCCATGTCATCTGCCTGTCCCCACTGGCCCTGAGCACTCTCCCTCCTGTGTAGCAGGCACAGCTGCTGTCACACACCAATGGATGTGCCCTGCCCTGCAGACCCATGGGCAGTTGGCCTCGAGGCTTGAGTAACACTGGCATCAGCTGTATATTGTCATAGCTGCAAAGTGACAGGATTCAGCGTACATTTTTGAAACTAGTTCTACTCTAATTGGTAGCATTGAGAAGGGGCTGAAAGGGAGTAAAGTTCAAAGTTGGAAGTCAAGTGAGAGTTAAAGTGATATCTAGTTAAATGGCCACAGTAATCCCTTGGGAGAAGTCTTCTGATTTTTAAAGGCTATAGAATATTGCCATAATCTTTTAAGCAGGTTGATGAAAAATAAGGATCAACAGAAGTTAGCTGGAAAAGAGGGACTTGTACCTTCCATCCTAACTGTAGAAGCTATACGAATCTATTGTTTCCTCAAGTGCAAAGTGGGGAGAGTCAACAAGGTGGATGTGAGCTCAGAAACACACTAACAGCCAGGCCTGGTGCCCCAAAGCTCTCAGAAAATGTCAGCATCTACTATGGCCACGGATTCCTGGGATCACAGGATGCCAGTCCTGGCCTTGCACTCTGCTGTGCACATTCCAGCCAGCTGCAGAGCCCTCAGGTATCTGAGTCCTTGCCTATTAAAATAGAGGTGGCACTTGATGGTAGCAGGGTCACTTTAGCTCTAGTTCTCTATGACTCTGGTTTGAACATTTTCTCTCCTAAAAAAAAAAAAAAAAATCTAAATTGGGTCTGTAATTCCATTTATATTTTTTTAGGGGGGGGGAGTCCTTTAATTTGTTGTTGTTGTTTTAAACATCTTTATTTTGAATGAAATAAAGGTCTGAACATTTCCCCCAAAATGGGGGGAAAAATCAAAGTTCAACCTCAAATTCTCTATTTATGGTGACATATTTGGATGTACTTTACTTTTAGAAAGTTATTATGAAATGGCAGCTTGTGCCGCAGTCTGACAGCTGGGAGAATGCAGCTGCAGCTTTAAAGAGCTGTGAGATTTCCTAGTTGTAAGCTGTCTGAGTTTAGAAAATCAACTTTCTAGTAAGGGAAATCTAGAAAGTATAAAATGAATTTCCTATACATTATGAAACTATAGTTATTAAATATACTATAGAATTATGTTATATAGTAAATATCTAACATGGGGATAAACTTTGGACAAAGAACTAAAATAGACAATTATCATATATGTTATATATAACACTGTTTCTTAGATATTCCATATGAAAATGTATTTCATCTATAAAGTAAACAAATACAAGGGTTTTTAAAATTAAATTTACCATTTTTAAGTCCTGCATTACCTGGATAAATACCACAAAAACTAGTATTACCACACTGTAAATGAAGAGAGGCACATTTCTGGCATAAACAATAAGCTGCCCTTTAGGAAAAGAATTTCAAGCAAAATCTGTTTTCTTAGAGAAAAGGTCATTGTCAGGACAGGAGAAACACACACTCTGACCTGTCTGGAACCAGAAGAAATGGGTTAGAGGCTGCCTCTACCGACCCTCTTGTGGGACCCGTGGGCTCTTTTGTATGAAATAGTGAAAGCACTTCTTGCCTTGGCTTACAAGATTGTTCTGAGAATTCAGTAAGAAAAGTGTATGCAAAAGCGCTTTTCCCCATGAAAATGCTATACCAAGGCATTACTATTGCCTTTCTAGCGATTCTATGAGCCCTTTATTCATTGTGAGTTCCAATTTAAGCTATCAAACTGGTAACTCAATCCACAATGTTATACAGATCTTCTACCAGCATGCCTCAATTTTACTCTAGCATTCATGGAACTATGACAAGGATAAGGAAAAAAAAACCCATTTTTTTAAAGCAAAAGATGTGATCCTTGCACTCAACTTTAAACTCTGTTGAACAGAAAACAAATCTTATCCACGATGAAAAATGATAAAATTACAAAGCAACTTATAATTTTATATGAGGAAAAAACGGTAACATCTTGGTCAATGGGTGATCACTTCCTTTGCCTCTCTTTGTCATTTATTTAGTGCCAGGTGCTGGGATATTAAGCAAGGAGCAAAACAGACAGTGTCTGCCCTTAGGGAGCTTCCACTCCAGTGTCCAGTGGAAAATGGACATCCAACAATTCAAAATAAATAGGTCTGAGTACAATAAAAAGGTACAGGTGGGGTCAGAGTATCTGGGGAGGGTCCACTTAAAACTGGGGAAGGCAACGGTTTCCTTGAAGTCAAATTTAGTCTGAGTCCTAAACCACATGGAGGAACCAAAGCTCCTGCACTCCCAGAGGTCTGTGGGGTACCCTTTCATTTGGTTAGTTCTTTTCCATGCTTAGCTTAACACGTTACCCCTTTCTCTAAACCCCACCCTGGCTCAGCTCCTGAAGGTCAACAAGGGAACACCCACATCCAAGAGAAGCAGCAAGGCCTCTTCCAACTCCTGCCTCTGGCCCCTGGGCTCCCCACCTTGCCCCACCTCCTGTTTTCCTCCTCTCAGAATGAGGTCTGCCTTGATTTGCTTCCTGGCCAGCACACATGTCTTCAGCATTTGGCCCCTCCTTTCTCCCGTCTCTTCCCACTGTGCTTCTGTCCCCCAGGACGTCTGAGATCCCTACAGGTACAAGGTTGCTTTAGCCCTGCAAATCTATGCAAATCCTGCCACTTAGCAAATATTTCCAGGTAGGGTGCTATTCTCTGATCTAGGTAAACAGGTGACTCTTAATGAACATATATTGCATGCAAAAAATTGCTTATTATTAGTTCATTTAAGTTTCAAAACAACCTAAAGACATTGTGGCTCACAGAGGTGAATTTGCTGAGGTTATGCACAAACACTTGTTTTCAAACCAGTTCACAGCTAGGAAATTTCATTATTGTTGTCGTACCTGGGACTGAACCTAGGGCCTCACACATGCTAAGCTTTACCAGCAAGTTGCATCCCCAGCCCTGGGAAACATACATACATACATACATTTATTTATTTATTGATGGGATTTCAGATGTTGCTCAGGCTGGTCTCCAACTCCTGGGCTCAAGTGATCCTCCTGCCTTAGCCTCCCAAGTTGCTGGGACTATAGGCGTACACCACTGCATCCAACTAGGAAACATTTTATATCATGATCTAATGTGCATGTGTTTACATATTCACATACGTCATTCAACACACATTGTGCTTCAAAAAACAAGTTTCACCCCTACTATGTCTAATGCTCTCATATTTTACATATCAATAGGGAAAGACACCCACTAATGGGAAGCATGGGGTGAAAGCAAGATGCTCTGCAGCATCCCCCACTGATCATGCCTCACAAGACTTCGCTTCTACCGCAGGGACGAACTCCTGTCCTCTGCCTTCCCCAGGCTCCTGCCCACCACATTCCTTGGCCTTCCAGGAAAGCAGCCTGAAGCCAGGTGTGGTGGAGCTGTCACCACGCTATCATCTGTTAGTGTGTCTGGCTCTCTCCCAGACGGCGAGCACCTGAGTACTTAAAAGCTCTCTTCTCATTTGTCCAAGCAAGGTGTCTGGCTTGGAGTTGGACAGATACATATGCCTTTAGGGAATAATAAGGCCACTTCATTCTGTATCCATTTACTTTTACTGTACAAAAGCAGCTTAGTAAGTCAGACTGTTGCTTCCTGTGCCACCTGTCTTCAGAGTATCACAGCTGAAGGAAGGACTGTCGAGCAGCAGCAGCAACTGATAGATGACAGCAAGGGAGGGAAGGGGAAAGAGATGCCCCCCCCCCCCGGTCTGGCCTCCATCCACCTACATCACATCCTCCACTCTTCCCAGCCCACCGTGGGGCCTGCAGGCAGAGCCCAGAAAGTGGCTGCCCTGCTTCCAGTCAGGGAGCTTCCGGCAAGTTCAGTCAAGCCTCAGTTTCCTTTTCTGTCAAGAGCCTGTCTCATAAAATGAACTGAGGCAATGTGCAAAGCACAAGGCTCGGTCAGCCCTGTGCACCTGTCAGAGGCTCAGTGAGTGACAGCTACTATTGGTCACATGATTTTTAATATAACCCACCATGAACTTCCCGTTGGAACTACTCCAAGTTTCCAAAATAGCTTCCTGTGCCAGGTTTTCCTACAAGCCATTCATCAGTAAAGACAGAAAGTGCCTCAAGAATTTGGACATTGGTCACTTCCCTGCAGTGCAAC
The DNA here is from genome assembly GCF_001458135.2 of Marmota marmota marmota. NCBI lineage: Eukaryota > Metazoa > Chordata > Mammalia > Rodentia > Sciuridae > Marmota > Marmota marmota. The sequence goes on from NW_025999983.1 coordinate 9,752,980, forward strand.
TGCTACCCCCCTTGACACTGTGACCCACAGCCTGAGGCCCTTGCCTAGGAAGCCTGTGTCTCTGGGACTTGCCTGTTCCATACCTCAGTCAGAGCTGAGGGGTGGCTTGCCTCACGTGGTTCACTATCCAGACAGCACTGAACCTCTACAAACAGCCGCTTCCAGAAATAATTGGCCAGCTATGTCATTTGGCTCAGAAAAGCTAAGCTTAGCCCCTCTATGTAGCTCTGGTAGGTACTGATTAGCTCTGGTGGCCCAAAATTCAGTGTACATCCTCCTTGGCAGAGAGTGGGAGGCCGACTGAGAGAGGGAAAGATGGACAGTGGGAGGAGGAGGGAAAGAGACACTGAAATTTCTATCAAGGGTCTGAACAGACTCTTAAGGTAAAGGGCAAAGATTCTGGCCCACAGGATCTCAGGCATCACGACGATGGCTAGCTTTATAAACACCTGTGCAATGGATTAATCAATCCTTGAGGGTTTTATGTGGGGTTTACAAGAAGACCCAGGTCTGACCTAGGGGAGACCTTTCTCTTCATGGCTTTATAAGACCCTGGCCAGGACAAAGGCATTCTGCTGGCACTTTCTGCTGATCTCGCAGTTCTGGGAGAAATCTTGGGCAGCTTCTTCCCACCTTCTGATAAGAGGCTGACAATCTATATTCCAAAGGCACAGTGCTAAATTATGTATTTAATGACAACTTGGTAATTTCCAAACATCTAATAGCTAAAGACAGCACAGGGGGCGCAGGGTGGCCAGGACCTGACTGGGAGGCATTTAGTCTGCTTTTTTTTTTTTCTTTTTAATATCTTTATTTATTTGTTTTTCTGTGGTGCTGAGAATTGAACCCAGGGACTCGCAGAAGCAAGGCCACTGAGCCATAATCCCAGCCCTAGTCTACCTTTTTAAAGCACGGTTTACTTAGGGCCATTCTCCTATGGTAGCAACCTTACCATCAAGGGATGTCATCAAACCAATAACCCATTCTTGTCACATGGCAGTGTAAGTAATGTTTACTGCAGGTCTAGAAAAAAATGATATTTCACTCTGCATTATGGAGACCCAGTTTTAAAGATTAAGTCAATAGACATTTTTCTTTAATCAAATAAAAATCCCTTCATCACTCTGGGAAAACTGGCCTACGTGAATCAGCATTTCTAAAACATTTACCTTTGTTTCTTTTTGCATTGAACCCAGGGGTGCTTCACCACTGAGCCATATCCTCAGCACATTTTTGTATTTTATTTAGAGACAGGGTACCGCTGAGATGCTTAGGGCTTTGCCATGTTGCCGAGGCTGGCTTTGAACTTCCAATTCTCCTGTCTCAGCCTCTCAAGCTGCTGGGATAATAGGCATGTGCCACTGCACCCGCCTATCTATTTTTTTATTAGGTGAATTTTCAAGACCTTTTCAATATATTCTTTTTAAAAAAATATTTATTTTTTCAGTTATAGTGGACACAATATATTTTATTTTCATGTGGTGCTGAGGATCGAACCCAGTGCCTCACTCATGCTAGGCAAGCGCTTTACCTCTGAGCCACATCCCAGCTCCCCAACATATTCTTTAGCATTGTCCTATTAGTGATTTGTTTAATGAACATTTTCCCCAGTTTAAGAAAAATGCTACGTATGATTCTCTTATTTGTAAAAGAGAAAATCCTTACAAACAAGAATCTTAAATCTTAGTAGCCCAAAAAATGTTTAAAGCAATGGATTTATTTATCATAAGAATTTTCCAAATAAGATATGAAATGGAATGCAGAGTGTTTCTGTACAGTAAGGATGTGAAAAATTTCTTTTCTGGACAATATAGAGATAGATATAGCTGATCTTTAGTAGCACTAAAAAGTTATCAAAAATAGAATAAAATTTCATTTAATTTTAAATAGTAAATTTAGGCCTTAAAGCACATTTGTGTTGGATTGATACAGGAAACTATCAAGAAGCTCTATGAACCCAGATCTGCAATGACAGATTATCAAAACTTCAAAACTGTCAGCAATGGGTGAGAGTACCGTTCAAGAAAATACACTTCTGGGTTGAAGGACATTAGAAGGCAAATGTAGAAGTAGCTAAATGAATAGTGAACAAATTTTCCAAAATTAAACTGAAGGGAATTTGAACATGGGTCTTGGCTGCCAATTGTGTCCTCTTTTCATCTTCATACAATACAACACATTCTGCAACATTAAGTTTTAGAGACTTTAAATCCTGTTGGAAAAAAAAAAAAAACAAATTAAGCACAAAGCCCAAGTCATGGTTTGTCACTACATGAGAAAGGAAACAGCTAGGAGAGAATGCCCCAGCTTATGTAGGACAGCCAGAACCGAAACACCAAAATTTAATTTCTTCAGAGGTGTCTCTTCAACCAGCAGAGAGCTTTGCCCACTGTCAGGACATCAATAAGATACCTAAGGTTCCACAAGCCACCAAAAAGCAAAGCGTGGTTTCCCTGTGGCACATGGACAATTTATTTTCATGGTGGCGTCCCGTTAAAAAAATTCACAGAATTACTGCCTTGCTTCTAAAAGCCCAGTTCAATAAAAGATGTCTCACCACATGTGTGAAATAATGGTCACACGTCACCACCTCAGCCGAGTGTCTCCAACTAGAGAGACAGGCCATTTCTCTTCCCAAATAGGTGTAAGAGTCCGGTTTGGAGAGAAAAATATATTTTAAAAAGTATTCTTGGAACATTTTAATATCTTCAGTATTTATTTTCCTGCCTGCTTCTCTTCGCAACATGAATTGCTTTGAGGAAGACAGAAACTAATGACCCGTTCAAGGCTTTAACCGGGGACCCCCGTGTCTTACCAGCTGTGCTATTAGGTTAACTGGCAGAATCACTCCCTCTCTTTTCCCTGCGAATGTAGCACCCTATGCAAGGGGGCACACACCACAGCATCGAAGCTGCCCCCCTCCACAACAACCCTCTCAGCTACTGACTAGCCTTGAAACTTACACCATCTATCATTGAGTAAATTAGAATCAGGGGAGGAATCAAACTAAATACCAGATGGCAGATGGGGACAGAACAGCCAGCCTTTCCATGTGCACATTTTCAAAGTTTTATCTGCAAAAGTCAGCTTTAGTGCTGAGGGCAACGAGAGCCTGCATATGTCTCTGTGCTGGAAGAAGCCAACAAACTACTTTCTATGGACTTTCAAACCAGGTCACACTTGAGCTAGATGTACCTGATGCTGATGCTCGTTATTAATATTTTTACAATGCCATTCAATTAACCAACTTCAGATACAAGATCTCATTTGACCTCTGCAATAAATTCATGGCACACTCTAATCCGTATTTAAGGGAACAGAGATTTAATTAATTGTCCCAGATCACAAAACTGGATAGTGGTAAAATTTCCACCTGAACTCAGATCTTTTGAATCCAAGGTCCTGACAGATTAAAATCAGAAACAGCATATGAACTAAGAACCACTGGACTGTGACCATGAGAAAGCTCTGGTGCTCGTCCTCATGGAGCTCTGGGCCTGGAGTGTTGCGTGGGCCTTGAGCAAGCTGCCTCCTCCTAGGCACCTGACCTACAGGGGCAGCACCATGATGGATGGGGAAGCTTTATGCATCTGCCCACCCAGCAAACTCTGCCTTGGGCCCTCCTAGGTACCAGGCCACCAGAACCTGAAGGATCAATATACTGGGCAGGCAATACGAACCTCAGGGGGCAGAGCTGAAGTAGTATGGGGGCAAAAGCATGCCAGTTGGAGAAAAGAGTATGTAAAGGTCCTAAAAGAGGGTCAATGTGGCACGAGGACATGAGAACCACAGTGTGGTGAGAGAAGGGGAGGTAGGAGCTGGGTACAGAAGGGCCCCCACTAGCAGATCAGTGTGCCTTTCTCCAAGGCACAGGCACTGATGCAATTCTTGTCTTCTGGCATGACTGCTTGGGATGTGGCATGCAAAATAGACAGGAAAAAGAGCTGGAGGCTTCTGAAGGTGCCTAGCTGGCTTGGACTAGGAAAGTGACAGTACATTTAGACCCGCAAAGGTATGGAAACCACTGCAGTTCAGTGGGGAAGTTAGGTAGCCTGGGGAAGACGTGGGAGAAAAAAGCATCAAGCGTGGCCTCAAGCCTTCTGGTTGGGATAAAGGGTGGCCGTTCACTGAGGAGGAACACAAAAGAGCAGGGGAGAACCTGCTGGTGTCTGTCAGTGTGTGCCATACACAGTGGCGAATTTACCCAAGATCCAGATGTTCTCAAATACTTCCATTGAAGAATAACAAGCAGGTTAAAAGTGAGTGTTAACTATTAAAAGCTTTCATTGACAATTCATAAAATTATGACATAACAAAAGTAACAAAATTATACTTTAAAAAAAACATTTTTAAAGATCAATGATTTCTCAATGAACATAAATTAGTTTTTACTGTATGTGACATATTTTCTCAGCTTTTTGATGGACATACATCTGGACAGTAGTCTGAGAAGGAACTTGATGATGAACCTCACACAGTACTTATACCACAGATGCACCCCTTGGGCTTGCCCACAGTCTAGCCCAAAACCAGAGGTCTGAGGCTCAAGAAATTAGAAACACCTTTCTAGAGTGAAGTCTAGATATCCTTTCTAGTATAAAACCTCCCATTTGAGTTTATTTGCATCTTTCACAGACCACACAAAAGGGATTCTCAAGAGCAGAGGCTGAATTAACTGCCACAGGGGTAAGGGCAGAATATTGATAATGCTCTTCTTACAGCAGTGGGAAAGTAAAATACCTTCTCTTCAGAAAGAGAAAGAACTAACAATATGGGTTACGAAAACATTTTCTGACAATTAGCATAACCTGAGGAACATCTCAACATCAGCAGATTCACTGTCCTATTTAAAACTGAGAATTCAATAGAAAGATGAACAAAATAATTTCTGTAGTTTGCAAAACCAGAACAATTTTTAACAAATAATAAATCTCACTTCCAACTCCTTAACAGTTATCTTGGTGGTCTCCTTCATTTCAGGGCCAACTTGTTAATCTGTTCTTGATGATTAAGGTGTTAGGTCAATTAAAGTATTCAGAGTAATTTTTAAAATTTCAAAACTAACTTATGGTATAAATATCACTTGAAACAAACTGGTAGTATTAAAAACTTCAAAATTTTTAAGTATGTAATGAAATACTCTTGGGTTATAAAGAGCATGGAAATGGTGAGGGGAGGTGGTCTCTGGACATTTCACTTAGTGCCACTCTTCATATGTGAGAATTCCAGCTTAGAAGGACACTACAGCTGCCCAGCTGGAGCAACATCTAAACAGCAGCAGTGACCTAAGAGGGAGAAATACTGTATCACAGCAAATGATCTATTTTGGCAAAATGGTAAACTTTTTAAATTTGAGAACCAGAAATGTTCTAATATTTGGTTGTTCTGTGCTTTGAAAAGATTTGCGATCCTTGAATGATGTGACTAAAAATCTGATGAGAAATTCTATTCAGACTGAAAGGAAACAAAAGTACACCACTAATTGGTGGGAATAAAATTATACTAAGGCAGTGAACATTTGGGGTTAATAGTAGAAGAAAAAGAATAATACATAAGTTGTAAATCTCAGACTACTGAAATACAGACATTCTAATTTACTATTTTTGGTAGCACACAAAGAGGACATCAAAAGGCAGGACCATACCCCATCTGAGATATGCTCTTGTTGGACAGCAGCACTATTTATATTTATAAAAATGCAACTGCCGATAAACATCACTTTGAGAAGATCAGGTTCCAAAGATGAAGTTTTTGTGATTCTGCTGACAAACAGCTGTCAAAGACCCTAAGTTTGGCTGGAAAAAATTCCAGGACATCATACAAATGCACAATTGTGCTATCTCTGTTCTCAGCCCACAGCCACAGTGGAAGCGCCACTGGTCTGGCTTCACCAACCACAGCACCATCGAGAGCCAGTTCTCCTGCAGGCACAGCCAGCCTGTATGTCGCCAGGACAGCAACTCTGCCTCAACAGGGCAGAGGGAGGCCAGGTCCACATCTAGTCAGCAAGGGGGACAAAAGTGAAGGCTAGGAGAAGCTATTCAATAATTCTGGAAAACCCCACCCAGGATCCCTTCGTATGGATCTGGCAGTCAAAGAATGGTGCCAAACAAATGCCTCTGGCCACAGAATACATTTCCTAGCACATCACAGACCTGCAGCAGCATCGATTCTGTGCACTGTCTGTGTCCGAAAGGGAAAGTTCTTAGGGGTTGTGTTCCAGCATATCTCAAGGACTAATTAAATCCTCATTACTACCTTCTAATTATTCAAATACTGTGGGATTATGCTCAGGAAGTCCCTGCTGGCACACTAGATGAAAAGGGTTAAACAATCTATGTTGATTTTGAGAATCCAGATCTAGTTCAGACCTTCAGAAAGCCACCAGCATTAACATGAATATTTAACAAGACACTACTGTGAAAATTAAAAGGGAATTCAATTAAAAGGTTTTCGAAAAATTAATTCTGACCTCTCTACATCTGTCCAAATAAATAAGTCTTCTTTCAACGTTTTCACCTAATTGCTAATCCAATAAACCAGAAGGGCAGCTGGTAGTTTCATTAAGCTTAACACACTATAGGGGTTAAAAATGTGATCACTTTAATGTTAATAATTATTATACTTATTTATCCGCTCAGATGACTACTCCATATTCCTTCCACGCCCTCTTGTAAAACAGAGCAACACATTAATAAGCTGTTTCATACTGCTCTTTTTGAATTTTTAAGACACGCATGTTAAAAGATTAAGAAACAAGGATAAAACTAATCCACACTTGCTAGGTACAATTTTCCTGTAAAATCTATTTTAATATTTTAGGGCTACCCTAACTGTTCCTCTAATCTTAGGTAGCCTTATTTATATTACTCCATTTTTTGGTGAGGTGATTTAATAATTCTGAACACTGTTATATGAGGTCTATAGAGAGAATATTTGGTTTAAAATAAAAATCAATGGCAAATATGTCACTACTGAACATTAAACTGAAGTTTGGGCCTTTCTTTCTTTCTTTCTTTTTTTTTGAATTTATATCGGCAATAAAGTAAATACCAAAGAATCTGAACTAATTTTCTTTATTCAATTAGTAAAAAGGTCCAACATCGAAGCATCAAATCAAGTTTATATTGGAAAATGGGTGAAAACAGAGGAAATGACACTGTGTGAGAGAATAAAGAGGCTAAGAGACTTTGCCTTTCTCCCCTTTGGTAACCTACAGTGCCACGTTCATATTTATGCACAAATACCTGTACAGATGGAAACAAAGCTGTAGAAACCCAGGGCTATTTTCGTCTGTGTTAATGTGGGGAGATGGATTTGTCACTGTCTTTTGACAAAATTCCATACAGAACTATCAAGCACAAAAGGGTAATGAACCAGAGATGGGTTGGGGTGGGCACTGCCCTACCTTGCCAGGGTGGTTCCCATGCCCAGGGCAGCCTGAGGTTTATAAAACTCTCTTCCTGCACAGGGACATAGGCATCATGTGGGAAGGAAGGACAGCAGAGCAGGAGCTGGCCTTCTGCACCTGGAAGGACCTGGCTCCAGGGAGGTGGTGTGGGTGGTGGTGTCAGTGCTGCCGCACCTCAGGAGGACTCTGGGCAGGACCAAGAAGGGGGCACTCCACATAGGAATAGCTGTGCCAGCTCTCCCTTTGCACACACCATGAAAGGAAACGTCCTCCTGGACACATTAAAGAAAATGGGAACGCATGGAGTCTCCCTGACATCTTCGTCTTGTTGAAATCAGCTCTGTTCTTACCTGATCTATCAGAGTCGATGGTTTCTGAGAAAAATACTTTTGAAAATAGATCCTAAATCATTGTTGTATTATTTCCTGCTTTTTTCTTATTACTTCTTTGAGAGGGACATATATCAAATATAAGGTTATAAATGAACTTAAACTGCTTTTCAGTAAAGAATCAATGATAGGGAATGTTCTAGAAGGGTATTCTACGACCTTCTTTTATACTGTCCATTGTTGGTGCACAACAAATGATGGAAAAGCAAAAATGAATTTTTACCATCATAGCAAATGTTATTAGGAGCTGACATCTCTTCCTAAATTTGAACAAACAATAAAGTCATTTTCTTTTGATCCTTGCTGTCCAATTTTGAGAAAATTTAACTCATGTATGGCAACGCATCATTTAACACAGTAGTCATTTTAAGAAATGAAGTTTTGCTTTTTAGAGGTTATCTAACCAATAAAAGCACAAAAGAGAATGCAAATAGTGTCTCTAGCACAATCTTTCAGAAAAGGTTTAGGGAATATGTGCCCCCTCGCCAAAAAAAAGTCAATTCAGATTTAGCATCTAAGGCAACCAGAGGAAAACGTTAATAGATGTGGTAATTTTCCATGTTGTTACATTAACCAGGCTTCCTCATTGTCATCCTGACCTTCATACTTGCTTCCCCACATTTCCTAATCTTAACACCTATCAGTTGCCAGGGTTGAGGAGATTTGACAGAATTTCTCTTTGGTTTCCTAAGTTCTACAGTGCAGGGATCCCACATAAGGGGCACTTACCCTGTGACATGTGATATCAACAGACTTGTGCCAGTATAAGTGCTGCCACAGGCCCTTGTTGAGAATTAGTGAGGTGACAGCCATCTCCAGATTGGTTCTAGACCCGGCCCACAGGTGCTCCATGCAGGGCTTCCTCTACCCCATCCTGTCCCCACCGCCGTGCACAGAAGGTCAGCCCCCCCACATACACAGAGCAGCAAGCTCCCCACAAGTATGGCACCGGAACATGCTCTGTCCAGGGATGTCTGTAAGGTCTTCAGGATGATGGGGCCCAAGGAGGAGCTTACACAGATGAGCAATCTTAGAAGACCTGGCTAGAGCGACATACAGCACGCCGAGAGCGCACAGAAACAAATGCTCAGGTTCGCACCATGATGAGGCCTGTTAAAGACTGTGGAGTTGCAGGCAGCGCTTCTCCAGGTGCCCCTTAGCCCTGTGCATCACAGTACCTGGAGCTTGTCAGAAATGCAGATTTTAAGTGTCTTCATTAGAAATCTGTGGTGGGCCAGCAATGGGTTTTAAGTCCTGCAACAACTCTCAAGCACACTAAAGTTTGAGAACCATTAACTAGTCCATGATTAAAACACCCTGTATTATCTTGATAAGGGAATTAAAGTATTAACTACACCTTAAACTATAATAAAAACGCTAATAAGTAAAGGTATTAGGAAATGAAAAATTCACTTTATTCCACTAAACATTCAACACAAATGACACATAGATAAGTCTAATCCATCTTTTTAATGGCATTGCTTTCTAAATTATGTGCCACTGAATTTTTAATATGTAAAATAACTTAAACCTCATAAGTCTAATTAGCAGCAAATCATCATCTCTTCAGTCCTTACAGAAATAATCACAATGTCAGGGCTCAAGCCGTCCTCTAGACATCAGCTACGTAGCCAGCCGGCACCTCCTGGCCTCCAGGCCCACATGGAACAAAGTGGCATCTCCTGTGGAACAGGGTGGACAGGTGGACAAGCTTGACCCACAGGCTGTGGGAAGTGACTGGGAACAGCAACCCATGGTGACGTAAGCCCTGGTCTACACCAATCTGAATTAAAATCACCACCACCACCACCACCACCACAGGAGCAGTGGCACAAAAGAATGCTGATTGGAGGAGGAGGAGCACCGTGCAGGGGGTGCAGAGGCACCACAGGCTGACACACAGCACTGAGTGAAGCACAGAGGCGGCAGATGTGGGTCGACATCAGTTTAGAGGCTTTAGGAAAAGCCCAGTCTAAGTAGACGCTGGGAGCGAGGAAACACGGGCAAACGTCGTCCTCAGTTTCTTCAACTGCACACTGAGCTTTCAGGTCTGCTCCAGTTAGAAGATCTTACAATTTTATATGATAAGTTGAAATATGAGTTTAAAATATTATCATTAAGTCTATTGGAACACGTGACTAGTCAGGTCAGCACGTGTGCTTGAGTGCACGTGTGCTCACACACTTCACTTTACTAGGACTGACGTCCACATTGAGCCACTCCTAGTTATCGCACCCAGCTGGACTAAGCAGACTACAATCAAACACAGACTACACTTCATGGTGTTTTGTGGACACACTGATTCGTTGGGCCTTGAATTACACTTTGGTAACATGTAATCCAATCTGCAAGAAAGAATCCCTTCTCCCCAAATTTGTTGTTACTTATAGAGTTCTGTTTATCTGATAAGCATCCTTTTAAAAAATTATCTGTAAGAAGACAAATGGGTGAGAAAACTCATATGAGCCTTCTCTACTCAAAGCATGATCAGTGCATAGGATGTGAACTGCAGACTCACCTCTTTCCTGTGGCATTGGTGACTGGCTCAAGGCAGGATGGGAACTGGATTCTGACTGGCTCCCAGGTGGCTGAGGAGGCATCTGACTGCCTGTAAAACACAGGAGGGAAAGTGGGGATGGGGGGGACCATTTGCGTTAATACTGCAATTGTGCCAAAACAAAAAAACAAAAACAAAAAAAAACACCACACACACAAAAAACCCCCGCAAAACAAGACACAGATACATATATTTCTTTCTTTCTTTTTTTTTTTAAAGGTGGCCACTCTTTTTTTTTTTAAAGAGAGAGAGAATTTTAATATTTATTTCTCAGCCTTCGGCGGACACAACATCTTTTTATGTGGTGCTGAGGATCGAACCCAGGCCGCACCGCCTGAGCCACATCCCCAGCCCCAGATACATATATTTCTTATGGTCACACAAGGCATGGCCCACATAGAAAAAGACACAGCTGAAAAGAATGTAATATTTCGTTTGTTTCCTGAAAAATGAAGAGGAAACATGATAAAGTTCTCACCAAAAAGACCTGCTAAAAGTTCAGTTTGTTACTGAATAAGCCCCCAAACTCATGGATCAATCAACCTGTAGTTGAAGTAGCTTGACATACACTCCCTACATATTCAACAAAATTCAAAACAGTGAGGCCAAATAGGTAAGCAGGTGTGTAGAATGACCAACAATTACTCATTGGTAATATCCAACTAATGCAGTAATAGTAACAGATTCCTAAAAAGTTTTGTAATCAACCCGAGAGTCAAACTCAGAAGACCTCCATTAAGAAACATAAAAAATGGTACTACACAATGGAATATGTTATTACTAAATAAAGGAATATTATTATGCATCTCCTTTGATCTTTATTGCTTAAACAGTAACAGCATCTATGTAACTTTCAATGAGTCTGGCTTTTTCCTATATCAACGTGGGCTCCCTGGGACGGGAATCTTGTCTTTCACTCCTTTAGTCCCTCCCTTAGCATAACGAATCTCTGAATGTGAACTAGAGAAAAACACACTTTTTTACTGACAAAGGAAAATGTACTTATTTCACTGATAAAGGAGGGAGAGTACATCACAAGGTGGGAGACAGGATGCAGAAACGCAGGCACCACAAGGCAGGGGGTCCCCTCAGTCCCCTTTCTGGCTCAGAGGGTTAGATGCATTTCTAATACTAAAATACTAGGACTAAGAAGAATGTTGAATTCAGCACAATCCGCAGGGCATGCTCTGCTCTCTCCCCTTGCTACCACAGGTGGGAGCGAGAAGTACGCACAAACGTGTCTCTCTGTATACCCTCTGGAATAGTCATGTGACAGGGCCAGCTCAACCTGACTGCTTTGCTCCTCTATGTCCTACTCTTCCATAGTTATATACGCTGCTAAAAAGAATCACAACTGTGCAGAGGAGGCAATCAATGCCTGAAGACCACCTCTGATTCTCCCCAGTGGAGGCCATGGCGCAGGCCTGGGGATTTGTGATGAACAAGTGTCGTGTCTTCCATTTTTACAGCGTGGTGTCTCAGGCCTGGAGTCTCTGGGGACTGCCACTCATGTCTCACTCTAATAACAGTTGTTATCTGACAGCCAGAGAGGCAGGAAGATAATTTTCAGTTTAGATAATAGGTATAAATAGCTGTTAAAAGTATCACTGTAAAACAATTAAATTGTTTTCTCAAATTTTATGTTGGGTTAGGCATCTCACTTTCAGAGGTGGACATAAGCCTTAAGGCTGTACTCCTGAGTGGTCCTGGGTGTTCCACGCTGCGCTCGTTCTCAGATAAAGCCAAAGCCAAACACCTGAGTTGACAGACACAGAGAAACAGGTGCCAGAAACAGGTGCCGTGAGACATGAGCTCTTCCATGAGTCCCCTCACTAGCAGCTGAAAGTCCTGACAAATGGCACAGAATCTACTTGACATTGGTTTGTCTTAGACTTTGTAGTAAATTAGTATTAATACCAACTAACTAGATATAAAGTAAAAACTAAATTCTGGACCAAAACAAATTTCAAGAGCAAGTTACTGGCTACAGATCTACAAAAGCTGCTGTGTCCACAGCAGGGTCAAACCATTCCGATGAAATTCCCTGCAGTCACAATCTACAGTCCACTTAGAAATTTAAAGCACTCTGCAACCAAACTCGGACTTTTTAAGTTTCCCTAGGGAATCAGCTGAGGCAGGACAGTTAAGTGCTTACATTATAACGATCACTTCTGCATGACAGGCTGGATTCATAGACTCAGGACAGTAAAAACAAACAGTAATTCTGTGTTAACACAGGGCACCAGGCTTACGTTGTGCCTGCCTGAGGCGCTGCTCCTTCCATACAATATATCAAGTGAAAAATAAAAAAGGCTGTAAGAAGCCCATCTCAAGACTCATAAAATACTGCCTCGGCCAAGCACCACTCACGGTTGTTTGGTGCAATTCTGAGAGTGATTCCCTTCAGAACATGGAGAAAAACCATGTATTAAATCCATCCTGTTGAAAAATAAACACGAACCTTTTGGTGTTAAGGATAGATATTTCCAGGTCATTTAAAATTCCTCATTTTCTTTGATCTCTCTTTTCTCATAGTTCCTTAATTACGAGGTAACTACAGTTACTAGGAGATAATTCATCCTCCAAGAGTGTTATACAGCAGGCGCTAACTCAGAAAATGGGGCTGTGAAAGGTGATATAGGAGACTCACTCATGTCCATGGTTCATACAAAGCAGAGAATTCAGATCCCTTCAAACCAGCCGAATCAAGTAAACACCTTCTGAACAACGGATTTCTGTATGGCAGGTCAGTGACAAATTCAACCTTTCAAAGAAAGTTTGGTAGTTGATTTTAAGAGAGAATATGGCCATGTCAAGTGAGCAAACCAACTTTATGCGGTTCTTAAACATTCAAACTGAGTTTCTTTTGACATGTACCCTGAACTCCCCTTGTCTGTGATGATGATGACATGATGAAGTAAAATACTGCCAGAAGAATTACTGTGAACTAGGAAATCCCACCATCTCACACCTGACTTTACTTTCCAATGACCATGTATGCATTAATATGCAAAATCTTCATGTGACAAGTAAAGGAAGCATCAATAGTTACCTGAATTTCTACTTTTGCTGAGTTATAATGCTCATCCTAAATCTATGTTGATTTAAAAAACAAATGAACAAGTCCATTTATTTTTTATTAATTTTAGATTTAGAAAAAATTGTGAAGATTATCCAACAGCCCAACAGCCCACCGCCCCCTATGGAAATATCTTATATAACCATGATACGATTATCAAGATGGGAAGTTAGTATCTACAGAATTTATTTGGAGTTTGTTGACTTTTCCAGCAAACATCCTTTTTTCTGGGATCATTGTGCCCTGCATTTAGTTATTTCTCCCATGTCCTCTAGCCTATAAAAGTCCTCCTGTCTTTTCTATGACCTGGCAACTTTTGAAGAGTACTCCTGAGTTACTTTGTAGAACGCTACACAATCTGGCTTGGGCTGATCTATTTTCATCACTGAAATACATTCTGGGACATGTTCAACAAAAATACCACACTCTTTAGCTGGTTCTAAGGAGGTCTCAGATGCTGGCTGGCCCACTTCTGGTGATGTGGACCTTGACTACTGGGTTAGGCTGAAATCTACTTTAAAGTTCCTTGTTTCCTCTTTGCAGCTAATAAATGTTAGGGGAGAAATGTGAGACCATGCAAATCCTGCATCTCCTCAAACTTTTACAAGCCAATATTTGCAACTGTTAGAAAAAACTCTTGTTTAGGCATTTACTACGGAGGTGTGTGCTCCTAGTAATTCTGTTTCCCTTTTACCTTCTACATTCATTAATTGGAATTCTATTCTGAGGAACAGAATCACTGTGTCCTCATTTATTTACTAGACCATTTATGTATATCCAAGTGAACTCATGGTGGCAGATATGTCCCGGGAGGGAGGACTTCCAATGAGTCACACTTGTGTAATTCCCCTCTTTTACTGAGGGCAGAACCTGACTTGGCTTCTAACCAAAAAACATGGCAAAAGGATGGACTGCCACTCCTGGAATAATGATGCCTTACGAACAGCTTCATGAAGAAGTGAAGGGATTCTGCAGAGGTAACTGAGATTTCTGATCAGCTGACAGGCTGGGCCTGACTTCAACAGAGGGCTTAGACCTTCTAGAAAGTAAGCTTCTAAGATGTGAGCTGAGTCACCAGACGAGGACAGGAGTTCCACACAATAGGGGCCTCACTCCTTGCTATAGTTTGGATGTGGCATGTCCTCCAAAGAAAGGCCCACGTGGTGAAGTCCTGGCTCCCAGCTTGGCCCTGTTGGGAGGTGGGGTACCTGTAGGAGGCAGGGCATAGTGGGAAGTCGTGGTCATTGGGGATACCTATGAAGGGGACTGTGAGACATCAGTCCCTAGTTCGTTCTTTCTTTTTTCCTTCCCAGTTGCCATGAGGTGAGCAGCTTGTTCCACCACATGCTACCACCACACTGGGTTGCCTCACTATGGGCCCAAAGCAAGGGACCAACTATCACAGACTTAAGACCGAAAGCTGTGAGTCAAAATAAACCTTTCACTCAGGTGATTTATCTCAGGTATTGTTACAGTAATGGAAAGCTAATACACTCCTACAACCTCAAGGAAGTGACTACTGCTACAATCTGGAAGAAACTGAAGCAGATTCTTCCCCAGCTGAGTGTCCAGATTAGAACACTGACCATGAGAAGACTTTGAGTATAGCCCTGTGAGATCCTGAGCAGAAGACGGAGTTATGAAGCTGTGCCTGGGCTCCTGACCCTAGGAACTGAGTGCTGTTTTCAGCTGCTAACTTTTAACAGTCTGTTACACAGTAGCAGAAAACTAATAAATGGATGGATTTATTTTATATTATGGGTAAAACAAATAAACAAAATCAAACCCAGGACTATCATTATTTTGTTGCTCCAACTGTTTTGGCTTTGGCCATTAGAAGCTCCTTCCAGTTGATTCCTGAGTCCTGTTGACAAGCCTCCCTTGCTTCATTGAGCATTTTCTTCCATCTTAGAAACACCAGATGCTCCAGGCTCATCTTCTATTTGTCCTGCCCCAGCCCATATCAATCACTTCCAGAAGCCCTGGTTCCTTTTGCTGGAGAGTGCCATTGTGAGACTAGGGTCAGGTACTAGCTTGGCTCACATTTACTCCTGTGCCGTGCTTCCAGCCAACGCAGTGAGCAGAGGTAAGAAATGCATGGAAACTAACCTATGCATACACATGCATCTATATCTATCTATTCATTTATTTATTATTTATTTATTTATATGCAGTGGTGAGGATCAAACCCAAACAAGGGCTCTACCACTGAGCCACAACAGCCCTTGTACTTGTATTTTGATATGTGTGTATATACACGTATAACCACAAGTTTACATGAATACTTCAAATTCCATTTCAAAACTAAAGAGTACATTTTAGCCTTCTTACTCATACTTTTCCAACAGTGAGAAGTCCAACCCTCATTATCTAGATCAATTTACTTGTTTGATTCTATTATATGCACATAGTCATTTTAGATTACTAAGCTATATCCCTGTGAACAACACAGGGTTATCAGTGTTAGGGTTCCATTTAGGGTTCCTGCTGCATCCTGACTGGCTGTGATTACTTTGTAGCTTTGGGGGTATGTAAAACACTTTTATAGCTTTAAGTCAGTTTTTTTTTTTTTTTAAATGTGTAAGTGTCCCTCCCTCCTCTTCCCCTTCCCTATGCCCATTTCCTCTTCCTCCTAGCCTTTTCCCCACTGCCCTTTGTGAACGGCCAGCCTGATACTGTTTATGGTTTTCTTTCCTATATTCCTTTTTGCACAAAAGTTTGCACACTCAGGTATCTTCGGCTTTGCTTTTCTCAGTGAACAGCATGCCCTGGAAAAGTTCTTCCTGTCAGATCACAACATCTTCCTCATTATTAAAAATCACTCCAGAGTAGTCTTTGTGAGAGGGCTGCAAAGCGTACTCAGGACTCTCCTCTGTGTGCACATTCAGTTGTTCCAAATCCGTGGTTACGTATCTGGGTAGTTTTGAGTTATATTTCGGTTTAATTCCTCCAGGGCAGTTTCTGATAAAAAGTCATACATTTTCCCATTTCCCTCAGAAACTGTACCAACCTACACTGCCACAGCAGTGTTTCAGGAACCTGTATCTCCATAATGTTCCTAATAGGAGGTGCCATTCTTCTAAAAATTTTTTTCGCCAGTCCCATGTGAGAAACAGTGTCAGCAATTTTTGAATTTATGCTTCTCTAATTTGGAATCTATTTTTCCATGCTTGAAGGTCATTTTAATATATCTTGTGAATTGTTTGTTCATGGCTTTCTCCCATGTTCTACATGGGTTTTAAGTTTACAATTCCAGTTTTAAGTTCATCATGTTTATGGTGTCAGCTGTGAATATTTTCTCCCAGTTTGTTAGTGGTCTAGAGATTTTGCTTATGGTATCTTTTAAAATGAAACTTTAAAAAATGTAGTCAAATTTACCAAATTTTTATTGCCTTTGGATTTTGAGTCACAGTCAGAAAGTTCTTCTCTACACTGAGGTTCAAAAGGAATTCTTCCTAGTTTTCTTCAGTTTCATTATGAGGTATAGATCTAATGTATCTTTTTTTGCAAGTGGATCCCTAATTATTTCGACATTATTTCACACAGTGACTTGGAATGCCATCATGGTCATGCCCTCAATTTTTATGCATATTGGGTCTAATTCTGAGCTTGCTCTTCTATTCCAGTGGTCCATGAGTCTATTTGTCTGCCAGCACCACAGAATTTTTAATCATGATGAGTTCAAACCATGTTTTAACTAAGGATAATCCTGTGCTTCCTGCTTTTCCTTTTTCAGTGTTTTCTAATATGTTTGTTTCTCTGTATGAATTTTACTGTCAACTTGTCTAATGATATAAAATACCTTCCTGATATTCTTATTGGGAATGCAATGAAACTATAAATGAATCTGGGGAGAAGAGATGACTCTTGAACTCAGGAAATCCTTTCATTTTTTCAAGTCCTCCTGAGTCCCGTTTGGGTATACAAAAGGCCTTGCATACTCTATTAGTATTAATAACATTTAATCTTCCTTGTTGCTATTGTAAATGTGACTTCCCCACCATTATGTCTTCTAACTGTACATTTTGCACCAAGTTCTTTTACTGTCTTGAGTTAATTTATGACTAATTCTCTTAAGTTTTTCCAGGTACATTATTGTATCATCTGTAAATAGAGTTTTATTTCTTCTATACCCATTTTTATGCCTTTACTTGAGTTTTCTTGTCTAACTGCATTGCTTACAACTTCTAGTACACTGCTCTGTGATAATGGAGATAGTGGTCTTCCTTGTCTCACTGGTGTGCTTAGTGGAAATGTCTCTCAAGTCTCTTGCCATATAACTAAAAGATACTCATACTGTGCCCTGTTGAGAAAGCATCTCTAAATTACTACTTACTTCCTTAAGTGTTTGTTTTTTTCAATCATGATTTGGTGTTGAGTTTTGTTAAAAAAGACCATTTTCCCTCCTCAGGTTTATTTTTATAGTATATAATATTAAGAGTTGTTAATGTTGAACCAACCTTGAATTCTTGGGATAAATGCCACCAGACAATGGTACATTATTTTCTTACACTTTTGGATTCTGTTTACTGTATTTTCTTTACAGTAAAGATAGGCTTAAGGGTAATCTTGCTTATTAAAAAATAGCTTTTAAGAACTCGATCAAGATAACCATGAAACTAAATTTTGGGGTCATAAGACACTGGAAGTTAGTATGTAACAGAACTGGGAGAAAACTGGCTATATGTTATGTTTTTGGTAAATTAGCCAACATCCAGTAAGTGTAACTTACAGTGTATGAACATGAACATATTATAGCCCAGCACATCATAGACCAACATGGCTGGGCAGTTGGTCAGCAACTACTAACCAGCACAGAGCTATATGCATCTTACTGTTGGACAGGATATTAACAGTCCTTGTAGTTCTCAATTTACTTCTGTGTTTATTTATCTCATTTCACTAGAGTATAAATTCCATGAGGACAGAGAGTCCTATTTTGTTCCCTGCCATACTGTGTCTCCTGAACTCAACACATACTGTACATTCAGTAAGTGTTTCTAGTTAAATGAATATGTGGCTGGTTATTCCAGGAAGTACATTTAAATTAATAGTTAATCAGACCTTTAAAAGTTATTGGTAATCACATCGTTTCATCTTATTCTAAATCAGGAATACACAAACCTTTTCTGTCAACTGCCCGATAGAGAATATCAGCCTTTTTGGTGGCAAGTTCTCTGCTGTTCTCTGCAAGTTCTCAACTACTCAACTCAGCTACTACAGTTCAAAAGCAGCCAAACAACACATAAATGAAATAGTGTAAATATAACTTCATTTACAAAAATATGTGAAGAGCTGAATTTGTCCCACAGGCTATATTTAACTGGACCCTGTTCTAAACGATAATATCAGTACAAAAACATTCAGGAATACTTGATCAAAAGGCCAATGAATTGCAAACAGTGTTTAATAATAGCAGCAATTACATACAAACCTGCCACAGTCCCCCATATTTAACAAGGAAACTTCTATAAATGTCAATAAAAGAAAGTGGTTTCTGTGCTGGGGTAGTGGCTCAGAGGTAGAGTGTTTGCCTAGCACGTTGGAGGCCCTGGGTTCAATCCTCAGCACCATAAAACAATAAATAAATAAAGTTATGAGAGAGAGAGAGAGAGAAAGAAAGAAAGGAAAGAAAGTGGTTTCTGTCCTCTGCAAGCCAGGCCTAGTTTAGCTGCCCTGGGCTCCTAAGCATTCAATGCAAGCACAGGCCTAAGACATAAATAGCAAGTCCACTAATAGGTGAAGTTTTAGAGAAGTGATTACTTGCAGTTTTATTTTTCCACCTCTTATATCAGATCAAAACAAGCAAATCAATTACTTATCAGGTGCAATCATATAAGTCACACTTTACCACTGCTGAACTGATGGTGAGAATAAGCATGAGAGGAACAGGTTCCCATGTTAACTATTTTTAAGGCTAAAACTTTCCTGGGTTAATTCCTCTCTATATTACTACTGCATACAACTATAAAATTAAAAATGACAAGAACACTTGCTCAGAAGTACTTACAGCCTCTAGCAAACAAACAGTTCACCCCTTTAAATAATAGTGTCCTATTCCCATATAATTCCAGTAGACCTAGAAATACTCAATTTTTATAAAAGTTGTAGTGGCCAGAGAAAATGTATTTCTTCCTTTTACACAGTTACAAATAAAAAGTCCACCAACCTAAGATGCAGTTAGTTATCTAAGATGGAACCCGGACATAGACAATAAAGCAAATCTGAAGTCTGTATGGCAGACACTACTTGATTTTAATTTTAGTGCCAGAAATACATTCCCCTACCTGCCACAGACTCACTGGTGATCTTCTGGAGGATGTATTTCTCATGTCCTGACAACCTCGCTGTAGGAGCCATATACATTCTCTCTATGGGCTACATTTCAAGTTACTCCTTTAATTTTTGAAACATGAAGGACTGATGAGGAGCATTTCTGATAAAGGACAATTCTGATTTTGTTAGGCAGTGGCACTGGTGGGCTGCACAGAGGACTCCACTCTGTGGAAATCACTGACTGCCTCATCTACCTCAGTAGCAAATCAGCAGCTCTGCAATACAAGCAGTCAAGATTTCACTCGGCATTTCTTTAAATATCTGCATAATGTCTCGTGATGTGAACGAAAAATGAGTCTTGATAATCCATTAAGTTTATCAAATATCCTATGCTTTTCATTTACTCACACAAGTTTGAAAGTCAACAAATTATTTTGATACAGCACTCTTTTGTCCCGTGTCTTCTATTTCATTTGCTTTAAGAAATGAAAATAAAATCTCCTTTGCTCAGAATCAGGAAGCTCTTGACTGACACCACTTCTGATATGCTCCAAAGCAACACTGAAAATAGAAAGTCTTCTCAGGCTTCAGCTTAGCGGTTAGAGCTACTGCTTGCCTGCAGAGTGTGGGTGTGTACTTAGTCGGTGTGTGCCTGAGTGCCCCATGTGTTTTAAACAGATTTTCACTCTTGCTAGAAAGTACTGTCCTGGGGCATGGGGGGTGGGGAGTGGCTGTGACGGGCTGTCAACACAGATCTTTATTGTGAGCTAATCCAACTTCCAATGAGAATAGTGCAAAAATAAGAAAGCAACACTCCGCCCCTGCCTCTGCCCTCGAAGATGGCATTCCCAGATTCAAGAAGCCAAGCCTGTGTCTGGGGAGACAATCCCCTCCATGTCATAGGGCTCAAAAGTCCATTTTGTTCTGAAAATAGAGATAACTCAGTACTCCAGAGGCAGACCTGACATGTGTACACCTGAGCCAATAAGAAGAAACTTCTGATTTCCCAACCATGACAGTTCCCCACATGCCTTTATTAGAAACCCATACACACCTTCTTGATGAAGCGTTAACTATTCTCCCTACTGTGGTCTGAGCTTTGAGTGTATTTATATAAAACTCTGACAAGAGTACAAGACTGATTAGTTACAAAGGCCTATCACTTAACAAGTAAAATCAAAGTGAATCTGATGCAGTCTAAGAATTATGCCCCACCAGAAGTCCTACAAATGTGATTCCTTCCTGCCAATTAACAAGAGAAACTTTTGACAGTCCATCATGATTCATCTAGCTTACCAGATTCAAGCTGGAAATTTCCCCAGTATCTCCTTTCCTTTGATTAACTTAAATATACTAAAATTATATAATGTCGTCTCATGGAAGTCAGTCAGCAGTCTGAGTAATGGATAACCATTAGAGCCCTTCCAAGTAGATACCTTCCCAAAAGAGAACTTAAGGCACAGAAACTAAAAAGGCCTCATAAGGCACATGACAAGGCAATGAGAGTGCACAAGGCCAAACACAGACTTCTGGACTTCAATGTCCAGGTCATTACAAGCTCCCAAGCAAAGGAAGTTCAATAGAAAAATAATCTACTAAATGAGAATCCAGACAGGAGTAAATAGAGCAAAAAACCAAAATGAAAGGAAACCCCAAACATATATCTATACTAATGCTGAATGTTAACAGTCTCAACTCCCCAGTTAAAAGATACAGATTATCAGAATAGATCAAAAATTAGAATCCGGGGCTGGGGTTGTGGCTCAGTAGTAGAACACTTGCCTCACATGTGTGAGGCGCAGGGTTCAATTCTCAGCACTGCATATAAATAAATGAATAAAATAAAGGTCTACCAACAACAAAAGATTTTTTTAAAAATTTAAATCCAACTATATGCTGTTTACAGAGACTCATAGGCAAAGACATCCATAGGCTGAAGGCAAAATGATGGCAAAAAATAGTCCATGCATATGGACCAAGAAAACAAGCATGGATAGCTATACTCATATCTCACAAAGCATATTTCCAAGTAAGAACTAAACAGAAGAGAAAAAAAGGACGGCTACTACATCCTAGTAAAGGAAACAATCCAACGAGAAGATTTAATGATAGTAAACATGTATGCGCCAAATGTCAATACCCCCAATTACATGGAAAAAAATGTTCCATGACATTAAATCTGACACAGACCCCAACACAATAATACTGGGTGATTTCACTATATCCTCAGCACCAACAGACAGGTCATCAAAACAAAAACAATAAAGTATCTCCAACCTAAGCAACACTATAAATCAAATGGACCTAATGGACATCTACAGAATATTCCACCCCCAAACAGCTGAATTTACCTGTTTCTCAGCTGCACACTGAACTTTTTCCAAAAGAGAACATATTCTAGGCCACAAAACAAATCTTCGCAAATGAAAAAAAAAAAAAAAAACAAAACAATACAACAACAACAACAAAAACACGATACAATCCTATGTATCCCATTAGATCTTAATGAAAGGAAGCAAGAAATCAACAGCAAGGAAAATTATATAAACCACGTAAACACATGGAGATTGAACAATATTATCTTAAATGAAGAATGGATCAAAGAAGAACTTAGAAATCAAGAAATTCTTAGAAAAAAAATTGAGAACAGAGATACAATGTATCAAATGAATCAAACAAGCAGTGGCTAAGAGAAAAATTCATAGCACTGAGTGCCTACACAAAAAATTAGAGATTCCAAATAAATAAGCTTATGCTTCATCAAGGTCTTACGAAAAGAACTAACCAACTCTAAAACCAGTAAAAGACAGGAAAGAATTAAGATTAGAGCAGAAATCAATGAAATTGAGAATAAGAAAACAATACACAGGATAAATGCAACATAGAGTTGGTTCTTTGAAAAGTTAAATAAGATAGACAAACCCTTAGCCAAACTAGCCAAAAGAAAGTGAAAAGGTGCAAATCACCAAGATCAGAGATTAAAAAGGAGCTATCACTACAGACCCGTCTAAAATCCAGAGGATCATCAGACCGATTTTGAAAATTTCTACTCCAATAACCTGGAAGATCTAGAAGATACTGACAAATTTCTAGACAATATATGACCTGTCCAAATTGAATCCAGAAGATATAGAAAATCTAAACAGGCCAATATAAAGTAATGAAGTTGAAACAGAAATAAGAAGCCTTCCAAAAAAAGAAAAACCCAGGGACAGAGTGATTCTCAGCTGAGTTTTAACAGACTTTTAAAAAAGAACTAACACCAGTCTTTCTCAAATTATTCCATGAATTGAAAGGGAGGGAGCACTCCCAAATACATATTAGGAAGCCAGCATAACCCTGATGCCCAAACCAGACAAAGATGCATCAAGGAAAGAAAACTGAAGAGTGATATACCTGATGAACAGAGATACAAAAATCCTTAATAAAATATTAGCGAACCACATTCAAAAGCACATCAAAAACATAAAACAGCACGATCAAGTATGTATCATTCCAGGGAGGCAGGGTTGGTTCAACATAGGCAAATCAATAAACGTAATTCACCACTTAAACAGAATTAAGAACAAAAGTCTATCTCAATAGATGCACAAAAGGCCTGTGATAAAATCCAACATTCATTCATATTAACAACACTGGAAAAGCTATGGATTGAAGAAACTAACCTTAACATCTTAAAGGCCATTTATGACAAACCCAAAGCAAACATCATACTAAATGAAGAAAAACTAAAAGCATTTCTTCTAAAGTCAGGAACAAGACAAGGCTGTCCACTCTTACCATTCCTATTCAATACAGTCCTTGAAACATTAGTAAAAAAGAAGAAAAGAAATACAAATAGGAAAAGAAAAGGTTTTTTTTTTTTTAAAGTCAAATTATCTCTGTTTGCCAATGATATCATCCTATATCTAGAGGATCCAAAAAAACCTCCACCAGACGACTTCTAGATCTTATAAATGAGTTTTGCAGAATATAAGATAAACACCCATAAATCAATAGCTTTCCTATACTCCAACATTGACTCAGTCAAGGAAAAAATCAGGAAAACCATCCCATTCACAATAACCTCAAAAAAATAATAAAATTAAACACTTGGGAATAATCTAACCAAGGAAGTAAATGGGCGCTACAATGAAAATTATACAACACTAAAGAAAGAAATTGAGGAAGACCTTAGAAGATGAAAAGATATCCCATGTTCTTGGATAGTAACAATCAATACTGTCAAAATGGCCATACTACCTAAAGCAATATACAGATTCAGTGCAATCCCCATCACAATACCAATGACATTCTGTAAAGAATTAGAGAAAAAAATTCTTAGCAATGCTGACCAAGAAAAATGAAGGAGGCACTACAATATCTGATCTGAATTTATACTAAGAGATGTAGAAATAAAAACAGCATGATATTGACATCAAAATTGTCATGAATCAAAGGAATAGAAGACACAGAGACAAATCCACATACCTATAGCCATCTGATATACTTAAAAAGGTACCAATATCTTGGAGAAAAGATAGTCTTTTTAACTAATGGTGCTGGGAAAACTGGAAAGCTATTTATATAGAAAGATGAAACTACACCCCTAACTCTCACCCCACACAAAACTCAAATCAAAATGGATCAAAGTCTTAGGAATTAGACCAGAAGCTATTCAACTGATAGAAGAAAACACTCTATCATATATAGGTGCTGGATGGGTTCGATCCTCAACACCACATACAAAGATGTTGTGTCCACCGAAAACTGAAAAATAAATATTAAAAAAATTCTCTCTCTCTTAAAAACAAACAAACAAAAAATATATATATGCATGCTGGCACAGACTTCCTTAACAAGACCCAAAGCACAAGAAATAAAACCAAGAACCAATGAGTGTGTTGGCATCAAACCAAAAATCTCCTACACAGCAAAGGAAATGATTTAGAGTGTGGAGAGAGCCTACAGAATGGGAGAAAATCTTGGTCAGCTACTCCTCCAATACAGGATTAATATCCAGAATATAAAAAGAACTCAAAAAATTTAACACCAAAAATGTGATTCTGCAACCTGTACAATCAGAAAAATGAGAAATTATACCCCATTTGATTCAAATGTATAAATTGTCAAGATCATTGTACGATCATGTGTAGCTAATAAAAAAAAATACCAAATAATAAGTGGGCAAAAGAACTAAACAGAGATTTCTCAAAAGAAGAAACACAAATGGCCAACAAATACATGAAAAAATGTTCAAAATCTTTAGCAATCAGGAAAATGCAAATCAAAACCACACTCAGGGGCTAGGGATGTGGCTCAAGCAGTAGCGCGCTCGCCTGGCATGTGCGGGGTGCTGGGTTCGATCCTCAGCACCACATAAAAATAAAATAAAGATGTTGTGTCCACTGAAAATTAAAAAATAAATATATTTTTTTAAAAAAACCACACTCAGATTTTATCTCCAGTCAGAATGGCAATGATCAAGATTACAAACAGTTAATAAAAGCTGGAGAGGTCCTGGGGAAAAAGGTTCACTTGTACATTATTGGTGGGACTGTAGATTAGTAAATCAATAGAAATCAGTATGGAGATTCCTCAAAAAATTAGGAATAGAACTACCATGACCCAGGCTATCCCACTCCTTGGTATTTTCCCAAATGAGCTAAAATTGGCTATGATACAGTTAAATTATGGAATCAACCAGATGCCTGTCAATAGATGAACAAAATAAGAAATCATGGCGTGTGTGTGTGTGTGTGTGTGTGTGTATGTGTAAAACAGAGTTCTATTCAGCCATAAAAAACAATAATATTACAGCATTTGCTGGTAAATGGATGGAAATGGACTAAGTGAAAAAAGTCAAACTAAGAAACTCAAAGGTTTTCTCTCATATGCAGAAGCTAGAGTAAAATAAAGGCAAGGATAAGATAACATAAAGAACCAATCAAATATAAATTAATAGATGAGCAACAGGAAATATAGTAGGGTAGAGGAAGGAGAATGGGTGGGGGAGGGAAAAGGGAGAGGGAAAAGAGGGGTTCATGAACTGAAATGAATCCCATACATGTATGAATCTGTCAGGATGAACCCAGCTACCATGTATAACTATAAAGCTCTAATAATAATAAAGAAAAAGGTAAACCAGAGTCTGACACATTTATATACAGTAGATTCTCAGCATTAAAATGTAACATTTTTAGTCTGCTAAGTACTCTGGGGTATGGGGACAAGGATGACTTTTGGTTTTACTGTGTGGCCTGACTTTCATTTTCTTTTCTCTCTTTTTTCCTGCAGTGCCAGTGACTGAACCCAGGGCCTCATGTGCTAAGGCGAGGTTGAGGTCCACTTCCAATGCTGTCCGGCCACTGTTGGCTGGCACATGCCGTGTGGCTGGATGCGGCTGGCCCCTCTGCACACCAGCTCTATTCAGTTTACATATTCTTTTCTCCCAGTAATTCTAGTAAAAGTAATAAAAACTTTCTTTCTAGAAAAACTATTCATTAAATAAAAGACAAAACTTTAAGGAAAGTTTATCAACTTTACGTGTGAAAACAGGAAGAACAAATAAGTCATAGGAACAAACATGTGACTGGGCTGAAAGCAGAAGCCATTTCTATTTTGGGGAATCTTGAGGATCTGGGAGGGATCCCCCTTGTGAATGTCAAAGATGCCCCGACCTGCATGAACTATCATAGCAAACATTTGGCATTCTCATCAAAAGAAACCCTTTTCCATAGCTTTATAGCTCTGGTTCACAATCAAAGGTCTTTGGGTTTGGAACATCCACTTGTGGTGAGGGGCGCCCGTGTGTTTTGACATGATATTGCTTGTCCATGAAGTCTAGATCCGTAGCACCCTTTGTCTTTGTAAAACATGGTGGGTTCTGAACCTGACTCACACAGAGCACCAGACAGAAAATGCAGCGCAGCTTCCCGCTGAGTCTGTGTTAATCCCTGCTTTGATGTAAGGTAAAAGGCAGGGAGGGAAACCAAACAGAGCAGGCAGTTTGTATTTCTCTCACCAGGACAAATTAATAAAAACAAAACCTAATTTTTCCCTTCTCTTACCCATTCTTATTCCTCCTCAATATTTTTCCTCTAAGATTCTTTTTTTTGTTTGTTTGAGAAGCTTAATATTTGGCTGCCTTCTGAAGAAACGGGTATAGTGACAGATGAAAGACTTGTATTCATCGTATAATTCAGAATAAGGGAAAAAATCGACTGCTGTGCATTTAAGATTCTAACAACCTTGCAATTTTGTATAGTCACTTCCCCCACCCGTTCTTTTGAAGAAATCTGCTTTTATTCTGTTAATAACTAACCACAGTTGCAGCAGCATGGATCCGATTAGCAGTTCTTATGATACAAAGGGGAGAAGAAAAAAAGCTGTGAACAGGGTTGCCAATTTGTCCACCTGGGCCCCCAGGAGAAAGATTAGCTGAGCGCCTGCCTGTTCCCTTTCTTCCACTTGATCGCTGCTCTGTACTGCCGGATGGAGAGGGCCTTTTCAAAGCCCAGTCACTTTCTTCCTTTAATAAAAGTTTCACTTGCCACCATCCTTTCTTGTCACAAATTTCTTATTCTAGATGCCAACATTTTACCACAACTCGGCCTGTAAACATGGGTAGCTATGAAAGTGCCACACACCAATGCTCATGCCTTTGGAGTCATTTTGCTTTCACAGAGGATACATCCTAAGACTCACGGGTATGCCCTGCAGGGAGAAGGAGCACATTTTCCAGATGGAAAGGTGGTGCATGTGGTGGGTCAACAGGAATCTTTATGCTGTTTCCGGATGTGAGAGGAGGGAAGAAAGGATTTGCAGTTTGGGGAAAAAATGGGATTTGAGCAAAGCAGCACAGGGTATATAAAATTGGGACCCAGGGATAAAAACAGTAGTATTACTAGACAACATAGTTTCTGTATGTTTAGATACAAAACTGTCAATTTATTGACATAAAATAATATACTACTTCCTAAAAGCTTTAAAAAACCTCACTTTGTACTTATGCTGAATAATGAGAGGTCATTTTTGTGGTAAGATTTAAAAGTTTGAAACTCTTAGTAAAAAAAAACTTCTTTTAAAAGTAAAGAGACAAAGGGGCTGGGGTTGTGGCTCAGCAGTAGAGCATTCGCATAGCATGTGCAAGGCCCTGGGTTCGATCCTCAGCACCACATAAAAATAAATAAAATAAAGGTATTGTGTCCAACTATAACTAAAAAATAAATATTAAAAAAAGTAAAGAGACAAAAAGCTAAAGTACTAGTGTACGCTTTGAAAACTTTAAAAGAAAAACACAAGTTTTCGGCACACCGTGTCCAGGATCTGAAGGATCCGGCTGACACTTCATTATTTACATTTAAAGGCACCAATAAGCATCTGTTTCACTCGCTCTGACATCACGTTCACAGCATGGCATGAATTCAGGTGTTTCAGTAAGTGCGTTTTTAAGAGGATGGAACCAGACTGACCGGCAACCAAACTCTTCAACAGCAGGGATCTCAGGAGGCACCAGCTAGTATGGAGGTACCCAGCTGTGCTCTCAGGGACATGCCTCTTAGGAGCACATGATGGGCAGAGCCAGCACCTAGTCAGGGCAGAGCCCAGGTCACCTGCATCTTCTGATACTGGGGACCATTCCAAGGGTGGTACGACCAAGAAACACTTCCCATGTGTTTGTCACTGATTCTTTCGCTTTAAATTTTAACAATATTCAGCAAGTACACTTTTGAAATAATCGTTTTCACAAACAAAAATTTTCTTCCATTTGCCACTTAGAAATACCTGGAGCAGATTCTTAAATCCAATTGCCTGTTCAAAATTCCCCTGAAGATGTTTAACAAGAACCTCAAGTATGACAGAGCCAAAACCGAACTCTGGACTCCCCCTTCAAGCACTTGCTCTGTTGTCCAAAATACAGGAACTGCCATCCCCAAGGATCCTACACTGGCCTCCAGGATGCCTACTTCTGCCTTTGTCCCTTATAGTGAACTGCTTGTAGTGGCCAGAATGATCCTTTAAAACCTTGATTGAATCAGGCCATTCCCTGCCTGCTCAATCTGCCAGGTTTCCCATTACAATCGCAAACTCCTGTGCACTAGTTCCCCCTTATGCACGGGGAATCCATTCCAAGACCCTTAGTGGATCCTGAAACTACAGGTAATACCAAACCCCTATATATGTTATGTTTTTCCTTACATTATCAATATCTATGACAATTTTATTCACAAATTGGGTAAAGCAAGAGATTGACAAAAAAATAATAATTGAAAATAGAACAGTTGTAACTATATAATCTAGTAATAAAGTTACAGAACTATGGTTTCTCCTTCTCTCTCAAAAAGTTTTGTTTTGAGAGGGCACACATTCTTCTCTCTGTCCTGCCTCACTGCCATGTAGTACCAGAGGCAATCTGCACTTCCATGTTTTCCGTCCTGGTGGCTCCCTGGCACTCCTGTGAATGAAGGTTCTACTGGGCATCATCCCCTAGAAAAGCCCAGTTTCATCACAACAGAGACCGGCTTTGGATGGCATCCTTCTACTCAGTCAACTTCAATTTGCCAGAAATGCAACAGGAGCTTCTTCACCAGCCAACGCAGCTTCTCCAGTGGTTTTAATATTTTTCAGTCCAAACCTATTCTTCCATCTGTGCCACCATCCCTTCCTTGAAGCGCAAGGTCTGGGATGCTGGTTCCAGGCAATCCCTTGCTGAAATATTTGCACAGGCTCAGTGGTTCCTGGCTCTCAGTGCTTTTCTTCTTCACTATTTCATGACAGAAGATTAATTTCTACCACACATCTTTAGCAACCTCAATGTATGATTTTTTTTTTTTTTTTTTTTTTTGTCCTTCTGTAGGAAGTTAAGATCTTTCACCTTTTCACTTAAAGGAAGTAGTATACAGCTCCTCTTTGGCATATCCAAATTGCCAGCCTTGGGGCTGGGGATGTGGCTCAAGTGGTAGCGCGCTCCCCTGGCATGCGTGCGGCCCGGGTTCGATCCTCAGCACCACATACAGACAAAGATGTTGTGTCTGCCAAATACTAAAAAATAAATATTAAAAAAAAAAAAAAAAAAACAATTAGNCAGAAAAGGGTGCTCCATCCCACGAGAGCAGGCTGGCTGTCAACCCTGTGTTGCTGCACAGGAAGCAGTGAGTGCCAGTGTGTGCTGGCCCCGAGTAGGACACTGCTCAGAGCTAACTGATATCATCTCTAAAAAAACAAATTGCCAGCCTTGCTACTCTTACATTTCAGGGCTACTATTAAATACAATAATAATTCAGGTTCTGAGTGGGATGGAGCCAGATAGTGAGAGAGTCCACCATGCTGCGCAGAATGTTGCAATTTAACTCATGAACTGTTCGATTCTGGGATTTTTCCACCTATCATTTTCAGATCACAGGTAACTGAAACCTCAGAAAGCAAAACTGTGGGCAGGGGGGCTACTGTATCACCTGGCCCTTGGTGATGCTCTAATGTAACTGGCCACCAGCTCTGCCCCGTCCCCTTCCCACTTTGCACAGTCTCACTGACTCCCTGTGTGTTCCCACAGCAGGCTGCAGAGAGGTGGGGCCTGCCCTTCGTGATGGCTCTTCTTTGCCTGCCACCACTTCCTTAATCACTAACTTGCTCCTGCCCTTCCTTCTCTTCTCTTGTTCAGATATCAATTTCAAGAGACACGGTTCCTATTCACTATCTAGAGAAGCAACATGACCTTTCTTTTCTAATAATACCTGACAATAAAGTGTAGACCAATTTTGTATAATCCCTGTCTTTCCCAATAGAATTTAAACATCCTGATGAAAAGGTCCTTCACATTAATGTTCAGTGCATTTCCCCCAGTTCCTAGATATGTGACTGCAGTACTTTGTTGAATTAATGAATGAAACAAGAGAATGTTAAATTAAGAAAGGAAGGAAAAATGAGCAATCGGGTTGGTTGGTGTTAGTTGGCCTTCAGCAGGGTATCACCTAATGTACCAATAACAAAAGAAAACATATTTCTTTCCTAAAACCATTCAATTGAAGTAATGTATTTGGAATCTTCAGCAAGGTCACACTCTTGGCATTCAGCTATATGTATTTAATGTCATTTGCAAGTACAACTCCTGTGTCACTTTCTGTTTAGAAGGGAGAATATCAACATTAACAATTCCTGGTTATATCATTTATAAACATGCAGATCTGGATTATTAAAGATTAATGCATTTTAGGATTGGTGTCGGCATACTGTTTGTCTCATGCCGAAACCAATTCTGTTCTTCATTAGTCAACGACAACCCACATCACCCTGTTATGGAAGAGAAATCAAAGGTGCAAGTGTGTGAATTGAGAATAAGTGATGAAACTGATTAGTAAGAGACTTAACGGCTATAATCAATCAACACATCATAATAATCCTGGCTTCAGGGTTATCAGAAGACAGAGAAATAAACATAACACTCTATAAAATGGTTTCGATTCTTCTGCAACAGTGACCTATTCCCTTTTAGGAAACACAGCAATATATTAAAAGTTTAGAAACATCTTGGCCACAAGCACTACATTTTACCATTTTCCAAAACATAGGCTAAAAGGTTTTCGAAACTTTTTCCTTGTAAGCTAAAATTAGTTCATAAAAGCTTTGAAGCCCTCCACTCTGAGTCGTCAGGACAGCAGGCCTGTGTCAACAGTCTTTCCACTGAGGCAGCACACTGCTGATTCAAGGAACAACAAGACTGGGTTGAGCACACGTTTATAACAGTGACAGTCTGTGCCAGAAATGAAAACCAACAGTGAACAAAGTGTCTGAAGTGCCTCTTCAGAGAACAAGGCAAAAAGCCCTGGAGATGTGGCTGGACTGCTGGGTCAACCAAGAAAACGCGTGGGTCGCTGCTGGGATGACACAGCAAGAGGCAAGTGCACAGCGCCACCCTGGATGGAGGCACCCCTGCAGCTTCACACACAGCCCAGGGCAAGCAGGGAAGGTGATAAGAGGGCTTTCCAGGAACAACATAGCTTATTTTTAATTAAGAGGGAAAGAGAAGCCAAGAGGGAATGTGCATTTTGAAGAATTTCTAATGTTCTCTTATTTCTGAGTATAGAAGAAACAGGTGAGGAAAGGCTTGATGTGAAATCTACTGGAATGGATGAATTGAAAAGACCTGTGCTTTTGGAGCAGAAGTCATCCTCCCTCAATCTGGGATGCTTGGTTTGGGTAGCAAGTGCCACCTCAAGGAGGGGAGCTCAGGACATGGGTGGCTGCTTGCCAGGCTCTGTCAGGGCAGACTGCCTCCCTGCACCGACCCCCCAAGCTCCCCGCAACTGCAGGTAGGGCTTTCGTGCCAGGGGCAGAGTCTCAGAACCAGCATCTTGGTCAGAATTTTTAGATAGCATGCTCAAGGGGAGGGCTGTGCCTCACACTGCCAGCAGCAAGCCCCACAGAGCTGCACTTCATCTCTCCAAGACAAAATAGACAAAATACATCACTGCTTTCTTAACTGCTGCTAAGCATCATTTGGAAAGGATTGGAAATTACTGTTTTGTATAACACACAAATATTTTACATTGTAAGGGAAAAAAATACTGGCTAAGTTCTCTTTGGTTTGTAGAACTGCTGAATTGATGTTTTCTATGCTGCCACAGATTAAAAACATGGATATATCAATGGTATTTTGTGTTTAAAAAATGTTGTTGTTGTTTTTTGCCTGCTCAGTTTGCCAATAAGCAGCATGGATCTTCCTTGAAACAAGCTGCGGCAGGATTTCCACCTCCAGAGGGGCCAGAAGGAGCATGTGATAGATGTTCTAAAATAGGACTATCAGGCACGGTGACTGTGCAGACACCCCATAATCAGAGCAAAGCTACTTCAGAGTCTATTAATGTTGTCCTGAAAGGACACTGCCTTAGAATGATTTACATATAGAAATAAACCCAAAATTTACCTCTGAGTTTTATTAAGTAAGGATAAATTAAAAAGTGGAAAATTTATTTATTTAGGATGTTTTAGGCTTGAGCCTAAAATAAGATTTTAAAATACAGGGAGAATGGATTAAATGAAAGAGAGACACTGGGTTGCATCCACTGTTGTGCATTTTAAAGAAACTAATCTTGACAAATTACACCAGGAACTATCATTTCCTCTCACTAAAATCCTTCCTGTTCACTCTGGCCCATGACTAACTCTTAACTGCAATTCATTTTTCTCTTTCCCATTACAGCAGCCTTCCAGAATCTGCTTGTCTGAATGTCAAATTAAGCAAGAAAATTAGCTTTTTGACCAGAATATCTTGTTGTATTTGCGGTGACATCAGCTCATACAGCAATCTCCTTGGCTCCCACTTGGCGGGTGGGGCAGGCTCAGAATGAATCCACCAAAGTGCTGCTTGAGGAGGTACTTTCCAGATTTAGTTCAACACATACAACCCTTTTTGGAACACGTTTTCAGTGTCTAAGCTTTTCTTTGAGGGGTGAAAATTCATCGTGCTGGGTAGTAGGCTGGATGCATGTCTCACTAACTAGGAAAGGACAAACGGAGCTTTGGAGGAGGGGCTTAAAAATGAAGGAACTGAGGCTTCATGAAAATATAAGGGCCATATCTGGCTACATTGTGCACAGGCTCTTAACATCTGGGAGCCTTTTCAAAAAGTAGTGAGTGACTGCAGGCACTTGCCAGGCAGGAATCTGTATTAGTGAAGGGGCACAGAGTGTCCCCAGGGCTGAAGATGGGGCACATGCAGCTGCTGAGGGAAAAGGAGAGCTTGTTGAGACAGGTACACATGGAGGAGGGGCCTCTAAAGAGATGAGTAAAAGATTCTTTCAACCTAGCCTGACTTTCAAGATCTGTGAGCTCCCAAACCACCTTGACTGGCCCCTCTCATTCAGCCACAATTAGTTTTGGGGGCAGGGTGGGGGGGGGGGAATGAATAGTGAGCTACCTCAAATAGCAAAGCATATAGTAAAGCTCAGAAAACTTAAAAAGAGGGGATTTTGTCTTTATATTTGATGCAACTCTATTCTGTTTCTGTCTCTGATGACTAGGGAGATGTGTATTTGGTATCTAGTACTACGCAAGAAGAATGGATGTAAAACCAATGTCCATTTGGCGGGGTCCTAATGTAACCACCTAATTTTATGTTTTTGGTCCTAATCTATTACAAAGTGGCCTACAGTTAGACAGAAGTGATTTAACTCCACCTAAAAATGGACTTGGTATACATGTCAAATGCCAAATACAAACAACAAAAAACTTCAGAAATTTGTATTTACTACCCTTAGATCTTCATTAACAAAACCAATGAATTATCACCAGTAGTCTAAACATTTAAGGTTTTGTCATCTGCTACCATGCACATACCACCTCCATGTAATACACGCTCTATGTTCACCCTTCTTAATATTTGACATGGTTGCTGAGTATAGCACATGCAGGAAAAAGATGACAAAAGCCTTTGGCCAGTAAAATAAAAATTTTTAAAAACCTTCAACTTATTTACATTTTTGCTTTGTTAGTAAACTGGACTGGTTGGCTCAGGAGGCAAGACAAGTAAAGTGAACACCCACAGAATCTTCTGGCAACTGCAATGCATTCTGACGTTGTGCCGAGTCAGCTGCCCTGATGTACTGGGGGGATGAGGCCTAGTGTAAGACCTATCCAACATGTTCAAAACCTTGTAGGTTTTTCTCTTTAAACCAAAGTACACAACCGTAGGATGTAACCCAAGACACAGCGTAAGTACAATGTGACGAGATCATTTATTAGAGGAATGTTTAATATCAGACATTTCAGAATTAACTGCACCTGACATAAGGTTTGCTTAATTTAAGTGTATACACAGCACACTACCAATGAGGAAAATGGAGATATTTCATTTCTGTCTCCAAATATAAATACATCGCTATGAAGGGAGAGAAATGAAGAGAGAATAAGTAAAAAACATGACAATCTGTATTAGCACAGGGAGAGGGAATACGTATAGTTTCTTTCTCCCTCAAAGCCAGTTTAGATTAAACAATCAGGGCCAAATTCTTTGCTTTCCATCTATAGAAACCTGCAATCCTAGAGCCCAGTTCAAAGGGAGAGAATCCATGTGGATAGTAACCACAGGGAATCTCCATGTTGCTTTTTAAAAGAAAGAAGGAAGGAAAAAGCCCACTGAAGAAGGGATGTGGCAGGGCCAGTGCCTCCCAGGCCCCCTGGCAGCAGCTGTTCCCAGGCTGCTCACCAGGGCTGCAAGGCAGCATGATCAGAGGGCAAACTGCAGTGGGCGGAGCAAGGGTTTCACAGACAAAAATCAGAATCGGCCAAATGGGATGCTTTACTGGTCTTTGTTTATCCACCTTTGTGATACTTATCATTAGCTGTCAATTTCATTTACCAGGGCAGAGATGGAGAAAAATGATTGTTCTCTTTAACAAATGCTAGGAAAGCAATACTAGACCCCCCACAACATTCTGGCTTTACCTTATCCCAGCTCTCAGCTACACAACAGCTGTGCATTTTACAAGGAGAGACGATGACTGAATGAGCCAGTCTGTGACTCAGGGAGAGGCAGCATCAAGATACAGCAAGAGGTAAGGAGAGTGAAGCAAGGTCAGAAAAAACAAGTCAGTGCTGGAGATGAGAGGAAGGAGAGGAACAAAAGCAAGCAAAACCTACACACAGAAAATAAAGGAACATCCCACAAAATCATGGCATCTACAGGGAAATGGACGGAGTTGGAGAAAAAACCCAAATGCCGAATGTTTTCTCTGATATAAGGAGGCTGATTCATAGTGAGCTTGGGAGGGGGATGTGGGAGGAACAGACGAACTCTAGATAGGGCAGAGGGGTGGGAGGTGGTNAAACTTAAAAAGAGGGGATTTTGTCTTTATATTTGATGCAACTCTATTCTGTTTCTGTCTCTGATGACTAGGGAGATGTGTATTTGGTATCTAGTACTACGCAAGAAGAATGGATGTAAAACCAATGTCCATTTGGCGGGGTCCTAATGTAACCACCTAATTTTATGTTTTTGGTCCTAATCTATTACAAAGTGGCCTACAGTTAGACAGAAGTGATTTAACTCCACCTAAAAATGGACTTGGTATACATGTCAAATGCCAAATACAAACAACAAAAAACTTCAGAAATTTGTATTTACTACCCTTAGATCTTCATTAACAAAACCAATGAATTATCACCAGTAGTCTAAACATTTAAGGTTTTGTCATCTGCTACCATGCACATACCGCTCTATGTTCACCCTTCTTAATATTTGACATGGTTGCTGAGTATAGCACATGCAGGAAAAAGATGACAAAAGCCTTTGGCCAGTAAAATAAAAATTTTTAAAAACCTTCAACTTATTTACATTTTTGCTTTGTTAGTAAACTGGACTGGTTGGCTCAGGAGGCAAGACAAGTAAAGTGAACACCCACAGAATCTTCTGGCAACTGCAATGCATTCTGACGTTGTGCCGAGTCAGCTGCCCTGATGTACTGGGGGGATGAGGCCTAGTGTAAGACCTATCCAACATGTTCAAAACCTTGTAGGTTTTTCTCTTTAAACCAAAGTACACAACCGTAGGATGTAACCCAAGACACAGCGTAAGTACAATGTGACGAGATCATTTATTAGAGGAATGTTTAATATCAGACATTTCAGAATTAACTGCACCTGACATAAGGTTTGCTTAATTTAAGTGTATACACAGCACACTACCAATGAGGAAAATGGAGATATTTCATTTCTGTNAGAGGGGTGGGAGGGGAAGGGGGCGCCTGGGGGTAGGAAAGATGGTGGAATGAGATGGACATCATTACTTTAAGTACTATATGAAGGCACACATGGTGTGAACATACTTTGCATACAACCAGGGTTATGAAAAATTGTGCTCTATATGTGTAATATGAACTGTAATGCATTCTGCTGTCATATATAACAAATTAGAATAAAAAATTTAAAAATTAAAAAAAAAAAAAAGAAAAGAAAGGGACAGTCCAATTGCATGTATAGTAGCAGTTTGAGAGCCCTGTTCTGGGAGGCCACGGAATCTTGACAGGACACTGCACTTCACCAGTTCCGACTCAAAGCCAAAAGAAGGAGACTATATATTATCTTAGCATCTAATGTACAGATCAGCAAAATTTAAAAACAAGGGCTAGAGATGGGGAAAGAAGATGATACAAGGGCCCAATTTTTCAGTAAATAAAGGTGTATTTACATTTAATTAGAAGTAAATAAAAAACAAAAACCAAATATCAACTTTCTGATCAACCCAAAGTGTGCCTTATTGCCAATGACCAAATTCACAAAAACACATAACATAATGTAAGTTGACTAACTCAACACCTCCCAGAGAATAAGGATGTGGATTTTAGGGAAACGTAATTTTTCACAAGTGTGTGTGCATATGGGAGATGGTACACAGACTAGGTGGATAAAAATGGATTGAGAAACCTGTAATTTTTTCAACAAAATCTGTTAGGATTTTTAAACAAATCCCACTAAAATAGCACCATAAATTTTTTCATAAACACCTATCAAAGACTTAGTTTTGACTGTCCTTAGGCTTAGCTGTGGGAACAAAGAGAGGAGAAATAGGACATCTGGATTCAAGCCATGGACTATCCCCCCAAAAAGGCTGAGACAAGGCTGCCAAGGGTTCCCTGCTCCTCTATAACTCAGAAAAGGGTGCTCCATCCCACGAGAGCAGGCTGGCTGTCAACCCTGTGTTGCTGCACAGGAAGCAGTGAGTGCCAGTGTGTGCTGGCCCCGAGTAGGACACTGCTCAGAGCTAACTGATATCATCTCTAAAAAGACAAAAAAGAGGGAGAAATAATCCAGGATTCTGAACTGCAACTATTGTTAAACTTTGCTGACCTGACGGCCCATCATACAGAAATCAACTTGCCTATGGCCTGAGTGAAGCAAGGGTTTCTGTCCCACAAAATTTTTATGTGTAGAAATAGTGGCAAAAATTCTGTTAATCTCAGGGATACAATCTTTTTATCTTTATTTTCTCAGTCCCAACCCTCAAGAAGAGCAGCTGTGACCTTTTTTTTAAGTAAGAAGAAAAATAGATTCAACTTTGTGAAAATGTGTTATGCAGTTTTAAGGCTAGCAGTCCAGCTGAACAATCTCGGTAATCAGAGCTAACCATAACTTGAAACTTCATACACACCTTGTGAACACTATTGGATAAAGAATCAGGGACTTGCTGCAAAAACCAATCGCACTGCTCTGGATGGTAATTACAAATGGATAAGTCTCCAGGTCTCAGCTTGAATAACAACAATAACTGATGGAAACGACAATAATCAACAGGCATTAAGTGCTCACCAGGTCCTACATGTAGCATGTACCTGTCTTACATGTAGCAGCACATTCCTTACAGTGGCCTTATGAGATGTAATTATTATCTTTACAGATGCAGAAACTGAGGCTCAGGGAAGCTTAGAAGTTTGCCAAGTTTACTCAGCAAGTGGCTTGACGATAAGGAGGAGGGTTTAGCTGTTATGAAAGCCCATTCATCTAGCTCAAAAGTTCACTGCAATTCCATCTGGGAGGAAGGTGAACAAATGCCAAAATTGTCCATCAGACTTTTTAAGAGGCTCTTCCCTTTAGAACAATTCTAAGGTTAAGAAATGTTCTCTTTGTCATGTTTTATATGCTTGATCATATATGCACCTTCACTTCAAGAGTACATCAATCACTAAGGGCAGGTACAGTGGCGCAGGCCTGTATTCCCAGTGACGCAGGGAGATGAGGCAGGAGGATTGCAAGCTTGAGACCAGCCTTCACAACTTAGCTACACACTGTCTCAAAAAATAAAAAGGACTAGGGATGTAATAAAAAGGACTAGCTCAGTGGTAGAGCACCACCGGATTCAATCCCCAGTTTCACAAAGAACCAAACAAACAAAGTATCACTAAGAAAGGTGAAGCTTTTGCTGCCTAATTTCTTCCCTGTACTAAATATCAGTGAAAAGTTCAATCAACCAACACAGAACTCGGATGAAGCACAGCTAAGATGGGCACTGCTGATACAAGTTTAAAAAACAAGCTCTCTGCTTTCAACAACATTTTCAAGAAAGATGACAGTTTTCGATTACAAAAGGAATTGGCAGGGAGAAATGAATAGGAACACTGGTATTCCCCTCCATGCCCACACCTGCAGCTACTGGGGAGCATGGACAGCAACTGTGCCGGTACGTGATCAATGACCAACTCTTACCCTCCAAAACACACAGCACTGGACTTGGCGACCAATTCCTCTCCTCTGTGTGCATGACCTAACAACCTAATGCCTGACCATCCAGGACCACAGGCCCAATGTGAGCTTTTCTCTTAAGGTATGTGCTCTACACTACATCAAAACCCAGTCACTGAAAACAAAGGCTCAGAAATTTCCACCTGGAAAGATAAATGTACGTAAAAACATCTTCAGATTGTCAAATACACATGTCAGGTATAAATATTCTTTATACCTCAGAAAAGTCTGTATTTGATTAGTTATTAATTCAGAATAAAGGAGTGAGCTCTTTTTGGAGAAATACAACACTTGATATATGATTTTCCAACATTTAGATGACACCCCTCAAAGACCAATCTGAAAAAAAAAAAAAATCTGAACAGCAAAGATTGCCTTAGAAATTCTGAAGTAGGGAGTATTCAGAGTTAACACTCTTAACAATAAGTAGTCCACGTCTTATTGCAAACACTAGGAGGATAAGCAAATATTATTGAAGGAAAGGTAACATTAAAATGTCTTAAAACTACGGCTATGCTCAAATTATGGATGAATCTTAGAAACTTAACCATTAGCCAAAAAGTAAGACAAAGCAGACCACATATGGTGTGAGTGGAAGCAGCATTTTCTGATTTTCCCAGGGCCTTCTTAATTTGTGCTTGTAGTTCTACTGTAATTATTGACAACATGACATTAAATAAATAGTATACATTTCTACAAAGAAATTTATCAAATAAAACTAACTCCATATACTCTGAATGCTTGTAATAAAATTCTACAAAAACAAAACAAAAAGTGATAAAAAAAATCTAGAAGTGGAGGAAAGGAACAGAGTCTGAGACAGGGAACGGACATACAGGTAAGATGTAACAGCACCAGTGACACCAATACTCAAACTGGACGGTGGACTCATGAATATTCATGATGGTCATGATTCACAATTAGCAAGTTATCTATGTTACATATATACACTATAATAAATATACAGGTATTCCATAATAAACATTTTATAAAAATACAAAATCAAATATAAATGAGACTTTATTAGCAATTCAATACCCATTCTGATACGTAGTTCAATCAAAGTGCTTTCTGACATATCCGTACTATGTTAGCAAAAGTTGCACAAAAAAAAAACTTACACATAATTTAATAAGAAACGAAAGCTAGTTGCTTGGTGGGTTTAAATGTATGACATTTGATATAAGAAAGCTGGATCAGAGATGAAGCTATTGAAAAATAAATATTCATAAATAAATAATTCCAAGAACATCACTGAGTGTTCTGGCACTGATCAGTGTGTGAATATGAGCAGACATGGGGAATTACAAACCCTAAAAACATTTGAGAAATAACCGTTGAGGTATACTTTGAAGAGGACAATGGAAAAACCAAGGCCAATGCTCATGAATAACCCACAGTGCACTTACCAGTAGAGGATCTTATTTAACAAAGCACTACAGAGTAAATGCTCAGAGATCAGCTTTGTGTTTCTGGCAAACTGAAAATATCAAAGTATCTGGTATTTTCTAAACGGGTGGTAGGTGGTAGACTCATTTGCTGAGACTCTTTAGGAACTGGGACTCTGGTGTTCTTCTTTGAGAATGCAGCTACATTCCTAACGCATGGTCCCATCACTGGGGGATAATAAAACAAGTCATGGAGTGTGAGTGCCACCACAGAATGTTAGAGCTGTTGTTTGACAGAGAAAAACAGTGACAATTAAGAAGGTGATACCTGGAATACTTGCAGGAGAAATTGGGCCAGATCGCGACTGGTTGCTTCCTACAGGAGAGCCAACAGGAGAAGGTGAGGGTCCCCCAGGGATGCTGGGGAGATGGGGAGAGGCATGTGGAGAGAAAGGTGACTGAGCTGGGTTGCTCTGGTCCCCCTGGCTGCTTGTGGACCCCGACGCGCTGACCGCGGAGCTCAGGGTTGCTTCCGTTCCTGTGGGGAGGTCATCAATGGAGCCAGACAGGTCCTAAGAAAGAAAGAAAAGCATGTATTTATAGGGTAACACACTGGACCAATATCCAACTAACACACTCCATGAAAATCATAACAATGTCCCCTTCAGAGCAAAATTTTTTTTTTTTTCTAAATTAACGCCCAATTCAGAGTATGGCCACTTTTTATTAGAAGATATTAACGAGTTCCCTCCTGGGACGAACCCATGAGAGTGAGCATCTCCTAAAAAATGAGGAAAGCTGTATCTCTCTTCATAAAACCATCCTCTTTGTTTTCTTTTCTGTTGCCATGCCAAGTCCATCAGGCCCAAGCAAGGTGCCGTGCAGATACCATGGATGGGGTGACTTACCGTAGGAATGGAGTACCTGGCTCTAACATGAGGGCTTCCATAAGCTGAGCAACCACAGGATTTGGGTCCCTTTGTTTAGAATCAACATTATAGACTAAATTTCAAACTAGGACGTTGTAATGTAGTAATAGTCTTTTTTTTTGGGGGGGGGGGGGTACCAGGAATTGAACCCAGTGGCACTTAACCACTGAGTCACATTCCCAGTCCTTTTAAAAAACATTTTATTCGACACAGGGCCTTGCTAAGTTGCTGAGGCTGGGTTTGAACTCATGATCCCCCTACCTCGGCCTTGCAAGTCGCTGGGATTACAGGCATACACCACCATGCCCAGCAACAGTCAAAAATTTAACCAAACTTTGCAGTGAAGAATTATTACATTTTAAATAACTACAAAGTACTGTTATAATAACATAGTGATATTTGTATTTTTATGTGACATTGCGAAAATAAATTCCTTTGAAGTTACGTTGGCAGAAATGAGTCCTAATGTTACAGCTTATGCCTTTATATAACAATTTGATGCTGGCAATGCTATCTAATTTGACCATAACACCCTCTGAGGAAGTTATTAAAAATCTCCATTTGACAGCTTCAGAAAACTGAAGTTCAGAGATTCAAAGTTACTGTTGAAGGTCACATTACTGAGGACAGATGCAGGAGCTAAAGAAAATAAAGGGAAGAGGAGAAACAAAAAAGCAGCAACAGACCATACATGGTGGCTCCTTTACTGCTGTGCCCCATAGCCTACACTGGGGGCCACCAAAAGATGCTCAGTACCTAGGCAAAGGCTTGCAGGAATCACTGGACTCTCAGATCTCCAATGCTGCAAGCCCAGGCAAAGCTGGGGACTAGATGTTCAGTGAATTCTAAATGCTGAATTGCAGTATAAAACATATCTGTCCTGGTAATCCAGACTAAATACTGCAGAACAAAATCAGAAATACCTGGTTATTACTGCCTCAAGGTATATTCAGTCCTAACACATAAGCTCTAATCACTCAATTTCATTAATGTTTAACTTTGCTTGCTATGGGGACCTTTGAATCTAGGGCTTTGAAAACTGGGGGTGGAGGATGCTTTGGGTTCTAAGAATAAATCTAGCTCAGAAAATATAAAAGGGCAAGGTAAAGAGAGCTGGTCATAGCTCTTCAGCAATGACAAAATGTCACAAAGCAAACTCAAGATTAGGATCCCTGGATAGTTCATCTGCTGATCATCTGGTATAACATGTAATTAACTTCTCTTTCCTCTTTTTTTCTAAACAGAGAAACTGAATTTCTTTTCTTTCTTTCTTCTTCTTTTTTTTTATTTTTAAACACTCTAGTTATAGCTGATGAGAACCTCACAAAGAGATGAATGTTGCAGGGAAAATGTGCTAAGAATAACTTCTCAGTTATAAATAAAAGAGTTATCTTTAATGTAAAATAATTGTGTTTATGAAAAACAACAAAATGGCAACAGGGTATACCGAAAATGTTACCACTGGAAAAAGGAATATCAAAATCCCCAAAATAAAATGAGGTAGGCTGAATCCGATTTTAGAATTCCGAGATAAAATAAACCTTTCTGCA
Source organism: Marmota marmota marmota (assembly GCF_001458135.2). Lineage (NCBI taxonomy): Eukaryota > Metazoa > Chordata > Mammalia > Rodentia > Sciuridae > Marmota > Marmota marmota. The sequence goes on from NW_025999983.1 coordinate 9,795,771, forward strand.
CAGGGCACAGGAGATCATGATTGTGCACACATTCAGCTGGTAAGCTTTGTATTTAACTTGATTACTGGATTCAACAATAGTTCCATTTAGAGCTTCTGAATTGAATATAACCCGGAGAAGACAGGTAGAAACAGGCAGGCTACTCAGCCAGGTACATGTTATGTACAAAGCAGTCACACTTCAGTAATGAAGGCAGTTATTGGAATTCCTCAAAACAAAAACTTTTAGGTTAATAGATGTGTACATGTTCACAGACACTGGTGTGTTCAAAAGGAAAATGGGAGCTGACTGTGCCTGTTCCTCCGGCACCAGCCTGCATGCTGACTTCTCCCTGGGCCCAACCCTGGAGCCTGGGATGGGCGTGAAGCAGGGAAGAGTGGAGGGCCTTGGAGGATCCTTTCAGGGTCTGTGTTCCCCGTTCTAATGGATGGAACCATCTCATGAATGTGCAAAGGGACATAACTGCAGTGGCTCTTGAAAGCAGGGTACTGCAAGCTGTGGCCTGCAGGCTGAACATGGGTCCCTTTTTTGCTCTGCCCACAAGCTATAAATTTTTTTTTTTTAATTTTTTAGCTATAAATTTTTTAATGACTGGAAAAAAACTCGTAAGAGAAAAATATATGAAGTTCAAATTACAGTGTCCACAGCACATCCCTGAACTGGCCAGTCCATACCTTTCAGAGCTGCCTTTGGCTCCGGAGGCCAAAGGTGGCAGAGCAGCTATGACAGAGAACTTATGGCTGCACAGCCGGGAAGGTTTACATCTGGCTCTAGCCAAAAGAACCAGCAACACTAGTATCACCTTACTGCCTCACCTCTTGCGTGGGAGAAAAATGTGAACTGAGAGGGGACCACAGCACACATTCTCCCAAGAGTAGGGGCTTCCTCCTCCTTAATACCTCTGAAAAAAAAAAGTGACAGCCAGATTATGAGTATTCTTTTAAAAATATCCTCCTAACCCTGGGAACCTATGGTGAGGCTGGGGGTGGCCTCCAGGAGCCAGGTGCTTCCTGACCTAACACTAGAGGGACAGGGGCAACCAGAGCACTGCTGGGAAGAAGCTGGCTCCCACGCTGCTTCCCAGAACACACAGTGAGGAGATGACAAGGTAAACAACCACCTTCTATTATGCTGCATATGGGACTAACAGAGAAGACAATGCAGATTCAGTTTTTTAAAAACCATCAATTGTCTTTAAATAAATCTTTCTTCATAAAAAACCAAAATGTCACTTTGAAAAAAGAAAAAATCTTTGTAATTCTCTGCACAATCCATAATCCCCTTCCCTGTCCTCCCTTAAAACTCCACATTATGGTTGAAAAAGTGACATGGATGGGTGTTAAGAGAGCTTCATTCAAGTTGCAAAGGCATCAAAAACATTTCTGTTATTCAACAAGCTGATCAAGGCAAGTATCAAGAGGAAAATATAAAGACGGTGGCTGTCTTCCTGCTCACGTGTCATCAGATTTCAGTGCCGACTAGACCTTGGTGCAACCGAAGAGTAATAAAAGATACAGTTTTTATATTACTGTTATACACACACGTAACTTTTATATGTAAATTATATGGAAATATTCCCGCCCTGCAGATACTTAGGGCATCCATATGTAGAACAATCTTAAAACATGCTAATAAAAGAAGTTCAACGGTGGTTTAAGCATCCAGCCTAGTTAACAAAGAAGCTCTGTAACTAATACTCCCCTGGAGGACAATTTAGTCAGCAGGGCACTGACTCCCTTCTTCTTTTATAAGTGCTGTCAGATCTGCGATGCCTGTATAGAACAGAGAGGCCTGGCTGCATCTCTTTCTAGCAGAGGCACCTTCAAGCTACACTGCTTCCACTTATCTTGCTGGAGAGCTGGCAGGTAAGGGAACTAACTGCAGGGAAGATCTTTAGGGGCAGGAGTTGCCCTGCCCCACTGCATTCCTTAAACTCTTGGCTTTCCTGATGGAGTGATGAGTAGGGCAATGATTTCATGGGTTCATGCAGAGCAGAATCCTATTGTGCCATCATAATTTGCTTTGGTGAAACCAAGTTGGGTTTTCAATATCTGATGTCAATCAAAATACTGAATACTTTCCAAAACCAAAAGACTGTGACTCCTGCTATCAATGGATAATTTATTTTTTTTAAATCACTGTCTAAAAAACCTCCAAATTAACAAAATTTATTTTACTTTTGAACAATTTAAATGAATGTTTTCTGCAGCTTTTCCTCTGCAACCATCCCTTTACCCCTTCACCCTCTTTATCCATGTACAATCTTCATTCTAATCCAAGTGACAAGTAAAGGAATTTAACTGTGCATAGAATGACATGCCACCAGAGAGTAGTAACAATCTCAGACTTGACAAGAGAAAAGTTAACATACAGCACAACAATGCTCCTGACTCAACACAGTAGGACAGGGCCAGGGATGCCAGTGACGGAAGGAATATATATATATATATAAATAAAATGAATAGTCTACAAAGAAGGTGCAGAGCAAGAATTTTTAAGATCTACATGTAAATAAAACAGACGCATAACATTAAGTATAAATACTCTTGCATGTCTATATTTTACAAATGAACGTCCCCACAAATATTTTAAAACACTGCATTGTGACTCGCTACATCAAAAGACATCTTTGGCTTTGATGGTATTCAATTTAGCATTAAGTTAGCCTACTAAAAAATAAATTCAGTCAATACTGGTGACGTTTAACTATCTTAAAGAACTGGGAATAAGTTAGAAATTTTACTCCCTTGCTTAATTAAATAAGTGGGTTTTTAAAAAAGAAAATGAACTTCAAAATACTCTAAGCTCTGGTTTTCAGTACAATTAGATGATGGTGTTAGGTGAGCGTGGATAGTGAGCTGCCCCCAGCTGCACACATGTGGGCATCTCTTGCTCAGAAGTGCCCCAGAGAGCATGGAGATAAACACTGAGTTAGAAACAGAAAAGAGATTTTAATCAATGCAACTAGCCCAGGTCTCTTGATTCTTCAGGTTTTAATAGGATACAGTTAATGATTTCTCACTGTGACTTCCCACGAGTTTAAAGCTTAGGTTAAAATGCCAGTTCACCGGTCTTCAAAAAAGTCTCTTCTCCAGTTTAGAGTAATAACTACCAAGAGTAGGCATACACAACTCTCTTCAACAGGCCCTAACTTTCTTGAGGATAGTGACTCCTGTGCCAGGTGTGGGGCAAATAATGGAGGGATTTGACTATTGTCAGGCAGAAGACACTAAATTTATAAGCTCTACAGTGGAATACAGCTGCAAACACCACAGGGAGTAATACAGCATGTGCAAATATTTCTAAATATTTACCACAAACCCTCTACCAAAAATTACTGACCTAGCTATTAAAATTTAGTTATGAATTTTCAGCCGTCTGTTTCTAATCCACTTTCTGGAGAGCAAGGCTTCAGCCTCATTAGGCTCTGAGCTCTCCCCAAACATACTGTGAGATGACTTCATATCTTCTAACCTTATTTTGGAACTATTGTTTTAGACATGTGATGCAAATATACCTTGAAATTGATACTATATTTGATCTTATAATTGACTGACATGAAAGAGGGGTTACCTCACAGTGACTCTGTGGGATTTCCATGATGTTTCTAGGCTTTGTCTCAACACAAGCCTGCGTTGAATGGTGTATTTCAAGATACTGCCCAAGTCCCTGATGCTCTCACTTATCTAGACAGCAGATGAATTAAAAGCTTTAGACTTCCTGTCTGAACAAGGAAAATGCAAAGAAACTAGAAAGCCAGAGTCCACAAAGAAAGTCCTTCCCAAAAAAATTCACTAGCTCTTAAAATGATAATTTTTTTTTTCCTCTTACGTATCTTAGAAAAGCCATGGCTTACTTTTTATTTAAACATTTCCAAATAAATATTATATAAGACAATATTTACAATGCATAGTCTTAAGATGTTTATGAGATAAACTGGAAAAAAAAAAGTCTGATGTTGATTTAAAATTAGTCAAAAGTTCCACAAATCTCAAAACCATAGCCAAAAGCCAGGGATGATACAAGAAAAATATATAAGGCAAAATTTATTTTAAAAGAGGCATCAAGAACCACTTTCTGGCATCTGTCACCCTCTTATTCCTTCCCAAGCAAAGATTGTATTATGGATAACTCTCATTTTAAGGGGACATCTATAGGACAATCAACTAAACTGACACTAAATCAGGATTCAGAGGTAAGCATATGATTATAAATATTAGTATAATGGTCACAATGTCTTTGTTTTTTAAAAAATCAGCACCTAAAATGAACTCTTGATATGAACTGTGCTGTGCTGCCACTCAAAATTGATAGGGGGCAGTCAACCTAAGAAATGTACATCATGGAAGGAAAAATTATTTTGGTTACACAGGCCTTCAGGGATTCCTAAAATACTGTCAAGTTTTTGAGCTCTGCCCAGGAGATTGTTAGCTCTTCCACCACCATCAACAGTCTCCAGAAGCCACATACACAGCAGGAGCAGTGTTGAACTTGAAAATACTTTGGAGAGAAAACTTATTTACAAAATGTGTTTTGCTTGTATGGAATTTGGAATTACCCTTTATCTGGAAATGATATTGCCCTTCTCGGTCAGACTCCCAGGAGGAGCCTCAGGAATGGGAGCGATGACCACTGTGACAGCCTACACTTGAGTGATTGCTCCTACTGCAATCCTGAGGCGCCCCCTCGGGGCCAAGATGGTCTGTCCCTCTCCTCCTGGGGAAACACAGAACCTCTTCAACTGTGGTTCACTCTTCCTACCAGGCAAATGTTCATTTGACTTGGTGTCCAATGTGTGAGAACCTTTCCTGACCTCAGGCTGAGGCCTCAGCCAGTGCTGACAAGCTAGCCCCCGTGTGCATGACTGTGCCCGTGAGCTGCTCCAAAGTGACAGCATTTTTAATACCAATTATACTGTCCTGGTGAAACTAAAGCTGGACAACAAAGTGAGGATATAGAGAAACTTGGAGAAAGAGTCATGTGTAGGCACGCCCACTCCATTTAAGGTTGGTAGTTGGGTCAGTGGGTGGGAGGAGAACTGGAGAAAACAGTTTGTGCATATGGGTGACATATTTTTTGGCTGACCCTATCTGGGCTTATGCACTTAAATTCTTATGTCATGGAGTCTCAGTGAAGAGAGACAGACAGGTAAGTTACAGTAATGAGCATGCTGAAGCGGGAGCTGGTAACTGCTGCTGCATGCAGAATGCTGAGGATTCAGCAGGGCACTTCCAGGCTGCGCCAGGAGGCAGGCCAGGGGACAGTGAAGGGTGCCTGTGGGCAGCTGTGGAGGATGGGCACCTAGGGTGGTGGACAGCAGGCAGGGAGGGCAAGAGCTCTGGCAGGAAGGGCTCCAGCACGGCAAGACAGCCTGCCTATGAGAGAGGATGAGGCTCAGGGAGCTGAGGGAGGCAGCTGGGAATGGCCTCACCTCCTCTGGTACCAGGAAATAGAGTCCTGCATTTTTAGAAAATAGGGAGCCAAGAGAGATCCAGAAGGTGAATTTTAATAGTCTCATGGAAGAGAAAAAAAGTGCAGTGAGGTGACAAATACAAAATTTTAAACTTTTTTAAGTTTAAAAAAAGGCCAAAAAAATCATATCCTCTAGTGAAGAATGAGCAAAGATCATGTTAAACACGATTTATACTGTAGGTACTCCTTGAGAATTGGTAGAAAATTTTAAATCTATGTTTCAGCATTTTATGAAATTAAACAACCAACAACAATCAGAATAATAAGGGTCTGAGTGACTGCACTCTAGCTGCAGTGTGCTTTCTCGACTGCAATGATCAGAAGTCTACATTCATCCTACTCATTCCAGTTCCACATAATAATCAATAGAGAAAATGATTTGAAAACCTTAAAATAGCAGAACATCTAAAAGCTAATTATGAGTAGCATATGCCCTTAACAGAGCATGTCCTCTTAATTTACTATTCCAAAGCCATTGGTGATGACTCCTGAGACATCCAGTTGTTGGAGGCTGGGGGAGGGGTTTAACCCAGTGACACGAAGGAGACTTGCAGGCCAGTACTTTGCAAATATCCTTGTCAGATATTAACCTATAAATATTAATGATCCATGTGTGCTGAAAGCAAACTGACAAACTAACAAGATCTGCAAATATATAAGGTTTAGACTTTGTCTACTGATCCCAGTTTTTATAACTGAAAGCACACTGTAAAGTCTTCAGAACAGAAAAGCCATCAACACCACCACCTTTTGCATCTCTCATGGTAAAAAAAAACTTCACTGTTTATCTTAGAAGTGTAATGCTAACCACCCAGAAACTCTGAAAATAAAACTTAAAAACAAAAGGCAGGAACCCTCAGGAGACATTTATTTCTTCAGCAGTAGAGTAGGGAAATTTTTTAAAACAGTAAGACCTACAAGAACTGCAAATAAATTAGCAACTTAAGAAAATAGTAACAGGAAAACATAAAACTCACAAATTATACCAAGTCCATGTAGAATAAAGGGAAGTTTTGTTTGTAGAAAAGCACTACAACTTGGTTATTTTGATATTTTCCCCATTTACTGGAACTACACGAACATATATATTTATTCTACATCCATCCCAGAATTTTAACCACTTTTTATTTTGAAATTACTTTAAGCCAACAAAAGTGGCAAAGAGTACTGAGGGCTGCTCAGCTTCCCCAGCCCCAGGGCTTCCCGCAGCCAGAGTACACTTAGTCAAACCGTGAGGTGTTGGGACAGCACTATTAACTATATACCTGATTCACATTTGACCAGCTTTTCCATCAGCATCCTCTTTCTGTTCCAGGATTCCATCCCAGAAACCATGTCACAATGACATGCCATGTCTCCTCAGTCTCTTCCAAGCTGTGAAAGGTTCTCAATCTCTCATTGTTTTTCATGACCCTGACATGTCTGAAGACTACTCATCCGTTATTTTCTAGAATGTTCTCCAACTGTCAGTTTGGTTTTTCTCATGATTAAACCGAGATGACAGATTTTGGGGGAAGAATACAACAGAAAAATTACCTGTGCTTCACATCTTATCACACCAGGGAGTACAGTGTCAACATGATTTACCACTGGGCCGCCCACATGGCTAAGGTGGTGTGGGGCAGGTCTCTCTAGGCTTCAGTCACTATTTCCCCTGCCTTCCCACAGGGAGTCACCAAATCTGGCCCACATGCAAAGGAGGGAAATGAAGCCAACCAAACAACAGGTGGTCCTGTGCCCACAGAGGGGTAAACACCTGGGGTGGGGGGAGATCTGGGGCTGTCTAAGTACCTGCCTTTCCTTAAGGTTTTCTCCACTAGTTTTGCGGTCATCAGGGGGATTTGCCAAAGCGACGATCACTCTGGCACTCTAATGATGACTTTCTGTTTTCCCTTTTCCTTCCAGATCTACTTGTAAGGAACAGCTGTAAGGAAGAGCTGCCCCTTGTCCATTCATTTTTACAGTCAAGACAATTATTTCTCATATATGTGGTATTTTTTTGTGCAACATGAGTTCCTTTATAAGATAATTAGGCAACACTCTTATCACCAAGTAATAGTGATACTTCAAACTGAGATGTCATGGTTATAAAACACCGATAGAGAAAAACCATGTTTTATACCACCACATACTAGTAGGAATATAAATTAGTATATCCACTTTAAACATCAGTTTGTCAGCACCTTGTAAAGTTAAAGATGTATTTACTGTATGACCAGAAATTCCAATCCTAGTTTTACCCTCCAGTGCCTGAATATAAGGAGACACATGCGAGCATGAAAAACTGTTTCCATATTGTAATAGCAGAAAACTGAAGGTAATTAAATTTTCCAGCAATATAAAATATGTAAATTGAGATGTATTCGGAAAATGGAATATAGGACAGGAGTGAAACTGAATGAGATAGAGCTAAAAATTTCAGCACAAATCACACAATGTTGATTTAAAACAGACAAACAAACAGCAATGCAGCCCACGTCACTCCTAGGAGGAAAGGAAGCCCGCAGTGGAGAGAGCATGGTGGTGTAGACCCAAAGTCCAGCACGAGCAGGGGCAGTAAGCAAAGCACAGGAGGAGGGTGGAGTGGGAGGCAGCACCGAGACACAGTCGTTTCAGGGTCTTTGCATCCTCAGGTCGGCCCACCGCACCAGCGGGCAGCTGAAGCCCTCAAGCACCTGGTCACGGGATGAAGCCCCACTTCCTCCCAGAGCCACCCACGGGGGAAGGTCTTCCTAGCTGCAGGCTCCAACCTCCAGGATCCAGGCCACCGACCTACTGCCGAGCTCCCCCCACGAGCACCAAGGAGATGTGCCAACGCTGGGGCAAGAGACTTAAATTCCAACCCTGGCCTGGCCACTCAGCAACTGCTGGACCATGGGCAGAGTATCCTTTCCTCACCTATAAAATGGGGAAAATATCGGCTCCTGCTCAAAGAATTTCGTGAAGATTAAGCAAAAAATGGTAAGTAAAGGATGAGTGCAGCACGGCTCCTGAGGTGGGAGCTCCTCCACTGACCGTAAGGAGAGGGGGCCGGACGCACTGCCTGAGGTCTGTGCCATGGGGACGCAGCCCAAGAAATCAGTGACATCAACAGGGATGGCTCAAGGGGCAAAGACAATGTGCTGCCTTCCAGAGGCACTGACAAAGGCGCACAGGCCCTGTGAGGACCACGAGGAGCTGGAGGAGGTCAGGACGTGAGCAGCAGCCACGGGGTTCAAAATGGGAAGTCCTGCTACCCAAAGGTGTAGGTGACCTGCCACAACAGTCAGGGGTGAGCTCCCTCCTGAGCAGTCAGCGCTGCCTCATTCTGTTCATGAACATGGAGGCTTTTCTGTTTTGTTTCTTTTTGTTTCTTTCTTTGGTGGTGCTGGGATTGCACCCAGGGCCTCAGGCATGCCATGCACAGGCTCCCCCCCCACCCAGGAAGCCTGAGTTGTCAAGGTTACCATGATAGAGTGCTGTGAGTCCAGGAGAGAGGACTGGTTAAAAGCAGGGTTCTGAAGCTTGGCACCTTCAGTGATGAGGGTTGGGGCAAGACAATCTCATCTTTTATTAAACTGTAAAATGAGGAGTATAATGCTTATCATATTATAATGCTTATCATTATAATGCTTCTCAGTGGCTCAATACAATGAATAAACAAATGGTATGGCAATTGTGTAGGTAATCAGTTTTAAAATATAAGATAGTATTATTTAAAAATTTTTTTGGATTGAGGATCAAACCTGCTGCCTCACAAAGTGCTCTACCTACCACTGAGCTACAACCCCAGTTAAATTACAGACATGGGATTCACATCACTCTTGTTTTAAAGAATAATGAGGAAATAGAATAACAATGAAATAAATACTAAGACCATATCAATTCAGACCCCAGTTTTCTTCCTTACTTGCTTATCTCCCTTATAATAATACCACAAAAGAAGAAAATCTACCAGTAAGAAGCACTTGATTTCACTGATAAAGATTTAAAATTACCTTTCAAAAACTGGAAAGCAATGATTGGTCTAATGACTTCTATGCATCAGAAAGCTGAAATTTTGATATCTTCATAAAAACCATCTTTATTACTTCTGAGTTCTTTACAAAATGGGGAACCCAGAACATTTTTACACGACAAGCTTAACTAGATCACACATGGAAATATTTTATGAAGATTATTTTTATCTTAAAATGGAATTCAATACATGTAGTACTCCTTCAAAAGTCAAACTAAAAATCATACGTTTTTCTTATTTTCTGTAATGATTCATATACTCACTTGTGGACAAGAGGTTTCCAAGATGAGCTGTTTCCCATTTTTCGTACAGGGGCAGCTGGTCACTTAACACTTTACATAATAACTTTTCCTAAGAGCATATAACCACTTGTATATCATGCTACTTTAAAAACTAATGCTCAAAAGGAAGTTTCACAGAGAAACTTCCAATACTGATAATAACAATGATGAAAATGATGCTATCAACAGTGGGCTGGATTAGGCCTACAAGTCCAGCACATTCCACACTCCACCACCAGACCTCCAGCCACCTGGTGATGGCACCTCACAGGGACAATCACTCTGTGGCTGGGGCCTGCTCCGAGGCCCTAAAGTAGAATAAAGGGTTTCTCCCAGGATCTTTCCTGGGCTGTGAGGAGTCTCAAAGACAACATGAACAAATTAGACTACAGGACTCCTAAAGGCCAAGGAGTGAAATGCACATCTTGCTTACACCTGAGACTTTTGAACACCAGAGAGCCCTAAGTAACTTGACTTATGAGCCCATCACATTGCCTAATTTCAACCCAGTAAAAGTACAACTTCTGCAGTCAAGTTGGACTTGAACTCTCTGGTAATCAACCTAATCACATGGAAGATGCCATGAAGCCTCCTTCCCATTCACTACACTTTACTTTCCTACTCTGACAAAGCCTGCTTCTAAGAAGCATGTAGAGGTTAGTTCTCTTTTGAAAATCTGTATCCTCTCCCACAGTCTTCATTTGTACTGGGAGCTGGAGGTGGTCACAAGGGAACCTGGGCTCTGGTGGAAGACATCTGCCTTGAGAACCTGGCTCCTCACATGCACTCACAGAACTCATCGTGTGTAGTGTGGGAACAGTAAAATGGCTCTATCTGAGCAGCTACAGACAAACAGCACTAAGTATGATGTCTAGCACCAAAAACAGGGCCTGTTGAATATCCACTGTAACGTAGGTTTTATAGTGACAACATAGCTGTTAACTCCTCCAGCAAATTCTGGAGTAATAGCACTTTGAAGTCACATCCTGACTCTATCATTTCTTCCTCTAATATTGGACAAGTTACTTAACCTCACTGATCCTCAGCTCACCATCTGAAAATTGGGGAAATTATACTAAGCCACATGAGGATTTTGTATGGTTACAAAATGCAAAGCATACATAAGTAAACAGTTGCCATATAAAGGCATACATACACAAATAAACATTCAATTCACGCAGTGTCTTTTGATATCGTTTATAATGTAAAACATTGAGAGTAAAGGATAAAGAATTTGTAAATGACTTCTAGAAAAATATCTCCTAAGAGATAAGTGGTGATAGTGGCATCCACACATCCTTCTATTCTTCAACAAATATTTGCCAAACAATTACTTGTTAGGAAAATACATTAACTAACAATCAATATTTTTTTTGAGAGAGAAAGAGAGAGAGAGAGAGAGAATTTTTTAATATTTATTTTTTAGTTTTCGGTGGACACAACATCTTTATTTTATTTTTATGTGGTGCTGAGGATTGAATCCAGCAACCCGCGCATGCCAGGCGAGCGCGCTACCGCTTGGGCCACATCCCCAGCCCCAACAATCACTATTATATCAGCAAATGGCCTTGGAACTTCTTTACAACCTGCAAATGCAGCAGGCCAGAGTGAACTTCCTGAGAGAGGTAACCTGCCCAGGTGGCTCAGCCTTGGTTTAAACCTTTCCTACATTGCTTCCTGGGGGGTGACAATGGCACAGGAGTTTATATCCCTAAGCCTCTGTTTCCTCACCTATAAAATGGATCTCTGGCTCAGAGGCTGAGAGAATGAGATGAGTCAAGTCATTTACAGATATTAGCCTTCATGCTTTCGCTTTTCATTAGTTATCACATAATATGGAGATCATAGGAAAACAAGAAGTAATGTGAAAACTGGAGAGTATATGGCAGAAAGTTAGAAACCATGTAAAATCTCATTTAGAAGCAAGCTAAAAATATAACTATTAAAACATCATATTAAAAATGTAATTTTCACCAGAAAGATTGAGTAAAAAAATCAAGTAATAGCAGAAGAAAAACATCATGATCTAACATATAAAATAGCATAAAATACATGAAGACACATGTATAAATGCTCACACATAACATTTTTTAAGCCTAAGAGGTATGGACAATAAAATGTTAATGATGCTTACTTGGGGTGATCAGATCTAGGAGGATTTTTACTTTCTTCCCTGTACTTGAGAAGTTATTTATTTAACAAACACTGAAGCTTCTTTGTAAAGTAAAACGAAAGGGAACCATAGAGGTTCCAGCGCGTAGCCATGGAACACCTGGATAAGCAGTATTGATTTATGCCACTGTATGACAAACAACAGATGAGCTTTTTAAAAAAGTATCAAATATGGTAAAGAGCTGAGCAGTAGTAGCAGAAAATCATACTCATGTTTTTAGAATCAGTGTCAAAATTTAGCACAAAGGCATATAACAATGAAGGGACAAGACAAAGTTGGACTGAGAAAGCAACCTTGCCATGAGGAAAATGGGTGGCAAGCACACACGAGCACTTCTAACTAAGCGGGTCCTGCAGAGCCTGTTCCCCGAAGGTGGCATCCTGAACCTGAAGACACTTGGAAAAGGCAGAAGTCACATGCCCATCTGATACTTGATGTAGACTGATGTAAACTGTCCTCCCATCATGTTGGCACCTCGAGGCAGCAGAGGCCACCACTGCTTCAGCCTTGTGTTGCTCCTGTGCACGGCCCTCCTCAAAAAACCATCTTGCCACCTGTCCCATTCTAAGAGTTACATGGTCAGTATTACCAATTTCCTCTTACTTTCAAGGAAAATTGTTATTTTTATGACAGTTTTCTCTGTGAATAGATGCTTTTCAAATTCTTGTTTCATTTGGAAAGAGTAGAAGGAAGCAAATGCGCTAAACAGTCTTAAAAGTCCTGAAATGGAGTCTAAATAATAACCAGAACATAACAAAATTATAACCTGAGGTCAGTCTGTCTTACTGAGCTTGCTCTTTATTCTGAGAACATGGAACCACATGAGGCTGCTCAGAAGCAGCAAGAGGCCATCAGTTTGTGGAAGGTGATATAACTCTCTATAGTCTGTTCTTGCACAAAACAGACCGGCCTCTTTCTGTTTTTCTATATTCTGCCCTCATCTGAATTTTCCTCCATACTGCTAGGTAGATAAGATACTGTACTACAGATAAAATGGATTTTGGCTGAGAATAAAAGCAGTATCTTCTTTAAAAAACACACATATAAAGATTGCTGAAAACTACTAAAGAATTAAATAAAAGCAGAGTGAAGAAAAATGTCAGTCTGCAACAAGCACAGCAATCTGTTCTGAGCTGAATGAGTGCCAGTTTGTGGGCCTTGGGGCTCCATAGGATTTCTCTGTACAGTGCCAAACTCCAACAATATTGTTATGGTTAGAAAGGAATTTCTCACAAGCACTAACAAAGGCAGAAGGTCATAAATAAACCCAGCAGGATTGCCTTGTCAGTTCTCATTATTAGCGCTGCAGGCACTTGCTTTTCTATGGGCTTCTTACAGGTTCATTTAAGTGTAAGGGTTCCTCCTAGAAAATTCACACTCATAAATAAAATAACTCTTAACTTAGCCAAGAAAAATACTTGAAAAATAAGAAAAGAAGCAAGCAAGCAAATAAACATAAGTAACAGAACCCCACGAGGAAACAGCAGAGCCCAGTGCTATAGGACCAGCCCTGGCAGACCTTGACTCCTGGCCTGGCTGGTCACCCTGAGCAGTGACCAGGAAGATGCTGGGCTTCCTCACCACAATAACAGTATGCAGAATTGTATCTGGGCAGGAAATGAAACTGAGCTCCTAAACTGATACTGACATGTGTTATAAACCGCGCAACGCACAGCTGTGTGATCATTACTGCAATTATGAAGTGCCATTTAGTGTTAACTTTATTTTACTGAAGATTTTTAACTAGTCACAAATAAGGGAGGTATAAGTATATTAGCAATATGAAGGGAAGCTGACTCTTATCAATTAAAAATAGGCATGTATTACTGGGTCTTTCAAGACTGGTGCCATCCTTTGTACAAGGCAAATCTACATTTTTGAGTGCTTATCAATGCTTCTGAAAAGAACAGAAGGTTTGGTTTTTAAAACTTTAAAAAATAAGATGCAAATCTCAATATTTTCTCAATTTTATGTTCTTGTATTCCAAGAAGAGCAGAGAATATCAAAACTCAATAATTTCAATACTGAATTTTAGCCCATGAAGAATGGATCTGCTAGATTTAACTTCATTTACTCACTCAAAATAAAAAATATATTTCATGGTGCCATTTACTTTTTAAAAAAAAAAAGAAAATGGAAAATTTAAAGTAACACAGCTTATGCTTAAAAACAAAAAACACACCAGAAAAGCTAATAAAAATCAATTTTAGTTTCACCATTCAGACCTACTAAATTCTAACCTTTAACCATTATTTCTGTCTGGTCTTTTTCCTTAAATTCTAATATTTTGTGATATCTCCCCTTGGACTCTTTGGCTAAGCATAGCGAAATATCTACCTTGAGCATACTGTGTGTACAAAAACGAGATACCAAGTAACCTACTTGTCATCCTTTAGCAAGAAATGAACATCTTATTCTATAAACAAAATGACATGCCAGTGGACTGCTGGTTTGACAATATGAGCACATTTAAGAATGTAATTATAAATTACATCATCCCTTTAAGAGAACAATTAAAGTTTCTAAGATGAAAATGCTATTTTCACAGGGTAGGATGCTGGAACCTTGTGAGCACTCAATTGGCCACGGAGGTTGAGCTGTTAAGTGCCGATTGTTATAGAGAAAGGTGTGTTTGTGGAATTACTTCTCATTGCAGCCTCTCATTACCTACCACTCAGGATTATTAGTGTCAAGCTGATGTTGAATTCTTCACATAGAAAATTCTTCATGTTTGCTTTAGATCCTGGCAATTGGTCCACATTCTCAGCATTCAGATAGGATTGCCCTTAAATTACATAACATTACTGGTATAAGAAACATGAATAATTGCTGAGTGGGGGAGTTTAAATGCACAAGAGTGGTAAGATATCAAGATAGGCCTCACTTTCAGTGGTAGGGAAAGTGGGTTCTCTAGAGAGCATTTGGAAGCCGCTCTGTTACTGCATTAACTGCAACCTACCTGCAAGAAATCAGTGGTGTTTCATTTGCAAGAGGTGCCCTGCATCACATGACATTTTATTTGATGTGCAGCTTTGCAATCAGGTAGCCAATGGTTGACCAAGTTAAGCTACAGACTATTTTGTCAATAGTGAAAAACAGTAAAAAAAAAAAAAAAAAAAAAAAATTAAGGCTCTAGTACCTGACACACTCAGGATATGAACAGTATATAAAAAATGAACTGAGCTGCATGTAGACTTTGATAGCAAACCTGTGCTCGTATTAACCAAAGCAGACCTCATCAATCCTTGGAGCTGTTTAGCAGATGTTAAAGGGATTCACATTGAAGAACAGGAAAAAAAAAAATTTAAAAAGAACAAACCCTCAGTATATTGGATAAAACATGACACAAGATAAGTATAAAATATGAAGACAGGCTAAATCTCACTTCCTTAGAAGAGAAACACAACTGGTTGTTAAGAACTGAACAAAATTTTCAAAAACTTAAAACAAGCCACGATGAACCTTTACTTCTACTATGTATTTTAAAAAATACTATATATTTTTTAAAATGTGAAATTGAGGTCCAGAGAGGCTAGGTTATTTACATCAAAACTAGGCATGGGCTGGGTATAGTGGTGCTCATCTGTAATCCCAGCTACAAGAGGCCAAGGCAGGAGAATCTCAATTCACTGCCAGCCTCCACAACTTCGTGAGGCCCTCTCTCAAAATAAAAAATAGAAAAAGCTGCGAATATAGCTCAGTGGTAGGGTCCCTGGATTTAATCCCCAGTACCTGAAACAAAACAAAACAAACTAAAAATTATGCATGGGGTCTGTGGACACAGATTACATTAGAATGCAGTTTTTCTAGTCATAGTCATTACCAACACAAGCTTGGATATTGGTTACTTCACCTTCACCTAAGAGAGCAAAGGGCATGTGTGTGCATGTACATGTGTGTACACATCCATGTGAGCATGCATACCTTTAACACATTTTCTAATACTTATTTTTGTACACTCTGTCAGATCTAGTACAGGCATCAGGTTTTACTTAGTAAATAAGGATATGACTGTGATAAAAGGAAGATTAAGGCACGAAACTATGCAGTAGATAGATAGGTCTCAACATATACAATAGCAGAATACAGCTCATACATCTGGGGTGCTTTCAAAACAGATCTTTTATTTTCTAATTTCTACCCATTGGTGTGTCTCACACAATGTTTTCTCTCAATTTGCAACAGGTTGCACATATCCCAATTTCTACTTGTTAATATATCCACTCCATTTCCTTGTGGGTGAGTCACAACAGCTGTCGCACGCAGGCCCATAAACCAAGAGACCATAAACTGATACACCCAAGGACAACTAACTCACACCATCACAGACAGAAGATACATGTCTTCTGTCATCCCACCTGATCTGGGCAGGACGACCACCTCTAAAAACAAAGGAATCCACAATTAAATTCAAAGGGAGTCCAACAGCAAGAAGTTTAAAAAATTACAAGTATTTTATAATGAGTGGTAATCATTTTGTTTAAACTGATAAAGCATCAGAGTTTTTCATTTTGTCTTCTGACTCCACAGGATTCACAAGAGTAAAATATAAGAGAACCAAATTGTAGAGACAGACTGTGAAATCATAATCCATGAAGTAAAGCATCTGTGATCTAGCACAGTTCTCAACCTACAATGGATCCCTGATGCAATTTGATGTGATAGTTTATTTTATAGTGTTCTAAGTTCAGAAGTATCTGTAATTGTTTTAGGTCTTAAAATATGGGGTACAGCATACACTGAATTTAAATTCCTGGAAGCAGTCAACTGTGGAATTAACTTTACCTATGGAAAAGCTGGCCATGTGTTCTCACAGTAACACACAGTAGGACACAAAACAAAAAGGAAAAACAGGATGAGAAGGGACTGGAAGAAAATGGCAATAGAAGACAGGAAAGCATAAACACTGTATAACTGCACTTTCTAGATGAATGAATTAATCCATCAACGAAGGCAGCTGTTGAGGCCAGGCTCAGCAAGTAGTAGGACCCTGTCTTAAAATACAACAAAATGGGGGGATAGGGGTTTAGCTCAGTGGTTAGATACCTCTGGGTTAAACACCCAGCACACAAAAAAGGGTGTGGGGAGACTAGGTTGTATTATTATCCAGCAAATAATATGTACTATTTAAGACTTTAATCCATTCCTGCTATACGGAACCCTGTGGAAAACTCCACAAGCATATATGGCCGGGAGATCCCTGGTGAGAAGCAGAAGGTGACCCTCTGGCAGCATGTGGAGCCAGGGGCCTCTGTGGACGAAAACTGCATTCCCTTCCCTGGAATGGAGGAAGCAAGAGAGTCCAACTCATCAGAGGGCACGGGCACCAAGTCAATCCCGAGCCACATCTGTCCCAAAGAAGCTGGCACTAGAGGCACCATCATGGTGAGCCCACCTGCCCTCAGAAAGGGTCTGCCTTACCATTCTGTGAGATGATGAGAGCCTGGTGCTTAGGAGCATGGCTTCATGGTGGACATTCAGCCTTAAACACACTACTTCGGGAGACCTCCGTTTCTTCATTGATAAACTGTACGAGTGTTGTTAATCTTTGTTTATAGCAATATAAAGAAAGCACTCAGAATAGTGCTTGATGATTAGGGAGAATGTAATAAATGAGAGCTACCAATATTGATTTTTTAATTCAAACCATTTTTAATGTCATTTAATCCTGCCAGCCATCTCATTAAGTAGGGACAACCAACTGCCCTGATACACAAAGGAAATGTTTGAGAGTATGTGGGGCCGGGCCATGATTTCTGTCCAGCTCTCGGACCTCATACTCTGAGGTTACCTAGCCCACTATTCCAGCACCTGTTTCTCTTTCTTGCCGCTATTCCTATTCTCCCACAAGGTTTGCTGTTTTTCTAGAATGAAAAGCATTTTAATAATCTTAGAGCATCTTCCTCCTCTCCAGCCAAAACTTCTCAGTTCTGTTCTGATGGAAAATAAAAACCTTCCTCTTCAATCAGCTCCCAGGTCTTCCACTGGAACAGAAAATGATAGAATCCCATACCAGTGACCTAACAAGGAACTTAATGTGCTTCCTCCTTGTGAGACAGAAGACTTTGACAATCTGGTAATATCAGTATGCAAGCAGAATAGTGTTTTGGCCTAAATCTTTAAGATTAAGGCTTCCTAGCTGGCTGTGGTAGTGTGCATCTGTAATCTCAGAGGTCTGGGAGGCTAAACAGGAGAATCCTAAGTTCAAGGCCAGTCTGGGCAACATAGTGAGTCCCTGTCTCAAAATAAAATTTAAAAAAAAAAAAAAAAAAAGATGGGGATATAGCTCACTGGTAGAGCACCCCTTGGTTCAATTCCACAAATAAACAAGTCAACAAGTAAACATAAAATTAGGACTCCCTCCATGCGATATTTAGGTATTTTACGTGAAATACTTTAATAAAACTAATGTGCATATGTTCAATTTTCAGGAGACAATGTAAAATACTGAGGTTATCTACAGTCCTTATAAAATAGTCGTAATAGAAGGAAAAATGGCAAAAACAAAACTGAAAGGAAATGAAGTATAATTTTTCTTCCTTTAATTTTTAATTCTTAATTGCTCTTCAACACAAAACAATACTTTCTTCTAAGATGTCTATCATTTCTAAAATTTCTTTTAATAGCTATATGAAAGAATAAAAACTGACGTTGATAGAAACTCCTTGAGTAAATTCTGTGTTTTCTTTGCATAAAACTTTTAACATGATAACATGAAAATATAATGACTCAGGAGGCTGAGGCAGGAGGATTCCATGTTCAAGAGCAGCCTCGATGACTTAGCAAGACCCTGTCAAAAATAAAAAGGGCTGGGGATGTGGCTCAGTGGTAAAGTGCTCCTGGGTTAGATTCCCCAGTACCCACCCCCTTCCGCCCCAAAAAGAAAGAAAGCTAAGACCATTTCTGCAGTGAGACTGAAAAAAGAATAGCTTGCCATTCAAGAACACCAGCAATCTGAACTATCACTGACTCTTACTCAGAACAGTGGTTACCCTTGGTGAGTGGGAGATTAGGGAAAGATGAAGAATGTTCAAAGGAGACACTAGAGGGCTTCTGTGGGTATTTTTGGCCTGAGTATTGATCTTACGGGTGTGTTCATTTTATAGGTTTGTTTTGCCCCACAGTGTACTATACTCTACATTTGCAATTTATACACATTTCTATATTTATGTTATATTTCCACAATATTTACACTATAAACACTTTTAGACAAGGGCAGGACATCTATTTACCATAACAAAAGGGAACAACCCACCCATATCTCCTTAATCCTTATGGCCCCATTTCATCTGATAGATTCTCCCGGATAATATGACCTGCTTTCAGAAAAGCAAGGAGTTCAGTTTAAATACAAGTTCCCCTGGGCAGATGAAGGTTTGACTCCTGGTCCCTCCTCCAGAATCTTCCCAACTCCCTAATGATTTCCTTGCAGGGTACACTTACCTGTTCTGGGTCAAAGACCAACATGCCCATTAGGTCAAGAATTCACAGGAGTGTTTAATGTAACTGAAGGAACTGTACCATAAAGGCACTATTCATCAATTAAAGATGATTTCTGAATTTAAAAGTATAAATTAAACCACAATATTGTCATTTTAATTAGCAAGTACGTTAAGCACCCATGCAAGGATATATCTTCTTTTTTTTTTTTTTTAAATATTTATTTATTTATTTTAGTTTTCGGAGGACACAACATCTTTGTTTGTATGTGGTGCTGAGGATCGAATCCGGGCCGCACGCACGCCAGGCGAGCTTGCTACCGCTTGAGCCACATCCCCAGCCCACAAGGATATATCTTAAAAGATAAAGAATCAATAATACCCAGAGCCACAGCAGTTGTAGTTTAAATATATATATAATTTCATTTTATTGGCTTTAGTAGTATTATTTGAGAGCATTTCCCACTTCTTAGATTTTCCTTCAAGTTTTCCTTAATTTGAGCTTTTAAACTTATATTCCTCATGACTCCGACCAGCATAGTTTCGATGGATTAGATAGGGACTTTGAGATGTAAATTTCCCCATGTATATATTAGAAATAATGCATAATAATCTTTCTATTAACCATGACTTATTTCCTTTCACATACATTAACAGAACTATGTACATATACTTATTTACATTTAACTTTTGTTGTTGAATGAACCCCACAGTGTATGGTGATGTTGGTGGACTTGAGGACGGAACACTATTTTAGAACTATGCTCCATTCCTAAAAAAGAAAGAACAAGAGACATGTAACTTCCTGAGGCACTGCTCATCTGTAAGATGAGAAAGGAGAGGAAAGGACAGTCACCAAAAAGGGGGAGGAGAGAAGAGGAGAACAGAAGTGGGGAATGAGTGAGAGGTGGCCACTGTGCAGTGTGGCACCACTCAGAGGCACAGGAACCCAGGGCAAGAGCTTAGTCACCCAGGGCCCCTGCTCTACATCTGGAGTAGGCTTGTCAGGAGATGTGTTTCGCTGGTGGCTAAGGCTTTTGGAAACCTTTTCTATAAACCCGGTAAGCACTGTGCATTTTCTACTTTGTAATGGGTTGTAAGTATTTGTGAATGAGGAGGGCTGAAAGAGTTAAAATTAAAACAAGTCTTCACTGTTCACTATGAGCAACAGAATATTCAAAATAGAAGAAATACTAAGAAGAATGTTTCCACATGGGCATAAAAAAATATACCCCCTGAATGTTTCATTTTACTCTTCAATATGACAAGTAGACACAGCTGAACAAGTGTTCTAGAGAAATGTGCTTTAGAGTCTTAAAGTTTACAAATAAATGAAAAACAATTATTACTGTTCCGCAGGTAGATGTGCAGTTACCTTAAAGATCAAGGTCACTCCTGGCTGAGCAACACCTTCCTATAGATATAATCAGACCAGATGGGCTGATTCATTAAGAAAAACTGTACCCGTCGCATGAGGGCTGATCAGCCATGGAAGATCAGCAAGGTTCAACAAAACAAAGGTGCAGTGGGGCATGGAGTCCAGACCCACAGCTGACCGCAGGGCTACCAAGGAACCTCTGTGGAGGAGAAGGGTCAGATGCTATGGACCTTAATTACTTAACTGCCAACGCTCTGATGCCATCCTCACCAGGTGCCCTCTTCTTGTGAGAGTCCACCCACAGGAAGATTGCTGCCTTGCCAACAGAGTGCTCAGCAAGTCCTCCCTCGGGATGGGTCCTCCATCCCTCAGTATTCTTCTGGTAAAATTGCTTCTGAGTCTTACAGAATATTCAAAACCTGCCCCCCACCCTTTTTTTTCTGGAACTGAGGATTGAACCCAGGGCCCTCTATCACTGAACCACACCTCTAGCCCTTTTTATTTTGAGACCGATATGGCCTGGTTAAATTGTGCAGACTGGCCTTGAACTTACAATCCTCCTGCCTCAACCTCCTGAGTTGCTGAGTTGCTGGGATTACAGGCCCAATTTCCGTCTTAAGGATACTTGCTAGTGTCCCTCGTCATCACTCATAAAGAACTAAAATCTCCAAGGTAGTACTGGCCATTTGGAAGTTCTACAAGAAATCGATTGTCAGGTCTGCCCAGTAGCAATAATTCTATAATACATAAGCAACCATTATAAATAAAATAAGGAGGCCTGACTTACTACGCTTCACTGACTTAGTACGCTTCATTGGTGTTTTAAATTTTACACACACATTTTATGTGAGAATTCACATACATCTCCTAAGTTAATATATTGTTCTTCCACAGATGCAATGCACATAGGATAAGAGAATTGAACTAGCTTTGTGCAGGAGCAAATCACTAAGGGCACAACCACCTAAAAAATTTCTGATAAAGAAGAACACTGCCCTACTATAGGCAACTCAGTGTGGAAAAAGCACTGTCTCTTATGACGTGCCACATGCCATATGGTATCAGACACCTCACCTCTGAGCCTGCTGTCTTGTGGGTGAGAGTGGCATTACATCCCTCCTCCAAAGACAGTGTGTCAAGGAAGTACTCGGCAGTGTCTGGTATTTACTAGCTCTCAATAAATGTCAGTCCCCTCCCTTTTTCCTCTTGAGCCCCATATATCACACTGGCATAGAAGGAAACAAACAAAAACGTCGGTGGCTGTGTCATTCGCCTGAACCGGCGCCCCGTTCTTTGGCACTTGTCTGTAATTTGTTAAGATTGAAAAATGTAAGAAAGAAAAAGAAAAAGAAAGATAAGAGAAAAGAAAGGAAAGGCCTCCATATGAAATATTCTTGTCTCTCCTCAAAGTCTAGGATGGCTTCTTATAGTGCTCCTGCCTTAGACTTTCCAAAAATACTCAAGGGAAAACTTTAAAACCAAACCCAGCTCCACAGCAATGGATGGCAACCGACAGGCGGAGGAGAGAGAAACAAAGGGGCCACAGAAAGCCATGAGCTTAACGTCACAGATGTACTCGGGAAGCACATTCAGCACACCGTGACTGCTCTGTCAAACACTGTTATTTCCAAAAAATGGCAGCACACAGAGGTCCTCTTTGGCACCTTTCTTATTTACTGTCTTTCCCACCGCTGACTCGGTGCTCATTAGCTGCTGGAAAATTTACCTTCGTGTCTCCCATAAAAATGCTTTCTTCCTATAACATGTTGCAGGTTTAGAGAACTACAGCACACACGCTTCAGTTTAATTGTCCTTAATTGGGTTGTCTAAAACACAAAAGCAAGATTTTTATGTTGTGATAAAGTTATAAAGGGCCAAATCAGTGCTCTATTTCATTTCTATGATTTAGGGACTGGTACTCAGTAGACACTCTGTATGCACAGGTTAGTGTTGCCAGAAACAAAACAAAACAAAAACAAAAAACCTAGAATCCACCTATATTTGTTTAACAGAGAAACAACAAATAAATTCTTAAGTATATGCCATGCAATATTTCTGCTTCACTGTATTCACTGTTTCTTTGAAATTCAATCTGTATATTTTCCAAAACTCTGTCAACCCTAAGATGTTTTAAAGCACAAAAACTAGCAGTTAAAATACCTAATCCCAACATGGAACCCAATTACTAAGTGACATTGAAAGGTGACTTCACCACTGTTGCTTCTGCCCTCTCATTTATGAGACGGGAACACTGCCTACTACAACCACTTTGAAGTAACTAATATAGCAGCAGCAGCAGCAGCACACACAGGGGCTCTGATGTGCTGGGTACCATAAGGGCTGTCCATAAGCAATGGACTCTACCTTCACCATTTTTGAGGTTTATTATTACTATTATTATTACTATTATTACTCCCATTTAAAATTCTATAAATCTATACCACCATTATTCAAACAACTGACAAACGTACATTCAGATGTGGCTGGGCTCTGTCTAGATGTCACGTTCTTAATTTGCTGCTGTCAAACAAAAAAATGTGATTAAATGTATGCAAAATGATACACAACTAGGAGGTGTTCTGATTACTATTAAATGATTAGAAGACTGAAACTATGGCAAAACCAAACAAGATTGCAAAGGTTGAGGGCCCAAGATGAGTCCACCCACAGGGGACCAGCCAGACTGCGTGTCTCTGCCTATCCAGAGGCTTCTGGGGCACATGGGATAGGGAGGGGGACTCCACTCTAACATTTCCTATGAACAGGACCAGCAGCTCCATGGGGAAGAAGCTGTAAAAGATCATTTGTGAGTTAACTAACCATAGATGAACAAAATTAACCTTGGTGTGGACAAGGAATTTGTTGAGATGGAAAGGAAGGACAGAGCTCGGAGAAGCTGAGGAGGGAAAAATAGCAGGGGGTTAAGGACAGAATCAAAAATGTGTAACATAAACCATAAGCAGATGTTTACTGCCATCTCAGGACTGTGATACTGTCCTAAGCGTGGTGGGGCTCTTAGATGTGAGAAGAAAATGAGAGAAATGGAAAAATAAGTATTTCATATTTTTCCTTAAAGAAATTAAAATGCTTTAAAAATAACTTTAAATCTATACTTGTAACCAGGTTAAAACTTTTTTTGTTTTTGTTGCTGGTGAATTAGTCTTAATGAAAAGTACTGTTAAAGAAAAACTATTAGAGCAACTGAATACTGGAAAATGACTTTTTCCTCCAATGCCTACAGACCCTGGGATTTTACATTTATGAATCTGAGTATGCAATGTTTTTGTCCACACATAAATATTTGGCATTTGATAAGTAATTATTTTTCCTCTAGGTAATTATTCTTCTTAAAAGCATATGCACATGTCTACTATGGCCCTACCCCAAAGGGGGAATAAAAAAACCTTAGAACAGACTCTGCTTCAGCACCACTGTTGCTTCTGTATTCAAAGCTGAGATGCACAATCATAATTTACTTTGAGAACTGTTTTTATCGGCCAATGAACTGTCTTTACAGATGTGGACACTTATCAGAGCTCTGTTTAGTGTTGGCATCTAGGCATGGTGCTGGCAACAAAGTTCCTATTTCACTAATTACATTCTTTTCCAAAAGTTCACCCTGCCTGGGTGTCCAGGTAAGTGCAATTAAGTGAGGAATCTGGTAATTAGAAATTCAAGTGCCCTGCCAGGAACAATACACTTCCTCCTGACGTGCTGCCCACAAGAACTAATTCACTTGGAAAGGACAGAGCTGATGTGGAGCGGCACTGCAGATGTTGATTAAGCAACATACACTGCAATGGTTTTCTCCCATTTGTCCTTCCTGAAACCAAATGCAGATCTCATTTAAACTCCTAGAAATCATCTTCTGAATTCTGAAACATGCAGACAAAAGTAAAACCACTCTCTCACAGAATTCCTCCTAAGCCAGGGATTGGGCCTGGAGGTCACCAGGTCCTCCAGGCAGCAGAACTGGGGGATAAGGAAATTAAAGGTCACTGGATCTTGCTAAGTACTGCAACTCTAGGGCTTGCCATGGGCCTAGCCCACGGAGAGCAATCAACCCATGTTGTGGGAGCTGGTTCTGGAGCCTTTCTGCTAACACTCTGATTTCAGATTTAATTCTTGTGAAATATAAGAATAAATCTTTCCTTCACTTACCCATGCATTAACTACCAGGAAGTTAATCAGACTCTATCTTTAACAAACCTTATATTCTACTGTATACCACTGAATATTTACAGAGAAATTCAGTATGTAATAAAGGCTTTGGGCAAGACAGCAAAACACAAATGACACTTCAATACTGGCTGACTCTCATCTGATCCAAAACATTAGTTTTCTAGCTAATGGATTAATTTCAATAGTTTTTAAAATTCCCGGCACCACATAAATCTATTATGTAACAAGCTGCTATAAAAAATAGTGTAAAACCTTCCTTTATGCAATTCACAGTTTTCCATGCACTTTCATATTTTCTATTTGATTCTAAAGAGCTTAAAGATACACAACTAATCAATATATTGTCTCCAGTCTATGTCAACAAATACCATACACAGTTGATAGATGGATATACCATTTTTACTTTTTTTTTTTAAAAAAAAACTCATTTCCAAGTGGAACAGCCTTTGGTTATAACTCTTCACATTCAAACACCCAGGCAAGGTAGCCCTGGTCCTCCTTTTTTTTTCCTCCCGCAAAGCCAAATTTGTGTTCTTGTTCTTGCCTATCTGTGAGGCTACTCTCCAGCAGAGCTCAGTCAAAGCTCTTCGGCGCCTTGCTGCCCGGCCACACTGTCCTCGCCCAGTATGTCACGGGAACCACTTCACATCTGTCATGTTCCACCCAGCCCCACTTCTCCAACTACACTGCAGTTAACGGGAGCTGGAACCATGTCTTATTCTCCCAGGGTCCTGAGACCAGCAAAGGGTGAATGAGACCTCTAGCAACAAGTTGTTTGCCCTCTGACCACAGGCTTGCTCCTACTGAATGCCACACCATCCAAGAGGTAGCCTTCACTGTCACAGAAAATACATAACCTAGCACAGAGGTCAGGATACAGTAGTTCAAGAAATAGCTGCTCATCCTTTAGGAAAAAGCTTGGTGCTACTCTGTTGGGCATCTGAGCACATCCTAACCTCTGAGCTGTACCAAGGCAAGAAGAGGGGGTGGTGGGAAAGGAGG
Organism: Marmota marmota marmota; assembly: GCF_001458135.2. Lineage (NCBI taxonomy): Eukaryota > Metazoa > Chordata > Mammalia > Rodentia > Sciuridae > Marmota > Marmota marmota. The sequence continues at coordinate 9,821,695 of NW_025999983.1, forward strand.
GACGGGATCAGACAATAACAGAGACTTCAGCCGGCATCTGAGGTAGGGGTCTGTCTTGCCACCATGCTGCCACTTTTCTTGAAAATTCTAGATGACAGATTCCATCTTAAAGCCACAGAGATTCCCAAAGTGCAGTGGCTTCATAAAATAGTCCTTAAAACTCAAAAAAGTCCTGCAAAAGAAACAATTGATGTCAATATCAGTACTTTCTCTGGAATATTAGGAAAACCGCTCTGTTCTAGTTATAGACTAAGTTGGTGGTATTATTGATCTCATCTAAAATTAATACTTCTAAACTTTTACTTGATTCTAGAATCAAGAGCAGTAACCTAGTACTTTTTTAAAATTTTGATTGGTCTTCAAAAATCTGGATAACTAAAAAATCATTAGGCTTGCTTCATTTCTGCTTGCTTACATTTCTGGCTCTATGAAATTCCCCACCAAAAGAACTAAAATCAAGGACACAGAAATTCTATTTCAAATATATTATTTTTCTCTTAATTCTGAAGTGAATCAGATGTTAGCAAAGATAAATTCAAAATACCCGGGTACATAATTTTAAAAGATAAGTAACACTGAGTTTTTAAAAGACAAAAGAGAGTTGGGATTTTTTTTTTTTTTAATGTGTTGTATTGATCTGAACATGGTGGTGTCCTCCTGTAATCCAGCAACTTGGGAGGCTGAGGCATGCCAATGTATAAAGCTAGCCAGACTGAGCAGAGACTTCGTTTCCTCTTGTTAGTATTCCCACAGAGACCTGGAGCAGAACCACACATGATGGCCTGGGACTGCAGAACCTTTCACAGATGCAGGGCACTCTCCACCCACCCTGAAGTACAGGACTGCACAGAAAGAGTGGGCAGTAAGGAATGGCTTCTTTTGCTCCACACCAAAGACTCAGAAAGAGCACTGGAGTAAAAGTGCTGCAAAAGTGATGGACAGCTCTGCTAAACATGCCCATCATTTATTTTCCATGTTGTTAGTCAAATATGTTCTATTACATCCCTGTCATTTCTCCAAAACTGCATTTTTAAGGAAGTCAATTGTATATAGAAAGAAAACAACAACAAAACCCCTTTATATCCCTAAAATCTGATGGCAAATGTGAATCAGTAGCTGGGGGAGTCAGAATTCTAAAAGGGTCTCCTACACCCCAGGCCCTGGGATACGCATCCCACATAATCCCCTCTGTGAGGTGGGAAAGGAACTATGAACAAGGTAGGTGATACTCTTGCACTATGCTACTTCAGAGCAGAAATGGTTCTTCTAATCAGTCAACTTGTGATTAATAAAAGCAGATTATCCCGGATGGGCCTGATCTAAAAGGGGAGTCTTTTTAAAAAATATTTATGTTTTAGTTGTAGTTGGATACAATATTTTTAATTAATTAATTTTTTTATGTGGTGCTGAAAATCGAACCCAGGGCCTTGCCCATGTTAGGCAAACGCTCTACTGCTGAGCCACAACCCCTGCCTAAAAGGGGGGTCTTGAAGAGGTGGGAGAGATCTGCAGTACCTCCCTTCCTGTGAAGTGGCAAAGAAGGCCATGTGCAGGGACCTGCAGGTCCCCTCCAAGAGCAGAGAAAGATCCCTGTTTGGCATCAGGCTTGAAGTGGGAACCATGGAATTACAACCTGTAGCAAGTGAATTTTGCCAACCATTGAGCTTGTAGGAAGACCCCCATCTCAGATGATACCATGGCTCTGACAAGACCTTTATATTAACTTTGTGAGTCCTTAGCTGTCCAGTTACTGGATCACTGACCCAAAGGAACAGTGAGATAATTAACAGGTATGGCTTTATGCTGGTGAACGTGCTGTAACCCGCTCGTCGGCAGTATAAAATCAATACATCTGCAACTTCCCTTTCCTGCAGAATCTAACCAGAAGACACCCGAAAGAAGTTTTGAATTCTCCTTTTTCTTAAAGAGCTTTCTGTCTTTACCAAGAGTATTATGGTCAAATTTAAGAAAGACAAGGGATTAGAAGAACTCTTCCAGTGAGCTGTAAGGCTTGAAACATAAGATGATTATTTACATTTATGATTTCTTTTTAAAGCAAAGATTTTGATTTAGCTATCCTAACGGGTGCTTTGTACAAATTCTACAAGTGAATTTAAATGACAAGAGCACAAACAAAAAAAGTACACTACAGGTAACAAGGAAAATGAAAACCATAAAATAAGATGAAGAAACTAGTTAACTCTAGTTAACTGATCAATCACCTGTATCTTTTCTTTTTTATCTGTTTTTCTTCCTTTTTTGACCTGTACTTTTCAATAGTGCCCACATTACTCATGTAGAAGGAAAGGCGCTTATTTGTTCTTTCTTAAGGAAATGATCGTTGTAAGGAAGACAGCTAGGGAAAGTAAGGCACCTGGTCTCCGCGCCCACACACAGAACTCACTTCGTGCGAAGAAGCTCTCTGCCCATGTCCACTGAGGTGCACACCCTCCTGTGACGTTTATGTTTCATGCTTCTTCAGTATAAAAGTGAACAAAATATGGAACCAAATGATGTAAGAATGTGAAAAGAGGATGCTGTGCTGAGGACCAGTGAACTGCGGACCCATTGCTGGAGAACAGGCACCTCTGGGATGACTGCAAAGGTGGACAGGAGGAAGGTACAGACGTGTGTAGTGATGCCAACCCGGTAACTCACAACCATAAAAAAGGGGAGGAGGAGGAGGAAGGAAGGAACCCAAGCACCTTTAATTGAATGGTAGGGATATTCAAAGATGCTAAAGAAATTTAAGTTAGTTTTACGCTGCCTCCTGTTACAAATCTGTTTTATGATATAGCATTTTGAAGGGGAACTTCTAAGATGAAGAATGGTGACATCATACAGTTCCTAGCCATCCAAGTGTGTAGAAGGACAACTTCATGCTATCCCAAAACAAATTTATAGTGAAATATATTACATCAGAAAGCCACAGACATGATTTTTTTTTAACCATATAAAATAATGTAAAACCCTCTCAAACTAAGGACTTTAAAGCAAAGTGCAGCAGTGTCATCTTTTACCACAGTGGCCTGCATGTTAAAACACGGTACTTTCAATTGGTCCAATTCAGGTTTGTGAAAGCTACACTTTGGTGCAGTTGTCTGATGCAGGTCACTGTGTTTGGCTTAGCTTTGTCCATTTAATTCTAAATTCTTTGAAGCCAACTGCTTCCTGCTTTCCTTTAAACTTTTATTCTGCCTTACAAGATGTTCTGTTACATGGCTACAAGAGTCTATTTTTGATTCCAAGGACCCCAAAGGAAAATATCCATAAAGAAATGTCACTTTCAGAAGAAATGCACAAAAAACAGTGCCGACTGTGTTGGAGGAAACAGATCAGATCCCAGCAAAACTTCTGGGAGCAGCAGAGTGCAGTGCAGCATCCGTCCGCAGGTATAGCCAGTCCAACAGGCAGGCTTGGCTCTAGAAATATATGGACCTTTTTTACATTAAAAACAAACAAACAAAAAACCCATGGACCTTCAGAGGCCTGGCTGCAGCCTTCCCCTGCTAAGTGCTGCTGGACTGGGTGAGTCCTGCAGGCTCCAAGAAGATGGACTGCAGAAAATTCAAACACATATGAGGACCATTTTTTCTTCATTGTACAAAAAAATACAGCCTGTATTCTTGTAGTTTTATCTAAGGGACAAAGCAGCATAGCTGGGCATATTTCTCTGTTTCATCATTTGGTAAAATATGAGGTGCCTGGAAGCTGACAGTGTGTATAAGACCTCGAGTTCAGTCTTCAACAGTCTGTTTCTGCAAATTTCCTATTAACTAATACACCAACAACATATAAATAACCATGCAGATTACAACACAGCATTTTTTATTACTTCTGGAAAATATTAATACGAGATTCTATATGGGCATGATAGTAGGAAAGAATATGAAAAGGGAAATAGAACTCTTAAATTTTTTTTTCCATAAAAGTACCAACTCATTAAATTTTTTTCATAAAAATACCAACTCCTAACTGTGTGGCATATGAGGATGTACCATTGAATGACTCTACTCCTGTCACTCAGAGTTATCTGTACACTCTCCCACTAATTATATTATCACATTCTCCTAGTATTATACATATTCATATTTTCTCATCTTCCTCTACCTGCATTTGTTAAAAGATCTAGAAGCACAAGAAATCTATATGCTTCTAAACTAATATTCAAAAGATACAAAGTATGGGATTCAGAGCTGCTGCATTTTACATTTCAGTATGAGCTAAAATAGTGTGAATTTAATGTTACAAATCACAAATATTGTTATCTAAAATAAAAAAGATTCTTTTACAACTTTTTGCTTAATGAGAATCTATCATACATTCTCATTCTGAATATTATTTACTGAACTCTAAACTGCACTTTTTGTTTGCATTTAAATTGATAAAGCAAGCTGCCTAGAAGATCTAGTTTCCTGATGCTCACTTCTATCCGCTGCTTTAGTTTAAGACACATTTTCCTTTATTTCACTTTTCCACAAGCCATAAAAAAAAAACAAAACTCATTTCTAATTCATCCGTTCGTTCAGCTTAACCTCTCTTCTCAGCAATTAAAGCACTGCGCATCCCTCATCTATCACACAGCCAGCTAAATAATGCATTGCGTCCCCCGCTCATCTTTTATCATCCCAAATGACAGGTATTAGCATATCTCCCCAGTCAATTACAGTGCAGCAGAATAATCACAGCATAATTGGGCGAAAGCCACTCTAATCACCAGCCCTGCAAACGCGCAGAATAAAAACTGAGTGGCAGTTCAGACAGGCCTTGCTCTCGTCCATGACTCTAGCCAACAAGCCTGGCAGATCTCCATTCCTTTCCTTGTAGAACTCATCCTTCAGGGAGGTCAACTTCTCCATACGTTCTCCATAAAAGAAGAAAATGCTCACACAGACAAATGCAAGTATTTACTACAGGACATGTACAGACATGTGTCTCTGATTACCTGTGCTTGGGATGGATGCATTTGCTATTAAATAGCACATCATACAAGTTTCCACTGTCAATCAGAAAACAGAAAACATCATTTCATGAGTATGAGGTCATTGGATGTTCTAATTCATGGCACACATTAACATAAGACAAAATGTTAAATTTTTAATAAAGGTACTTATTTATTTACTATTTGAAACTTAAGTCCTTCAAGTTTCCACATGGTAAAGGATACCGTCTACATCTTTAAAGTCAAGATTTCTCAGCTTCCTCCCCAAATACTCATTTATCTAGATAATATTTTTTATATTGAACAACTATTGTTATACTCCAGCAGCATTAAATAAATTTTCAAAATTCATGATGATTATAAGCACAGTTAAAAACATTAAGATGACTGAAGAGCAGCTCACACTTCAGAAAGGGATTAAAAATGAAGTGAGATAAAAATAAATATATATTGTGAGAACTTTGAAAGAAGACAGTTACAAACTTGACACAATAAATTTTCTTAAAAATTCTAAATTGTTCAAGAAATTTGTTTGAAATTATTTTTAGAATTTGTTAAAATTTTGACTTTACCACATGTGTATATCCAATCCAATCCTATATCCAAGTCTCATTTTCAATAACATATATATTCACTGACTATTTCATTTTTCATCTCCCTTCCCCCTTAGTAAGAAACAAAAGTCATTCTGAAATGGAAAATCGTGGTGGAAGAAGGTGAACAGGCATTTCGTGTAAAAATGTATGAGGCTTCTTAGGAAGCTGACAACTAAATACTTTAAACTGACATGTATGGCCCCACAACTGAACACAGGCTGTTCACAGAGCCCCAGTCTAACATTCCAGGCACCTCTCCTCCTCTGGTCCTCAGTCCTCTCCCACATCCAGCTAAGGCCACACCCACCACAAGCAGCAAACCCCAGCTACACAAGAAGGCCACAGTGAAGGTAAGTGCTGGCCAGGAGAGAGAAGGCCTCACACTCCCTCAGCGGAAGCCCAGCATCTGCTCAGACAGCATGGTCTGCTGGACAACAAGTGAAGTCTCAGTGTCCTGGCACACTGGCCATAGGACACCGGCTTCGGCTGTACATGAACCAATTAATGGCCCCCTGCTGAGTGATTTAATAGTGGTGACAACAGAATTCAGGAAGATATGAGAACAGGCCATATTAGCAACAAAGCAATCAAAGTATGATATTTATTCTGTTTAGAACTGGTGAGACTTTTCAACCATATTTCTGTCATACGCTTCTGTCCTTCAATGAGCATGAATACATTAAGGCAATAATACAAGAGCCAAAAAAAAAAAAAAAAAAAAAGCTGCTAAAAAGGCAGAATTTCAATAAAACAAATAGTTCCCAGACTTTTTCTTGCTTATTATTTTTAAGGACTATGAAATGTTTTATTTGCATGATCACCTTAAGAACTCTGGATGTATTTTTATTGGTATATCTTTGCAAATGTGCCCACAGGGTACATTATTTGGGTTATAAAGTGATGATTTGGTTTTAGGAATATCTTTTACAAGTATTTAGCAATGATACATATGATATACAAGTTTTAATTCAACAGGTTCCTCCCACCCCAAGTCTGATTTTTAAAAATCTTCCCTTAATATATTCCTTAATTCATATAAATGTTCTACTTGGCTTTAAACATCTTCCAACATATTGGCTCTTTCAACGCCAGCCACTCTGACATTCTCAACTGACTGGAAAAAACTGACATGGCTTGGGAAGAAGCCAAATTTAAGTCAGGGTAAGGAGGAAGAAAGCCTTCACCATCTGAAGAAGCAGAGCTGGTTTTAAAGTTTGGCACTGTAGAGATCCTAAAAGACACGCAGTCAAAACCAGCCCCCAGCTTCCCCAGGATATTTTTTTTGCTTCAAAATCTGAAGCGCTTGATGATTATGAGCTTTGTGTTCAGGACTTCACAGGCAAGCCCAGAGGCAGGCCTCAAATTGTATGTGCACATCCCCAGTGAAGGAGGGCTTGAAGTCAGGACAGGGGAAGATAGGCATTTGTATTATTACTGGAAAATTAAGTACTCAAAACATAGCGCCAAAATAACGTCCCTAGAGAAAATGGAATCAGTTAAACTTCAAGTTATACAAATAAATAAGCTTGATTCTAGAAGAATACCTCGTCCCTCTAAAGGACTACTTTCACAATCCATTAACACCTGAAGCCGGTTAATTCCTAATGTCTTTTTACAAAAATGTGCAGAATCTGACAAAAGTAGGTATGAATTGCCTGCATTGTGGTACCTTCCACTCAACTTACATATCAACACCTTCAGGGAAAGGCAAACCTTAATGCAGTGTGACCTACACACCTCAGGACAGATGCCATGCAATCAATACATCTACCTAGTGTCTGCCAGCTAACATCACCTGGAATCTAGACAGAATATTTGGTCTAGCAAAAATAGAGCTCCTATAGCACAAAGAAGCACGAAGTCATGACACATTTCTGGTTTTTTTATATGACTAAGGATATTCTGCAAACATCAAACATCTTTTACCGGACTACCGAACTCAGGGGCACTTAACCACTGAGACACATCCACAGCCCTTTTTATTTTTATTTTGAGACAGGAACTCAACTAAGTTGCTGAGGCTGACCTCAAACTTGCAATCCTCCTGCCATAGCCACCTGAATTTCTGGGAACACAGGCATGTATCACTGTACCTGGCCTACTGGATACGTTCATGCCAATTAAACTCCACAAATATCTTGTGATCACCTAATACTTCAAAGAGTACACACAAACCCACTTCAATTGGAATGCACGAATTTTGAAGAAAACTATTCTTTTCACTATTAAATGCAGATCTAAAACAATTTAAGAGACTCTTAAAACATAGGGTTGAACTATATGAAACTGCCAACATTAGAGCATTTTTATACTGTAAAACTGACAGTTTTAAATTTAAATTCTGTAAATTCAATCTATTATGTACTTCTTAAAACTGGAAGGACTAATCACAAGCACTGTTATCACTTTGTACAGAGAGTACAAGCCTGGGAAGTAGAAACTTGGGTTTCTATTCTGCTGTATCCCTAGATGGGGCTTAAAATAAGAGACTTATCTGTCAGTCTTCTACATTTTCTGGGAAAAAATTGAGATTGATATTTTTAATTACTTTCCCTCTTTGAGAAAATGATGACAAACAACTGACCAAAGCTCTAGGAATCAACTGAGTCAGTGCTGCAGGAAATGCGGGAAGGAAATGAAAGGAGGCAGAAGATGAAACTTCTATACTTTGTCTGGCTTCTAAAATTTTTGCCTGACTTTATTTACTGGTAAGATTTGTTTGAGGAGAAACATCTCTAGGAGCTGGGGCTGTAGCTCAGTGGTAGAGCATTTGCCTAGTACACGTGAGGCACTGGGTTTGATCCTCAGCACCACATAAAAATAAATGAATAAAATTAAGGTATTGTGCCTATCTACAACTAAAAGATATTTCAAAAAACATCATATCTCTACCTTTCCACAAGATAACGAGAATACCTTAAAGTATTAAACATGAGCAGGAAAAATAATAAATGTGGACAGAGATGAAGGTTGGCTCTAGTAGACACAGCAAGCCTATCAGAATTAAAACCTATAGGGCTAGAAAGAACCTTAGTGATATCTAGGAAACCAATCTGCCAAATCTTATACTGGGACTTAAAGTAGAATACAGACAAGTCTCTTTAGCTTCTAGTCAAGTAGACTCAATTGCAAGTCACCAGGAAAAAATTCCTATTTCATATTTAATCCAAATCCAGAAATATGGTAAGATCCTAATAGCTCTCCAGTAACTCCTCATGCCATTCAAAACCTCCTACCAACAAGCTGCCTCTTTATCTCTGAATTGCATATGGTTTGGCCTTGGAGTCTTCTATCTTTCCTAAGTTCTATATTCACCTATTCCTCTAAAGTCAGAGTTGAAACAGAAGCTAAAATACCTTTAAAAGATAACTAAACATAGTAAGCAAACCTACATCAAAACATCAAAAAGGAGAATATAAATTTTTAAAAAATTTCCCCAAATCTTTCCTAAATAAAGAGAAATAATAATAAATAAAGCAAATTGGTTTTAAAATCAAACATGTAAGTGCCTGAAACACCAGCAGATGGCAGAAGCAGAGGCTGGGGAATTCTGGAACAAAAGGGAGCCAGTCAACATGGATCCCCCATCAGAACAGCACAGCCTTGGGCTTCACTCCTTCCTTGAGTCTATCATTTTAATTTAGATTCAATTATCAAAATAATAAAGAATAAACTTGGTCCTCTATTTTTCTAAGGATTTATTACTAAAAGACTTTAGTTACGTAAAAAAACTTAAAATGCAAAAATAAACCCTTTATAGTAAGAAGTTATGTGAGTTCATAAGATTATGAACCCCAAACTACATGTGTGCAGGCTTCATTTCAATGATAGACTTTTACCTAATCTATGGTCACACTCATTTAGAAAGTTATCCAAGTTAATTCAGTGCAAAATACATGCTGGTAAGATGGCAAAAACTGGTAAGAATCAGAGATTATGTAGCTTTACAAGGCAAACAAAAGTTTTTAAACAAAGACTAATATATGCTTTGTGGTGGTTGCATTCATAAGGGGAAGCATTATTTTAATAGGTAAAATTTTACTATGCTAGACAAAACATTCTGAATCTGAAATGAGGTATCAGTAGCCCCCAGGTACAACCCCAGGCAAATCAACGAATAAATGACCCATTGTAAGTGTCAACACTGTAAGGGTGCCTAATTTCTTCATCCTACCTAAAACTTTTCTACTCTGGGAATCTAATGGGATGTGTCAACTTTATTTTTTGGTTTATTTATTTTATTTTTACCGAATACCTTCTGTTTTATGGCACTTTTATTAGGACAGCAAATTCCTTTTGTCCTCTACTTATCTTCTCACACTCCCAATTTTTTAGTAAATTAAAAAATGAAAATGTGTTATGCTGAAATGTTTTGTGTCACATAAACACTTGGAAACTTCATTTTCTAGACCTGAGTTCTGCCAACAAACTCATTGCGAGGTGGAAATGCTCTGTACAACCAATGTGCCAATCTGGTAGCACTAGAGCTATCTAGCTATTGAAATGAGCCTAGTCAACCTGAAGAAATGATTTTTAAATTTAACCTTAATTAACTTAAATTTACACAGCCATGTGTGAGTAGTAACTACCACACTGGACAGCAAAATGTGCAGTGAGAGCTGATTAAAATGGGAAAATCTTTAAGATGATACTTAAAATTCAGAAATAGCTGAAAAGCAAGTGGGCTGCTCACACAGTTCAAGCTGCAGTCCTCCAGGGAGGACTAGTAGAAGGGAAGAAGGGGACCCTCCCACTTTCCCCAAGCTCCCTATTTTGGCTACAAAGGACCCACTCAGAGACTGGCTGCTATGGTTCTGCTCTGTGTTCCCCTCAGCTGTAATGACGAATGGCTACACACTGCCTGAAAACATGTCATTTTTATATGGAGGAGAAATGTAGAGGATCTTCATGATGGTCAGACGTCAAAAGACAGAAATAAGCCCAAATGTGATTTAAGTCACTGTCAAATATGTTTCTCAGGCGAGGCAATTTTTTATTTATTTAAAAATTACTTTTATTTTACTTGGAAATATACAGATGACTAATCCCTTTGTTGGTTATAGTTTTTATAAGTTAAATTAGAATCCTATTCCATTCTGTAGACAAATAGATTCAGTTTGGGCAATTACAGCATAGAATATACAATTATATGCAAAATTTATATTTTCTTGGACTTTTCCCTGGCATAGTGTCATTCTGAAAGTTGTACGTAGAATGTGAGGTCAAAGGAGGCAATAACTTATCATTCCTGCCACCACATTCTCAGTACCAGACACACAACATGTACATGACCACAGACAGTTGTTTCAATGGAAAACAGTGGATTCCAAGTAGAATGAGTTAACAAATGTAACTGCAGAACTTCAATAACAAACGTATTTAAGTGAAGCAAGGTAACTGGAACCAACTAGTTTTTGGTGTCTATACCCACTCACCAGCTTCAGTAAGTATTAATAATGAACATGTCTTTTTTCAGGTAGACACTGCAGAGTTTCAATATAAAATGCCAAGCTAACATATTAACTTAAATAATAAAGAATCAGCACAGAAAATCCCAGAATAAAAAAGAATGCAATAGTAAATATGTTAACATCTCAACTTCTTGAAGATGCAGTATATTTAGGGAACATCATTAGGTGGGGGGTAACAGGATAAGTTTAAAATTTATAATTATTTTTCTAATAATTTTTAACCAAGACATGGGTCAAAAATGAAGGGAAAGAAAATTAGGATTTACCTTGAAATCTGATTTTTAGTAACTTAAATTTAGACTTTTCTATTTTATAGTAATAAAATTTATGTGCCTCAAACAAAATTATTGCCAAAAGAAGATTAAAAGGTAAGTAGAGAGAGAAAAAAAGTAATGTATAAATTTAAAAGAAGAAGTAGAAACCATACCCAGGACATTAAACATTAGAGGAATATGAGACTACTAAAGTCCTAGTTCTGTCTAGGCTCGGGGTAGGGAGTGGCATAACTTTGGGGACAAGTGGCCCTTTGGCCATTAGTCTCTGGCTCCTCATCCAGAATATGGAAGGAGACCAGGCCACAGGATCCTGAGGCTGTCTTGGAGGATTAGCAGTTTAGGATTCTAAGAGAGGGTAGTTTAAGGAAAAGACGGAAATGTACAAAATATGGGAAGGAAGAGGCACAGTGAAGAGTGGTTCTGAAGTACAGTTCTGGAGAAACCAACTAGTTACTGAGTTTGATGTGCGTCTCCTAGGGGCCAATGTGGAAGGGCTGAGCCAAAAGGGTATGCTGGGCTTGAGGACACTTGTCCCTAATAGGATACTATGATGATCTAAATCATGCCATCCTCCTTGTTTCTATACTTTTTAGGACCAGCACAATATGCTTACTTTACTTTTCTTTTTTTTTTTTTTTCGGGGGGGGCTGGAGGGGGTACCAGAGATTGAACTCAGGGACACTCGACCACTGAGCCACATACCAGCCCTATTTTGTATTTTATTTAGAGACAGGGTCTCACTGAGTTGCTTAGCGCTGTGCTTTTGCTGAGGCTGGCTTTGAACTCAAGATCTTCCTGCCTTAGTTAGCCTCCCAAGCCACTGGCATCACAGGTGTGCACCACCTCACACGGCTAATATAATGCTCTTAATTAGCTTCATGATGCATCCTAAATTGACCTTTCCACATACATTTTAAGTAAAGCAGGCATAAAAATCAGGGTATTCTTCTTCCGAGAAACAGGACAGCCAAAACAGAAACAAAATATTTTTGGATTTGTGGGATTCTGATGACCACTTAGAATTTAGAAGACAGATATGGAAAACGAATGAACTGGTAATGTATAATACATATTTCTGTCCATATACCCTTCAAAGAGAGAAGTCCTTCAACATATTTTGATGATCAAATGTATTTATTGCCAACTAAGTAAGCACTAAGAATTTATTCCAGAAAATTAACTGTATTGAACTAGAGATACAGGTCTTAATCTTCGTCTTGGCAATATGCATATTCATTCATTCTGCAAGATATTTAAGAACATGCCCTGGATTAGGAGGGAGAGATGTTCCTGGCACATACAGCAGAGAGGACAGTCTAGGGTGGAGCCCTGATAAGATATGATATTGCATGGCTGTGGAGAGGAAGAAAAAGCCAGTGGGACACAAGGATCAGCCAAGTGTTGTTGTGTAAGCCACAGGAAGCGCGTGGCTAAGGAAGAACAGGTCAGGAAGGTCAGATGCTGTGGAGAAGCTCATAAAATGCACAAATGCAGGCACCGAACTGTTCTGCTAGATTTAGAATCAGGGGAGACATTAGAGGGTTTAGCAACAGGAGTGGGGTGGGGACAGAAGTGAAGGCCACCAAGAAGAGATAGGAAATGATGAAAGGAAGGCAGGTAACAGTGCACACCTCATCACTTCCAAGGACATTCAGAGAATTTAAAAAAAAAAAAAAAAAAAAAAAAAGACCTGCTTCAGAGGCTGCCCTTCCTGATTCAAATCCTACTGTTAGTGATGAGCCACATGACCTTAAGCAAGATACTACACTCTCCTGAGTTCCTATTTCCTTACTTGAAAACAGTGTCCACAACTCATGTAGAGTGGATTAAATAAAATCTTGCTTTTTTATAATTCTTAGTTATCCAAAAAACAACAACAACAAAAAAGGGAAGGCGAAGGACATTCATGGCCATGGAATTTCAAAGAAATTTATATAGACTGATAAGATTGCTTAAGAAATTTCAACAGCTAAGTGCAGTGGCAGGCAGCTATAGTTCCAGGTCCTCGGGAGACTGGGGCAGAAGCAGCACCTGAGCCCAGGTGTGGGGCAATACAGTGGGGTCCCCAGGGCAAATCACACAACAGAAGCAAAAACGGAATGACTCAGGGTGTTTTGCTCACTCCTCTATCTTAAATTTCATGATATAAAAATCACTTTTAGACTTTTTTCCCTGTTTAACAATATAATTACATACATATGTATTAAAATATATAATTATGTATAATTATTTTACACATATATATAATTTCATTTGCTTAGCTGATTTATCATATCGTTATCATAGCAGCTTTACTTTGTTCACTAATGAAGGCTCACTAATTCTATAAAATCATGTAATCAGCCCATGTTGACTGCCCCTAGGACTCTTGACTTATTTTGCCACAGAATTATACACTTATGAATATGTTCAAGTCTTAATCAAAACCAACGTCAAGAACATTTGTATATAGTTTGCAGAATTTCCCTTTTCTTAATAAAAACATGTATTTACCCATTTTCTGATTTTGAAGCACCTCCTCTAGACACCACAATTCTTATTTTTTATAACTATACATAAAATCAATTAGCATTTTTTAATCAATGGGTGTAGAAAATACTGAAGAAAATAAAAATTATTTAAATTTAGAGGAACAATGGGAACCACTGGAAACAGTTGAAGTGTTTAAATTCCTCTAGATTTAATATACCCTGGGAAATAGTTCTGAGCATTTCAAATTCTAAGTTACCTTTATCTGATTAAGCCTAATAAAATAATAAATTGATACTTCCATAAAAGTAAGATTTAAGAAGTAGAAGAGCATAGATATTTCCATTAGATTAGCGTTAAAAATTTAACCTCAAATCAGTCCTAATAGTCATGATAATTTTGCGAGACTGCAAAACTGTTTTCCTGGGTTGTAGTTTCACCATACTCTATACAAAAATAGGTTGTTTGTGTCTCTGGGTCCTAAAATATGTTTAAAACTTTTTCCAGGTACTCTGAAGAAGCCTGCATCAATCTTTCTTAACACAATATTAAGCATGTAGATTTTAGTTGGCTTACAAGAAGGCAAAGCACATAGGTGGTGAAAAATTAGAAGCAAAAAGAAAAAGAAAAAGAAAAGGCAAAGAATGATCAAAGGTTTATTGAAGATCCCCTCTACCCCTGAAAGGATCAGAGACATCCACAGGGCAGATTCAGAGTCCAGGAGATTAGAGTGTCCACCAATTCACTAACATGATATTATTAATTTGTTACCAGTGAGTCAAGTATTTAAGTCACTTTTCCTAATGATTATAAAAAGGAGGGGGAAAAATCAATTATGAATGTGTTCAAAATCTGACCAATTCTGAATACCTAGACCTTTTAAGAAATAAGGTAATTTTTGGAAATTGAAAATACATTGAGTGTTAACCAGATAAAGAAACAGTAAAAAAAAAAATTCAAATTTCTTACTTTCAGACACATGCATACACTCTTTGCTCTAGAGCCACAAAAGTGAAAAGCATCATTCAGATGTACTCAAAGTATTAACTTTCGAAATTACTGAGTTGGTTGAAAAGTTTTAAACTGTTGTTTATACACACTGAATTTAGGACTACAAAAACAGCCTGCTAGGTTCATCCCAGGTCAAATGCAAGACTTTGCACAGTAAGGTGGGTCCCAGGTGCTGGCTGCACTGATCTTCCATCTTTTTGCTGCATCCTCAGACTCAGGAAGCTGGAAGGGTTATGAAGGTGGGTTCACAAGAACTGAATAGTTGATTAAATATGCAATGGATATTCTGCAAGCATGCTGGGCATTAAATAAAGAATGAAAAATTCAGAAATTATGGCATTTGCAGGTAAATGGATAGAGTTGGAGAATATTATGCTAAGCAAAGTAAGCCAATCCCAAAAAACCAAAGGACAAATGTTTTCTCTGACAAGTGGATGCTGATCCATACACTTGTCAGATTCCTCCATTTTCCNGTGGATGCTGATCCATAACGGGGCGGGGGAGGGGGGGGCAGGGGATAGAGGAACTTTGGGCAGAGGGGACTGAGGGGAGGAAAGGGGCGGGGGTAGGAAAGATGGTAGAATGAGATGGACATTATTACCCCAAGTACAAGTATGATTGCACAAATTACATCATGTACAACCAAAGAAATGAAAAGTTGTGCTCCAATTGTATAAAAATAATGAACAGATAAAATTCAGAAGATGACCACCTGATAAATACTGTAAAATATACTGAATTAGCTCTACTAAGAATAATTTATTTTAGTAATTCCTGAAATATAGAAGCAAAACATATTAAGGTCATGAATTAGAGCTATATTAAATATTTACAAAGTATTAACCTATCTTTTTTCTCTTAATTGTCATAATGTCAATTAAGGTCTATAACCTGAAAATAGTTTTCCCTAGTATGTGTCTCTTTATAATTTACTTACATGGATGGTATAAAAAATAGCATCTGTATAAAAGATAGTAATCATATAAAGAATACAGGACTGGAATATCAGAATTCTAAAGACTCTGAATTCTCCTCTGTTGTTCTCTGCCTTAGAGTGACATCATATATTCCCTGGTCTCACCTGAGCTGCTCCCACCAGCACACACCACAGCTGTCTTTGTAATGATCTCTGTGTTCTTTGCTGGCACCCACCTTCCACTCTGCCAGCTCAGGCCATAATGGCTTTGACATGTTCTATTTAACTGCCTTTGATGGGTCCCAGGCAAATCCATCCTCCAAAACATGGCCTGAATTGCAAATCTGACCACTACCTGGTTTAAAATCTTTTAATAGCTTCCCATTTTTAATAGGATAAAATTATCTTTAACTCTCCAACCTAAAACCATGCCACACAGGTAGAATTTAAACATTTTTAGTTGCCTATATTATTGTTCATGGTTGTTCTCCTACCTGAAAATAATTCTCGTCTCTCCCACCTTCCCTTCCAGCCTCAATCTAATCCAAGCCCTCCAAACAGCTGAGACCACCCTTCCAGAAAGCCTCTCCCTCTAGACTCCACCCAGAGTCAGCCTGGGCATGACTCTAGCATAGAAAGGTACCCACTGCAGGACAATTTCTGGGTTGATAGGCCTTTCTCTGGCAGCAGACTGTGGGCTCCTTAAAGCAATCAGTGTGAGATGGGGATGATGAAAACATGAGTCTACAGAGCTGAGCTCTGAACTAACACAGTGCTGCTCAAAATATTCAGCTGCTAGATTTCAAGGTCTCCAAACTGGGGGAAAGTTCGA
The DNA here is from genome assembly GCF_001458135.2 of Marmota marmota marmota. Classification (NCBI taxonomy): domain Eukaryota; kingdom Metazoa; phylum Chordata; class Mammalia; order Rodentia; family Sciuridae; genus Marmota; species Marmota marmota. The sequence goes on from NW_025999983.1 coordinate 9,838,207, forward strand.
TCAATCTTACTCTGTGGCTAAATCAAATTAAAAAGTCAATTCCTGCTAAATGAAATCTTTGGTTTCTCCTATCTTCCACAACAATGAGGGTCAGAAAATAATGCCATGTTTAGGCTAATTCCTAATCACAATCTAAGGGAAATCTCATGAAGATTTTAAAACAAGCCTTCCCTGCTGAGACTTCAGAGCCACTTAGCAAATGGAAGGAGTCTGTGAGAAGAACAACCCCAGACTACACAGCTTGAGTCCAAAGGCTGCATCCTCCTGCATCCTCTGAGGCCAAGACTTCAATCTGAAATCCTAAGGGAAACATAATTTAGGCACTATGGAGAACTACTGAGTCCAGCCACAGAGACCAGAGCACAGGAAGTGCCCAGGTGGGGAGTTCGAGGACAAGGTGGGCTGCTGGCCAACAGGGCAGGAATATCTGCTTCTGGGAGGGCCATCCCATGGCTGGTGTGCTAAGGGCAGCTGCCAGAGGAATCCACCTGCCCTCACATGGACAAGGTTGTGGAAGTTGCTCAGCGTGACCACCCTCTGACATCACACAATGCTGCACACACTTTTTGAGCCTATCCTAACAGTCACTGAGGAGAGACCAATGCTCCAGAAAGCAATCTCACTCTGCTGGCCCGATGCTAGTAGTTGCTTGTCCTGCTCAGAGCACAGTGGGCAGTGCTGAATCTCTGGAATGTGGCAGAGCAAGAGTTCCTAAAAGCAGTGCTCTGGAAAAGGCAGGCAGAGTCCACGCAACAAGTTGTGAAATGATGGCAAACTTCAAAATTGGCTGTCAGTCTTACGCATTAGAAGACAGAGCTCATTAACGTGAATTTAAAAAACTGCGTGGAACAAGACATGTATGGATAATTACTGTTTTTTAAACATAATTATTCAGTCTGGTGCATAAAGCTTTTAACTTTGACTACTACAAAGAGCCAATATATAATGGAAAAGAGCAAGAAAAAAGGCAACAGCACAAATCTGAATATGTTTAAAGAGTCCCAGGAGAGGGTCAGGTAGGGGCAATGAACGCAGGCTACAACTGGCTTCTCTGCGGGTTTTAACCCTTTTGAATTAGGTGTTGTGGGGTGTTCAAGAGAAGGTACACAGGTATAAAGCAAGACTCTTCCCTTGGGGACAGAAATATGGAAAGGAAGATAATTCCAGGAATACTGCCATCCAGTATGAAAGTAAGGGGTTAAAGAGAAACTAACTGCCAGGGAAAGGAGCCCTCTTTCTCTTTCTCTCACTCTCTTTTACACACACACACACACACACACACACACACACTCCTGATAGAGGCTGGTGCAGAGAGAAGGCAGGCTGGATTAGGAACTGAGAAGATGAGCAGCCACATTTTGATGAAAACCATATGTTGCTGATACCAAATATGATTTTAGGCTAAAGACTGAAATGTTGGATCAACTATAGTGGAAAATCATTATAAGATTCACTGACAGCATTTCTGTTTACACTCCAATTTCCAAAGCTAACTGTGTTAGATTTAGAAACAAGCCTTATTATAGACTTTTAGCTTAAGAAAACAAAAATGCGATCTGCATTTTGCATATGTTTGACTGTCCCAATCTCTGCTTTTCACAATACTAGGTTACTAACCTCAAGTATTTTCAAAATTGCATCTTTAATCAACACTAAAAAGTTTCGGTTACAAGGAAAGAAAAAACAACACATTTGCTGAACCTTACTATGAACAGTGGATGACATTTGCTTGGAATTATGCACTCAGATCCTATCAGCACACTCAACTCTGATGTAGGTATCTTAACATTGGTACAATTATTTTTAATTATATCAAAGTTCAAATAGACAAAAAACATCTACAGAGTGAGTTCTGCTTATTTTAACATATTATAAAAAGTCAAAAGTAGCAAGAAAATTTGGTAGCAAATAGAAATCTATTTGAAGATAGGGCTTAGTACATTCCACAACTAGCATTGACAGCAGAGCAGAACTGCGATTAATGGCCAGATCTCCCCGTGGCTATCTGGGCACGGAGATGGCTATGGGCCTTGGGCAGGAGAAAGAGGTGGACCTAACCGGGACAGCCTCAACCTTCACCCCAAACTCCACTTGCTGAGCTTGTTCCAAAATTACTAAGTATCATACTTTTAAATCAATTTAACTAAAGCAACTTTATACAAATATTTACATTGTGTTCAAAAGTACTATGAGTTTAAAACAAATGCATGCCAGTTCACTATCCTTTACAGATATTGTAAGATTTTAATTTCAGTACCTACAGAAAAAAAGTTGATTTTAAAATCTTTTTTTTTAATTTGTAGATGGACACAATATCTTTTTTTTCTTTATTTAAAAACATAAGATGAACATCAATTTAATATTGAAGGAATATCAATGTTATATTCTCATGTTGGGTCTATGAGCAGGTTTACCTATCTTGGAAGGAATCACCCTCTAGTGGGAGTAAGGGGGTATTTCAACCTTCAACTGATTTTCAGGTAGTAGTCATTATTGAATTTATCACCAGAAACCAGCCAAGCTTTTTTGTACCTTTAGACATTAATTTCAAATAAGTTGATAACTATTTTTATTTCATAAGCTCAAAAATCTATAAATCTTATATACCAACTATCAGTTCATTTGTGTTAATCCAATGGGATTTTAGTTATTAGTCAAACATCAAACTTAATTTGGATACAAAGTAAAAATGGGGAAAGTTAAGTACATTCTCAGTGGAAATTCTTGATCCTGTACTGAGAAGATATAGTGCTGATATCAAAAAAGTTTAGTCTTTGCCGCCACTGTAATTTGCATTTATCTAACCTAAACTTCTCAAGAGAAATATCCTCATTCTTTTATTTATGAACACTTTCTGGGCACTTATTACATACAATGTTTTGTGCTTACTGTCATAAGATAGTCGAGTGATGAATAGCACAGAAATACCTGAGTGAAATATAAGTAAACAGCCATTATAACAATTTATAAATCCAATTTCAGAAACAATAAGATGAGATTACTCATAGTACCATTTCTCTTTTGGACTTTAGTTTGGGAAGACTTAAAATCATAAAAAGTCACAAGTATTACCACAAATAAAATTTACGACATAATGGCCAATGTTCTCCTTCTCCATACATACAGATGTTATGACAGACATGAAGACAAATCTGAATGTTTTGATGAGAAACATACTTTTCAATGGGACAGAAAACTTCTCCAGGGTTTCTCCAGTACAGAAACATGGAGGGACAGGTGTAAGGCAACAAAGCAGAAACTTCCTAGCTCCAAAGACAAGGACCTCCCTCTCCGATCAGCATGATTACTCAAAATGAGGCTGCGATCAACCCTGGACAACACGAGGGCCCGAAGGGTCAACCTATGAGGACCTCTGAAGAGCACTGAGTGCAACCTGCAAGGGAAGCCACTGCCTCCTCCCTCCCACTGTCTTGAGCCCCTAGCCAAGAATGGCACAAACTACCATCAGCCCCGGGTCTCCCAGAAAGGAAACAGAAAACCTGACTTCACTGATGTACAAGAACTGCTTATTCTTTCCTTTTCCTTTCAAAGTGCTTTTCAATTTATCTGCAAAACACAAGGTGGAAGCACAAAAAAATACTAATTCCAGAAGTATTTTCATTAAGCTCAACTGCTGCATTTTAACTTTAAAAAAAATCCTAAAATCAGGATCATACTGATGATGATCACAAAAGAGGAATAAAAGTGACAAATGATGCCTTTTGAAATCATGTATGCCACATGCAGTGGCACATGCCTGTAATCCCAGTGGCGCAGGAGGATTATGAGTTCAAACCCAACCTCAGCAAATGTGAGGTGCAAACAACTCCGTGAGACCCTGTTTCTAAATAAAATACAAAATAGGGCTGGGGATGTGGCTCAGTTGTCAAGTGCCCCTAAATTCAATCCCCAGTACTCACCAAAAAAAAAAAAAAAAAAAATCATGGGCTAGGGTTGTGGCTCAGTGGTAGAGTGCTTGCCTAGCATGCGTGAGGTGCTGGGTTCAATCCTTAGCACCACATAAAAAAAGGAATAAATAAAATAAAAAGTTATTATGTCCATCTACAACTAAAGTTATATTTTAAAAAGAACTTCATTCATAACTAAAGGATTATAAATTTAAAAAGCTGCCTTATTCAATTTCTCTTGCAACAGATTACCAAGGATTAGAAAGTTGATAACTGCAACAGTTATCAACTGTTACCAAAGGTTTGGGTAACTGCTCAAATCACAGTCTTACATGGCTGATGAGAATGTATATTGGAATGAAGTACAATTTGGCATTATCTACCAAAATGTAAAATGGGCTAAGTATTAACCCAACAATTCCATTGATGATCAAAGGCAAAAAATAAAGATTTGCAAGGATGCTTACTAAATTTATTTCTAACAGTGAAAAGCTAAAAACAGTCTAAATGTCCACCAACAAAGAGTTTTTAAAAATTACTACAAAACATAGAATACTATGCTGCTATTAAAAAGACAGAGAGGAAGAGGAAAGGGGGGGGGGGAAATCAATATAAATCTAAGTGTTCAGAAAAGAAAAAATTTCTGTGATATTCTTTCAAGTAAAAAGAATCAAGAACAGAATTCACAGTAAGCTAGCATCTGTTTAAAAAAAAGGGATAAGTCACATGCTTAATATACTTAGAATCTATTTCCAGAAAAAAGAATGCAGTTTTCCTTTGGGAAGGAGACTTATTTTTCATTGTATTTTGTCTTATGATGTAAAATTTCCTTTTGGTAACTACACAAGATCTTGTTAAATAAAAATTAACTAGTTAGCAGTGGCATACATCTGAAATTCCAGCAACTCAGGGAGGTAAGACAGGAGGATCTCAAGTTTGAGGCCAGCGTTAGCAATTTAGCAAGTCCTTAAGTAACTTAGTGAGACCCTGTTTCAAAATAGAAAATAAAAAGGGCTGGGATGTGGCTCAGGGGTAAAGTGCCTGTGGGTTCAATCTGTGGCACCTCAATCCCTTAAATAATTAGTCAAAATAAGTCAATAATAACATTAAAAACTATTTAATGTCAGTAATAACTATAGAAATGTAACTAATGTCTTCACTTTCTACTTGGTAAAAACTAAAAACACAGTAGTCAATGCTTGTGTGTTCAGCCAGGTGTCCCAATGACTTGTGAAAGGTATGTAAAAAATTTCAGAGTACATCAGTATCCCCAAACACATTCATGCCCAGAAACTACCTGCTGGAAAAATCAATTTTAAGGAAACAATTTCAGATCTATTGTTTATCTATTAAGCAAGTATACTATAGCATTAAGATATAATAAATTAGAAAAAATATATAAAATTAGGGGAGGGTTAAAAAAGTGTGTTATAATCACATACAGAACATTAAAATCATGCAAAACTTGATTTTCAGGAAATATCTGATAACATGGGAAACACTTATTGTGTTAAAGTTGAAGTGCAGGATTAAACTCAGAAATCCACATTTTAAAATATTCAAATCTATCCATTCCTTGGCTCCATGCTTCCTGGAATTTGCACCAGGCTGGAAAATGTCTTCCCTACTATAGGATACAAAACATATTCATTCATGTCTGCTTTTAATAGATTTGACTTTACTTTTTACATTTACATATTTGATCCATATGTGATTTATTTCAAAATAACAAGGGTAGGAGGTAACTCAGTTCTAATTTTCCATTTGGATAACTGTGATGAAGAGTAATTCATTATTTTCTCCAGTGATTACAGATATCATATCTTTACCATGACTAAACATTAAAATGATATAAATTTTGCCTCTGATTCCAGGCAGGGAAAGGAAAGGTAAAATTACCCAAGTGAGCTATTCAACTCAAAAGGGGCTGGGAGTGAGAAGAAGAGATTGGTAACAATCAACAAAAACAGATTGGATTTTCAGTCACAATAATATTTCTCCCCAAGAGTATTACTAAGAATTTAGATGATCTTGGAAAAAAATAATTGTTGCCTATTTGGTATTTCAGTGTCAAAAACGTTATTCTACTTACAGTGTCTGCTGTGTCTGCCTTAGTTGAGCAAAAAAGACTAATATACCATCTAGAATCTACTCCCATCAGTCATACTTTCACCTACATTAAGAAAAAGCAGACGCTAACAAATTGCTTTCCAAAAGCATGTCCTAGAATTTAAGACAATGAGACATGAACTACAGGACAGTTATACGGCAATCTCATTCTCTCTCTCATGCACACACAAACTGGCACACAAACAGCTCATCCTGGGTTGCAAAGTTTTAATTTTAGCAGGTAAGGATGCCATCTTGTCTTTCTCTTTATTATTATTTGAAGAGCATTTCTGGGTTTTGTAAATGATTTAAAAATTAGAGCCCTTAAAAATAAACCATATGCAACTTTTCTAGCATGCCTCTTGTTAGACACTCTTCTCATCAGTGTGTGCAGCCCACATGGCAGCTCAAGGACACGCCTGCAACTGCTCAGTGTTGGTTAGCTGGCAGCAGAGAGAACACCATGAGATGCTGCTGAGGAGAACAATCACTCTCGGGATGGATTTTAAATGAACTAAAAACTTTACAGGGATCAATAGATACTGGAGACAATGATAAAACACATCTGTTTGTTGATACTCCATAACCTGATTTCACAACTGTGAGTTCTCATAATTTCAGTTTTAACCTCAAGTGACATGCTCATGGCATGTTAGGATGTTAGCTGTATCTTAATACCTCGGACTCTTAGGTTTAAAACAAAATTCATCGGCACTGTGGTCTCACTACTTCCTAATAAACTTCCCCAAGTCGATGAGAACACTGTCACTCTGGATTTCCTTAGCAACAAGGAGAGCAGTCATCAATTCATGTACTATGCTCAGGCTTGAGTTTTGTCTGGATCAACAGACTCCAGCAGTAGAAATCACACTATGCCACTCCCAAATCTAGGACACAAGAGACAAAATCCATCTCTAATCTCTTAAACTGAACCAGCCACCATGTGAATAAGACCCATTTCTGGAGAACAAGAGACACATAGTCCTGCTACCATAGTGTGTTAAAGAGTTAAGTCAGCCTGGAGAAGCACAGCCACCCACTGAGCTCATCAGTAGCTGACTGAGGGAGACTGAGCCCAGCACAAGCCTGAAGAACCACCCAGCTGAACCCAGCCCAAACATCAACTATAGACTTGAGAACTAAAAACAATGGTTGCTCTGCATGCCAAGTTATGAATGGGTTTGTCACACAGCAAAGACTAACTAATGCATTTTACAACTCTAAATAAAGAAATGCTAGGTGTCAGGTGTGTATACCGGGAGAGCTCCAGAGGACACCTTGGGCATGGAGGGATTTCTGAAAGCACTGGAGCATCCACACAGCTGCAACCTTCCTCATCTCTCCTCCCTTGTTAAAACTTTCCAAAAGTTTCCCAGGCCATAAAATTAAATCTCAGTTCTCTACCACAATCGACAAGAAGCTAAGCAAAATGGCTCCTGCTCTCATTCACAATGCTTCGGCCACAATGGCTCACTCCTGTCCCTCAAGATAGCCACTACTTACCCCAGGGCCTTAGAACTTGTTATTACCTCCTCCTGAAACACTCTGGTACCAGATCATCCTACCACCACATCACTCACTGTTTCCCCCCTCTTGGTTCTTGGGATTGAAACCAGGGACACTTAGCCACTGAGCCACATCTCCAGCCCCTTTTTATATTTTTTGTAGGAACAGGGTCTTGCTGAATTGCTTAGGGCCTCACTAAGTTGCTGAAGCTGGCTAAGAACTTGCAATCCTCTTACTCAGCTAGGATTATAGGTGTGGCCACCACACCAGGCTTATCACTCACTCTTCAAAGGGCCGTCTCACCAGTTTACTACTGTTTGAAAATGTCTTGTTATTGGTTTCCTGTCTTTCTCCTTATGCTAAAACATAAGCAATTTCCCCACTCTTATGAAATGTATCTATAAGAATGTGTACATGAACTTCAACAGAGTATAACTCCAATGCATGTACGTGAATGAATGTACTAAGGGCTGAGATGCGGACAGTAAAGACAAAGAGTGTGTGTGTGTGTGTGTGTGTGTATGAGTATGTGTGTGTGTGTACCTAAATATGACACAACTCGTTAGACATAGGTATAGATACAACAAGGTTTAAAACATGCTCAATCTGAGCCAGGCTTGGGGATCGGGCACACACCTGTAGTCCCAGCCATCCAGGAGGCTGAGGCAAGAGAATCATATGAGCCAAAGGGTTTGAGATTAGCCTGGATAACATAGTAAGACCACATCTTAAAAGACACAACAAACAAAACATGTTCAACCCAACATAATTATACTGAATAAAGTCTTATGTACCATTTAGCTGGAGACAGTCTCTCAGGGTACATACTAATGTCACGAAACCTAAACTCAAATGAAAACAATCACCAGTTTTGCTGTATTTAATGATACATATTCATTTGTTGCATTTGTCTCTCTAGCCAAAAGTAGATCTAAATTCCTTTAAAAGGATGAAGTTTATGGTGATAGAGAAAATATGCTGTTCAGACAGTTTTTCTATCCATCCTGAGTTAAGATGTAATCATTCTTTTAGATTTGTACTAAGAAATGAGTAAAGTTAGACTATGGTAAATATTTTATTAAAAACCCAGGCAGTCCACAACCCTCCCAAACTTAAATTTATCAAGAGAATCTGAGTTTTACATATAGGTTGTTTGCCACAACACAGTAAACAGTGAGATTGTCCTGCCAGGCTATAGGTTATAACTGGCCAGTGGCTGCAATGCCACACCTAGTCCATAAGCAATCTCCTCAAGACAGTGGGATAGGAGCTTGCCAGTGTACCCCTTTCAGTAACATGATCAACATGTTTGTAGATGTGGGCAGTAAGAATCCTATACCTAAAGACACCATGTGTAGTACTGCCATACTTCCAGTGCTTATCAAAAACTGTTGAGATATTTCAGAACACTAAGTGGTAGTTTATCTAAATTTTATCAAAAGTGAGATAATATTTAGTCATTTTCTAAATATTTATCTTGCATTATATGATCTAGTTTGGTCATAATTCATTGCTATTTTAAGCAATATTCTCCTGTTTACCTGACATTTACACAGAGTGAACTTATCAAATTTACTATACTACAGCTGGATAGGCTCAACTACTATAAAACCATAAGCCAATTCTAATTTTAATTACAGGGTAATTTCTTATTTTAAAAATATGTGGATAAAGTATCTAAAGTAATAAAAGGTGAAAACATGGCTAATGTATTTGACCATACCTAAGGATTCTCCTTGTCCTGCCCCATCACTGAAATTGGTCAGAGAAGCAAGCTGACAATTATTCTTTTCTTTTCTTTGGTACTGAGGATTGAACCCAGGGGCGCTTAACCACTAAGCCACATCCCCAGCCCTCTTTTATATTTTATTTGGGGACAGAGTCTCACTGAGTTGCTTAGGGCCTAAGTTGTGAGGGCTGGTTTTTAACTCACTATCCTCGCGCCTCTGCCTCCCAAACCATTGGGATTAAGGGTGTATGTCACTGTGCCTGGCGCAAAATGACAGTTATTCTGAAGTTACTTGTATGGAAGAGATGGCACTGTGGAAATGAAACACTGCAATAAAGATGACTTGAACTGATTATATGACAATAAAATGATGTTTCTACACTGCACTACACTGCTATTATTGCCAGAAAATGATGGTGAGCACATACTCTGTGCAGTTGGTTTTCTTTTCTGCTTCCTGTATCTGTCTACACACACTCGGCCCCAAGGCTGTCACCTCAATCTGGAAAATGTTGAAATGAGGAAAACATCCTTCTTGTCCTAAAGTACTTCTACCGAACAAAGGAATAGTGGTTACAACTGAAGATCAGAGAACATCTTTTAGGTTTTTCAAAGTTTAATTTAAACTGTATAGGACAATCCTAATTGTAAAACTGGAATAGAAAGACAACTCAATAGAAGAGGAAGACTTCAACTACAAGCTTTACCCTTACCTTATGATGGATTTTTGTCTTAGATAGATTCTGCAAATCTAAGAAAGCATTCTCTGGGGGAGACAACCATTTTAAAATTATTTTCAGATTCCCCTGAAGACTGTTTGTCAAAAGAACCTTAATTGGCTACACACTAGCATATCACCTCCTTTTTCCTTTCACATAACCTTATCTGCTAAGAGCATCAATACAAAATTAAATGCATAAACTGAGGGTGAGATAGGACATTCTACAAAGGGGTAAATTTAGAAAGAAAAGCTGCAGGTTTCAAGGCAATGAAGTATAGCACCATCCTACACTGTTCCTGTTCACTCTCCAGAACAAACATATCTTCTACAACCCCCCTATATACACACACACACAGGAATAGAAGTCTTCAAAAATAGGTACTAGTGCTATAAAATGCTCTGCTGCCAAGTTTATTTTAATTCCCTGAGTTCAAAATTATTCAAAATATTAATCTTCTAAAACAAAAGGCCTTAAACATTTTGTTTCTAAAGAATTCTAGAAATAGTGTTACTTCAAGAGATAGGCAGTTTAGTACAGAAAAAAGTCAGGAAGATAATTGTGAACAGTCATTTCTTCCCTAAGAAATGGGTGTCTAAGGACTCATGAAGCTCAGGCTAGAATGAATCAGTGAACAGGACCCTAGCAGCAGCAGAGCTGTGGGACAAAGACTGGTGCAAAGGTGGCCAGGCTCCCTCCTGAGGGCACCAATCAGAAGAGCAAGCACCTAGATTCCTAACTGCCATGCTAAGGAAAATTACGTCACATGGGGATATGTATCTTGACATTACATAACAGGGTAGTTTTCTAAAATTCTGGTCCCTTGTGATTACACTGCTCCCTTGAAGAAGAAATTACCTGAACATGTAAAGAGGAGGAATCTTCTGGTTCTACCAGATAGCAGTATTACAGTAGTCCTCCTTATCAATATTTTTACCTTCCATGGTTTCAGTAATCAATGGTCAACTACGATCCAAAAATATTAAATGAAAAATTCAAGAAGCAAACAACTTATATGTTTTATATTGCACACCATTCAGAGAAGCATGAAATCTTTTTTGTTTTGGAGTGAATTCTTAGATTGCCCACTCTGTCACCCTAGGACATGAATTTAACCCTTTGTCTGGGAGATCCAATGCTACTACACTACTGGCCAAGTAGTTACTATTTAGTAGCCATCTCAGTTGTCAAATGGACTGTCAGTATATCCACAGTTCTCAGGCATCCACTGCAGATCTTGGGAAGTATTGGAGAGTATCCCCTGTGGATGGGAGGGCGTGGTGTGGGGTACTGTATTTCACAGAAGAAAACATGGTTAACTTGTTTATTTCCATGATATTAAAAAAAGGGAGTTAATGAAGAGGATGGTATTTTTAAGCTAATTTGTTCCAGCAAAATAGTATAGCAACTTTGGAAAAGAGTTCAGTAGTTCCTTATTAAGGTACCATATGACACCTGAAAACAGAAACAATAGTCTTACCATATAAGCCAGTAATCCTACTTCTAGGTATTTATCAAGAGGAATGAAAACATGCTCATATGAAAGCCTGTGTGCAAATGTTTATACAGACATAATTCATTAATTGACAAAAACTGGAAACAACCCAAATATGGCAAATGGATGAACAAAACCACCACGGAACAATCAATTAAATGGAAAAACTTCTCATTAATAAAAAGGAATTAACTTCTAATAGAGGCACTAACTTGGATGAACCTCAAATGCATTATTCTAAGTAAAAGAAGATAGATTAAAGTGGCTAACTACTGTGTGATTCCATTTATATGACATTTTGGAAAAGGCAAATATATAAGAAAAGAAAACATGCATGATCATTGGGAGCTGGGTGTGGAGAAGGGAGAGACTATGAAGGGGCTGGACAACTGCTAAAGAAATGCATGATTGTTCTATTAGAATATACATTGTGTTTTGCAGTTTAGAGCAAGAAAAGCAATGCTGAGAAAATGTTAATGTTTTGCAGATATATAGATGAGAATTAAAACACTCTTAAATTTCTCATTTTCAAAATGTCTTTGTTATGGTTTAGATGTAATGTCCTCCAGAAGCTCATATGTGAGACAATGCAAGCAGGTTAGGAGAAAAAATGGTTGGGTCATAGCCTTAACCCAGTCAGTGAATGGGATTAACTGGGTGATGGCATTAACCAGGTAGTAGCTGGTAGGGTGTGGCTGGAGAACATGGTTCTTTGGGGGCATAGCTATGGGGTATATGTTTTAGAATGGAAATCAATCTCCCTCCCCACCTCCCCTTTCTGATCATCATGTGAGCTGCTTCCCTCTGCTACTCTTTTCCGCCAAGATCTTCTGCCTTACCGGGAGCCCTGAGGAATGGAGCTGGCTGTCTATGGACTGAGACATCTGAAACCAGTGAGCCCTTAGACAAAGGTTTCCTCCCCTAAACTTGTTCTGGTCAGATCTTTTAGATGCAGCATCGAAAAAGCTGACTAAAACAGTCTATAATTTTGATCATATGGTACATTTTTTGCTTTGTTTTGATAAAGTATTCTAGATTGTAGAGTTTAAAATTTTTGTTAATAATTTCTAAAAATTTCTCCACGATTTGAAAATTATTACATTTTTCTTTTAGGGGAGGTTGAGGTTTTTTAAATTTTTTAATTCAGTCAGAAAAAATATAGATTTCTTGAAGTTATAAAGGGATCATTTAACTAATGAAGTCTCCCTCCCTCCCTCCCTCCTTCCCTCCCTTCCTTCCTTCCTATAGTGCTAGGGATTGATTCTAGGCTCTCAGGCAAGCTCTCTACCACTGAGCTACACCCCCAGGACAATTTGTCATTTAACAGAACTGGAAATAAATTTCAACTTCAACATGAAAACCGACACATCAACAGCCAACACTAAAAGTATATATAAGTTCAGACATGAAAAGATTACAACCTTTATAACTTTTTATATTACCCTCTTCTTTAAGCCCTAAAATTTTAAAGTTTGACTTTAAAGCACTTAAGAACAACATATTTACATTTGTTTGACAGTCAGCCCCAAGCACTCAAGGAGATGCACAGAAAAATTCACACTACCAAGAAAAGCCATGAAGCTCCTCTCTACTCAGCAGCAAAAGCTTGAACTGTAATTCATGGAAAAAAAGGCTAGATTTTTGATGTGTGAAACATGGAGTTCCAGTAAGCCCTTCCAACATTTTCATATTGAGAAGACTTGATTTTGTTCAAACGAATTCTTTGTAACCATGTTGCTGTTGTTGTTGTTGTTTAGATCCAGGGAATGAACCCAGGGGCACTTAACCACTGAGCCACATCCCAAGCTCTTTTAATTTTAATTTTTATTACCTAGGGTGTTGCTACATTGTTGAGGCTGGCTTTGAACTTGTGCTCCTACTGCCTCAGCCTCCTGAGACACTTGTTATAATATTTTAAACAAAAATGTGGTTTCTGATATAAATGATGTACAACCAACATTTTTGTTTTTAAACTTGTCCCTTAGCATTTCATTTCTGTCATGTTTTATCAAGAGTTTATGAGCAACCTGGGTGAGTGGGATGAAGGCTACCTCAGTTCCTGAAACAGTGAATTCATCTTGTTCTTTACATGACAGGGAGAATAAAGAACCAAGGATCCACAAGCAGTACTTTGGACGAGTGAGGTTTAATGGTGTAGAACAAATCCTTCTTCACTGAATTCTGGCATTAAATGATATGTCTACACTGGCAGATAAAACTATTCAAATGAAATGTGAACTCAAAGCCATATCTTATTTTAAAATGTTTTGTCACCAATTATTAATATAAAGTCACTATTTAAAAATGGGGCAATGAATAAAAGACAAAATAATATATAACCTGAGATCACCACAATTTAAATGCAAATTTGAATAATTCACACATTTGCTTCAAATCTCACTTAAATGCATTATTTCTTTCCAGATGTTAGGTTTATTTCAAGAAACTGGGATAGTATAAGAATCCCAAACTCATTGACAGTAGGTAGGCAAGGCAAAATTAGTTTGCCAAACATAAACCACACAAAAGTTTGTTACATAAAATTTTCTCTTGAAGATAGAAGTGATTAAAAACTTCCAAATATATAATTCTTTTGTGCTAATAACATTTGTGTTGGATTTTAAAATCGAAGACATTCCAAATAACTATAAAATGGTGACTCCTATGTACCTATAATTTCAAATCCATTTCCACCAGTGGGGGTCAGTGTAACAGAAAATGCTGAAAGGATGAGAAAGGAAGTTGTTTTTTATTCGCTTCATGTTACACTATTTTCAAAACACACCATTATGTAAAATAATTTATTTGACTTTCTTTTATAAATATATACTTTGAGATACACGGAAAATTAATTCTTTCCACTAATTGAATATTCACAAAAGCTAGGGAGTAAAAAACCTGTCAACCCAGCCAGCATTTGCTGAACCTACATAATCAAAAAACTATTATCCAAGTTCAAAAAAATGAGAGAGTCCCGCTGATGATGACCAATGAGGGTATGCCCTAAACTGGCATTTGGTCTGTTCAGGACGGGTAGGAATGACAAAGGGTAGGGAATACAATAGCATATGCTGACAGAGTATTCAGCCTTTTACAAAATACCCCCGATGATTTGATTTTAGTGTAGAAATCACATTACCTCTAGTGTGGGATAAGGATTTGAAAAGCAAAGAAGTCATAGTTGATTATTCCTGTGCACGTCGGGTTTAGTGGGCTGTATTATGTTGTTCAGCTTATTTGAAAAGCCACCAAAGACCTCTAGACTGCAGTATCCTAATTTAAACCCCTGGAGAAGATGACCAAGGAGAGTATCCAATAAACCCGAAGTTTTCATGACAAAGGTTGAAAGGTCTAAAGGAAATATCCCCCCAAAGCTCTTTAGTATTCAATTTAAAACAGGAAAGTAGAAATAGAGGATGAAATTTTACACGCTTAAGCTTTGCTCAGCTTTTAAAAAGTAACACGAATTGGTCTTCTCGCCAAGGAAAGTAGAGAGGGCAGCACTGGGCTCCAAAACGCTGCGGTTCCTACACACGGAACCCCAGGGCCCGTCTCTGCGGCCCGGCCCCGGGCACCGGGCCCCCCCGAGAGCGCCCTCCGCCGGCCCCGCCCCGGGCACCGGGCTCCCCGAGAGTGCCCTCCGCCGGCCCCGCCCCGGGCACCGGGCCCCCCGAGAGCGCCCTCCGCCGGCCCCGCCCCGTTTCCTTTCGCCTGGCCTCGCGCTCAGCCCGAGTCCTTCCCCCGGCCCTTCGGCCGTTAGGCCGCCGTCCAGACTCGTTTCCCACCGGGAAGGTCGGGTCGTGGCTGTTTCAGGGAATGGGGTAAAGACGGGCCAAGTACAAGGGCGAATGAAAGCTCG
>NW_025999983.1:9853556-9882817 GCF_001458135.2 Marmota marmota marmota
GCAGGAGCTGAGCGCGCGCCGCCCCGGGCCCCCGCCGCCCGCCGACGGCCGGGAAGGTTGTATGCAATTTGCCATTTATAGCCTCAGATCGGCTGATCATTTCTTTTTGGGAAAAAATAAGGAATGAAATGGATCAGCAAAAGGAAATAAAGCACAGACTCGCTGTTAAGATTAAGAACCATTTTGAGTTATACCAAGAGCTACGCAAGAAATATAGGCTCTGAGGGGGAAAAACTGAGAGAAGTACAGTTCTAAACCACCGCTAAGATTTTTTTTAATCTACATTTAAGTTGGAAATGGCTAAATTAGGATTCACTTTTGTTTATGAGGTGCCATTTCTCACTCAACCCTATTTATAGTATCAAAGGTATCAATAACTGAAAAACGTTTATGGTGACACATAAACTAGGAAGTCAAACATATCCAAACCCTTCTAAAAAAAGGTGGGATTAATACAAGGTAATAAAACTCAAATTTATTTTAGAGTAAAAAGGCAGCAAATGAACCCAGGGGGATTAACCACAAGGCACATATCCCCAACCCCTTTTTATTGTTTGTGACAGCATTTCCCTAAGTTGCTGAGGCTGACCTCCTCCATCAACCTCCCAAGTCCCTGGGCACTCCCAACTATTTTAGAGTAAATTTTTAAGGCTCCATTTTAATTAGATGATTATACGTTTACCCAATAAAAAGATTTGCCCATGTACTTTTTAAAAATGTTTGGCTTTATGTTTAAATTACATCAGGTGTGAGTGTTAACCTTGTATCAAAGTTATAAGAGAATAACATAAAAGGATGCTACCCAACAAGGTTAAAAAGAATAAAGATATAACCAAATCCATTTTAGACCCATTCATCAGAAGGAATGCCTGAACTTGTTTCCATCTTATTTACTTTCTAAATATATTATTAATAATATTTTTTCATAGAAACACTTTACTATATGGTGGTCAATTTTACTTCAAAGTTTTTTAAAACCACCAACAGGATTTTTGCTAAGCAAATTTATTAGACACTATTCTCTCTCTTCCGACATTATCTGCTCTCTCCCATCCCTCTGACAGCTGTTAGCCTTTTACTCCATTTTAGTCCTCCAAATGGTGCCAATTTGTTTTACTTAATTTATTTTTATCAGAAGGCTAGGGGTACTTCAGAGACCTACTGAGATTTTCAAATGGTTCTAGTTGTGATAAAATAATGGCTTCAAATGAGGTTAAGGCAAGTGTAGTCAAGATGACACCCAGATTTGCAACTTGGTGGGCTGGACAAGAGCACAGTCATCTACAATTGGACATGCTGTGTGTGGTATGACCAAGGAAGGCATGGCCTTTGGCAGCAGGTGCAGCTGGAGGCGAACCATGAAGTGACTGGCAACTGATGACTGCTGAGCTCACCACAGGGAAGCAAGCTACTGAGCAGAGATCAGAACCTTCTCAGGCACCAGCATTTAAAGGACCAGCTCTTGGTTCTTCCCTTCCTTGACAGAAGCAAGACCAACTAAGCTACAAATTTGAGGACTTTAGAACAGCTTTTCTTCCATATCTAGGAATAAACAGGAAGTAAATGTGGACTCTGAATCAAGACAACACAGGGGTGAATTGGACTTCTTCTGAGCACTGGCTTTGTGTCCTTGGGCAAGTTTCTTAGCATCTGTGCCTCAGAAGGATGTTATGAGAACTGAAGGAACTTACTAGGCACTGGCTGTGAACACAACTCTATTACTCCCCAATCCTGTCTTTCAAATCCACCCCAGCCTCTGTTCCTGTTCCAGTGTCTTAGTTGACACCTTCCTCCTATCAAGTCTACAATACTGGGAAACTGGTTTCCTTGACACCAGGCTCTCTCCCATTCACTCTTTCCAGTACCCCCAGTGTTGTCTTTAGCAAACAAAGATTTGAATGTCATTCCACTTAAAATCCCAGAGGATACTGAAAGAACTGTGTCTAGACTGCTTACCTTGGGATAAAGGGCCATGGGGGAGTCTGTTCCTAATCTGCCATGCAGTTTCATCCCCTGAACTCATTAATGGCATGTTAATCATCCTCTGTGGTGACTTGTATGCTGAAGCTACCATTTTTTTCAGTCCCTTATCCGTATATATCCCTTTACTTTCCCTATAATTCTGCCCTTTTAAAGTCCCCTTGTTTTTTTTTCCCAAGAAGTTTTCTCTGACCCTCATCATTAGAATGCATTACCCAGTGCACACAACTGAACTGGACTCACATCATTTTTTTATATGTAAACGTATGTACGTACACACACACACAGATCTAGTTTCCTCATTAGATCCATAAGGCCAGCTTCATCGATTGTGCATTTATGTAATTCTCCCAACTGCAACACCCCTAGAAAATACACTACAGATTGATTTAGCTACGTAATTATGTGAATATGAGGGAGAGGATTGGAAACCCAGAAATGCTCCTACTCCAGCAATACAAGTCCTCACACTGATAAACAGGAGAGGGGCAGAGGCCTGAAGGTTCTTCCCACTTGCAGATGGGTAACTATTAAGTAGCTGTACCATAGTGTCTCCAGGAAGTAGAGAGTTTTCTTTTTCATAAAAAAGGAGGCCATTTCTTAAATCTTACAATTTGTTGTTGAGTACTTTCTCCCTATTAACAAAATTTCCACTCCAGGGATGCTTAGGCTCAGAACATTTGTGCCACAGTAGCAGGAGTTGGTGCTGTTTACTTCTAACTTCAAAGCATATTCCAAAAAGCACATTCTAAATGTGAGGTTCTCTTTACCCATGGGTTGTTATTCAAATGACTGACAGTGTCATTTTCAGATAAATGAGGTCTGATCTCAGAAGAACCCCCCCCCTCCGCCGCCGCCGAAAGTTAAGCAGTCAGCTAGAGAAATATGAATTTTTACTTCACTGGAATTTTTACCTATACTGCTCATTTCCTCAAATAGCAAATATCATCTTACTGCAAATCAAGTTCTAAAAAGGAAAAAAAAAGATGCTAACCAACTGACTACCTTGATTCCCTTGAGAACAAAGTAGAAAGTAAATATGTATTTCATAAAATCTAAGTTGTTTTAATAGAAATTATAGCCAAAACAAACTAGCCAAAAAAAAAAATTCTCCAAAAGATGTTTGATTGAAGAATTCCTTTGGAATAGCTCAGTAAATGTCATAGTTTCTCCATTCTGGCCCTTTCCAAAACTCTTCATGACTTTAAACTCACCAGAATCCTTCAGATTGCTATAGGCTTATACACAGGGCAATGGCATTAGAAACTAGAGCAATCAATCAATAATTCATCTACAAATGAAGATCACCATGTGAAGTGGGCTGGAGTGTAGCAGGCAGTGTCTAGAGCAACACTGACCACAATATAAAGTAAGTATATATTAAATTTACCATATTCTAGTAGTCACATTGTGAAAAGAAAAAGGAATAGGAATTTTAATTATTTTATTTGACCCAATATTCTCCAAATGTTGTCATTTCAATATTTACTCAATATAAAAATTAATGATGGGCTGGGGCTCCAGTGATAGAGCACTCATTTAGACCGAGTGAGGCACTGTGATTGGTCCTCAGCACCCCATAAAAATAAAATAAAGATTATTGTGTCCACTACAACTAAAAAAGAAAAAACAAATGAGGTATTTTGGTTTTCCCCTACTCTGGTCTTCAAAATTCCATGTGTACTTTATACTTGCAGCACATCTCATTTTGGACTGGATTAGCCACGGTTGGTCGAGTTCCTTAGTACCCTTACTGGATAAGGCTTGTGTGTGTGTGTGTGTCTGTGTGTCTGTGTGTATGTGTGTTGGAGGGGTACACACACAAAATAAATCACCCAATTCTTGGGGTTGGGTATTGAAGTTTAAATTCACATTGTATTTTTTTTAAACTAGACTCATTGTATATTAAGGATATCAGTGATTACCTTATTGGTATGTAAATAAAGCAGAAAGCATCAAAGGAGATCTAAAAAGATTAACTATGAAACGTTTCTAATAATGCAAAAATAATAGGCAATTGCACTTTGATAAATGTGACCGTAAGCCGGGCTACCACAAGTATTAACCTGGTCCAAATGTCTTCTGGGAGTCAGATGTGAAAGAGCAACTTCTACCAGCCCCTCCCTGGCCCAAAATGAAAACATGCTTTCAAGTATAAGAAGCCATCTCCAGGGACGATCTTTTCCAGTGACATCAAGAAGCCCAAAGATAAATTTTCCAGTCTTGAAGGCATTGGAGAAGCAGGCCTCACATGAGAGCTGTCTTTCTGAGGTGGGACACATATACACCTGGGGCAAGAGTGCAGCTATGACTGACATAAAGGCAGAGCATACTTCCCACAATTGCCCCGTCTCACCAGGAGGAACAGTGAAAGCAGGACAGAATGACATCTAAGGCTCTCATGACACTCTTCCATGAGGGGACCAGCTGCTCCTAACAGAAATGGGCTGTGAATGGCTTGCTTCTGGAAAGGGGAGAGGGGTGCTGCCTTTATAATAATGTAGTTAGCTCTGGAAATGTCAATTTAAAAAAGTATTACCTTCAGACAGGGGTGTAGCTCAGTGGCAGAGTGCTTGTCTGGCAGTTTTGAGGCCCTAAATTTGACCTTTAGCACCTCAAAAAGAAGTATTATCTTCTCCATGGATCTTGTACAGAGCTTCCTATCACATTCAAGACCAGGATTTCGAATAAGAAACACTTTGACTAACCCTGAAACTTCACTTTCATTTTGTTGCCTTGAGCTCCAGGACTAACCAGACTTTTCCAAATGCATACTGAATAGTATCATGAGGATGTCCCTAAAAAACCTTTAATTTAACAAATCAAAATTTGGTTTTGTTTCTTATTCCACTGATCTGTAAGCAACTTCTGTTGACTCTCAGTATTTGACAAACTACCAACCTGAGCTTGAAATTTACCTGTGTCTCCTTTAATACTGCAATCACAAACCATATCACTTTCTCACTTTCCAACATTAATGCTTCAATTTAGGTTCTCTTCAGTTCTTTATTCTACAGGTACAGTTCAAAGCTATTCCACAGTCATTTCCTAAGTATCAACTATGTGCAGAGCATTGTGTGAAATATGCTGAACACAAAAGATGTATATGGAATCCAATGTCATCTCTTTACCTAGGCTGATACCCTCAATCAATTTAGCTAGTTACTCTTCAAAATACTAGATTACGGTGATCTGATTATTTGTTTTCTACTTTATCCTGTATATACCTAGAAGATAGAGACTGGAATATTGTGCTATTCATTTTTTAATTCCTGACATAACATACAGACCAAGTACAGTGTTTAGTATATAGAAGGCAACTGATAAATTCTGTTGAGCAAGTAAAACAATGCATATTTAACCTATTACTCTCTCATTTGCAAAGGAGACTTAAGGTTAGAGTTATGATGCCACTGTAAAAGTTCCTATTTATCTGAAAACAAATGTTTCTTCAAACTTGGGGTTCATAAGATCACACTTCTATCAAAAAGCTAATTAATTCAATGGAACTGATAACATCATCCCATACTATATTGCACATGGAAACTCTATCAGAAACCTAGAACTTGCATGCTAAACTTTATATCCATAAAGGTACTAGTAGCTGTATTGGGTAAGATAAAAAAAAGGGGGTGGGGATTACATTTCGCAGCAATGCAATTACAAATAGTCTTGGTATGCTTAAACGTGTTAAGACTTATCTGTCCTCAATTACCTATCAGGACCCAAGTTAACGATGATTCACAGCACAGCTCTTATTTTAAAACTTATACAATAGCTAATTTGTGAACTGTATCAATTAGCATTCTAAGAAAGAAAAGAAATTGAGTTTGAGTTTGAGTGTGGTCAACTTATCGAGGAAGGTGTTATGGTTTAGATATGAGGTGCCCGCAAAAGATCAAAAGATCAAAGGAAAAATGATTAGCTAAGGAGAGATATAACTTAATTAGTGAATTAATATGGATTACCTGGGGGCTAAGGCTGTAGCTCAGTGGCAGAGTGCTTGCTTAGCATGTGTGAGGCACTGGGTTTGATCCTTAGCACCACATAAAAATACATAAAGGCATTCTGTCCATCTACAAGTACAAAAAAAAAAAATTTAAAAAAATATACGGATTACCTGCACAGTAACTGTAGGCAGGTAGGATATGGCTGGAGGAATGTGGCACACTGAGGGTGTGCCTTTGGGGTAGACATTTTGTCCCTGGTGAGTGGAGCTCTGTTTCCTGGTTGCCATGTCCTGAGCTGCTTTCCTCCACCATGATGTTATGCCTCACCTTGGGCCCAGAGCTATGACACTGGCCAACCATGAACCGAACCTATGAAACTATGAACCAAAATAAACTTTTCCTCCTTTACAATGTTCTTGTCAGGTTGTTTTGGTCACAGTTAGGCAAAGCTGACTAAAACAGAAGGTAAATTCATTAAAGAGTATTGGGTTAGTTGACAGAATTGGTAGTGGAGAACCAGGGCTGTAAAAGAGGTAAGAACCAAATGAGGTGGAACAACAGAAAGCATTTCCAATAATGGACACAGAATACTGACAACACTGCTAGACCCTTGATGTCTATTTGTCCAAGCTCATGGTTGGCCAACCCTTAGTCACATACTCCTTCAATCGTGTCTTAGAGTTGTCTCCTTGGGACTCAGTAGTGGAAAATACAATGGGGCCTTTAACCAAGACTCAAACCTTTCTTTTGCCCCCAAAGAAAGCAGGTTTATTTGCTGATCCATCTAAAACAAAACAAAAAACCCCAGCAAATACTCAAGTATTCAATAATGCCATCACAAACTTCATGATGTCCAAAGGTTTTGTTTCTGTGCATTGGCAATGCACAGAGTCAAGGCACTGATCTCAAGCAAGGTGCTGAGAGTAAGATTCCCATAGTGCTGGCTGGGGTTATAGAGCAGACCCATGCAGCTGACTTCTTTAATTGATTTTTTGCTTGTCACTTCTTTTTTGTTGAGGTCTGCCACTGAATTGTCTTTGTGCTGACACCTAATTTGACTATGGTGCAATCAGTTTCTAGTTAGTTCAGGGGAAGGAAAAAAAAAAGTTCATGAGACTGTGTGCAAGTACCCTTCACTCACAACACACTCAGGCAAAACCTCTATGTTGTATGTAATGTAACTGCTGAATACCAAGCTCACTTTGAGCAAAAGACATACTGGACACCCAGGACAGATCCTGTTTTCAGTGTTAACTAATGCCATGAATGTCTTGGTGACTACCCAAATGAGGCAGATGCAAAGCAGTGGTAGTGAGCCTAGCATTTATTTTTTTATCACTATGCTCAAGTAAGGCCTCAACTGCAGGATGCAACAATTCCAGTACTGAATCATTTTCCTACCATCACTCCATGTCCAATGATTAATGCTAGGTAGATACTTTACAAAGTACTGGATCTAAATGTTAGAGAAGGAGTGGCTAGCTCCTGAAATCTCCTTAGATGGGTAACTTAAGCAGGGGTCTAGCTTTACAGGCACTGTCTACTTCTCCCTGTCATACTATGTGGTCTACAAAGGTAAAACAGTGAGACGAGTTGTTCTGACACTTCATACCTACTTAAAAACACAACCTTCTAAAGTACCATACCATACATATTACTTGGCCACATTTGTGTTTTCACTGTTATTTTGGTGATTTTATTGATATTTGCAGGCCTGAAAGGAACACAGGATACACAGAATATAACTTCTTATTTCATGGATTAGGATTCTGGAAGCCAAATAGGTTGTGACTTGTCTGAGGTGATACTTAGTTGAGAAAATCAGATTAAAGCCCAGGGCTATTGAGTCCAGGCTATAATTTTTGTACCATACTCTATCATTCTAATAATGTCTTCTACTCATGGATAGCTAGAGCACAGGTGAGCTGTGCATCAGCAGCCTGTCCTTACCAGGAGGCCTTAGGTAGCCCCCAGGACACTTACCTAGCCCGCAAAATGTAGCTCTAACCCCTGTCATGTATTCTCAGTCTTTAGTGGCTCTGTCACTCCTCTGCTGAGAATGGAGCTCTCATAATCTGCTCTATTGGTGCTCTCATACTCCGTTGGGAGTGCTTCAATGAGTACCAACTCCCTCTAGGAATAGAGACACTGCCACCAGCTGAAGTCAAGGACAACCCCTGCATAGTCAGTGGTGGTACCATGCACCCAACATGGATCCCACATTCTTAAAAACTCAAATTTTACTTCTGGGCACTTTTCTTGGAGGCCAACTCCAAGCTTCATTAACTAGCCTCTTCCTGGTCCACTCAGCTATGGCCTTTTTCCATGGACCCTTTTTTATGCAGAATAATTTGAAACCCTGATTGCCTCACCGCTTTTCACTTCTTCTCATGGCGAAATACTGCCTGTCCAAATAATATCAGGTTAATTCTTTGTAGAGTGCATCAACAAGGAGTGGAAAGTTTAAATGGTAACAAAGAAAATTGGTTAAATATGAAAAAAACAGCCAAAGTTGGTCAATTAACAAATTTAAATAAGACAGTTAAAAATATGGAGGAAAAGTCACAGATTTATAGAAGCTTTAAAGAAAGTAACACAGTCAACTTTACTGAAGCCTCGTCCCATTTCCAGAGTTTCCAAAATTACTGATCTGTAGTGTAGCCTGGGTATGAGGTAATATTAAAGCTCCCAGCTTGATTCCAATTTTCAACTAAGTCGAGAATTACTGCCCCAGGTAAATAAATTTGGTTAACAAATTATCCAATAGGAATGTAAGTGCAAATGTGATCCACACAGGTAAATCTAAATTTTCCAGTAGCCATATTAAATGGAAAGAAAGAAGACATTAATTTTAATACATATTATTTGACTCTATTCAAAATATTTTAAACATGTATTTTTATCTATAAAAATATACTAAGTATAAACAATGTCACTGACATTTTTTATATTTATTTTTTAGTGTAGATGGATACAACACAATGCTTTTATTTTTATGTGGTGCTGAGGATCGAACCTGGGTCCTGCCCGTGATAGGCGAACGCTCTACGGTTGAGCCACAATCCCAGCCCCGTCATTGACATTTTATATTCTTTCATAACTATATGTTATCATCAGATCTACGATTATTGAAAGCTCTTATTAAACCTCTCAGCAGTAAAGGAGGACACTGTGAGTGGGGGCTAGCTCCAGGGCAGTGGCCTCTTCTGACTGGAGTTCTTACACAGCAACTAGTGTCTCTGGGATGAGCAAATGTGGATTATGGGGATTTGCATGCTCAAGGAGCCACTCCCACCTAGTCCAAGAATTCCAATTCCTGGAGAATGGGACTCAGTTGGACGGTTGGACGGTATCTTCCTCCAAGCGAAGCAATGACTGGCTGTTGAGGGCCAGGAAGTCAGTCGCACCCAAAAAGGTATGTATATAACATGTAGACCTGTGCTCTTTTGTGGGAAACCAACCTTACACGTGACTGGGTCACACTCCCAGGCTGGGTGCTGAGGCGCTCAGTCGCAGAAATGTGGCAGAGCTTTCCCCCCCATCTTGGGTGTGAGTGTTGCTGTCTCGTGCATGGGTGTGACTTGCTACAGCCCCATGAGTGAAGCTACGCTCACCTGTTCCTTTGTAATATAACCCCTTGCCCTGTTTAGGATAGAATCGTCCATGGAAGTGCCTTGTGTGTGTCCCCTTCTCTTACTGTGCCCTTGGGTGTGGCCTACCCAGGTGTCAGTCAACCTGCTGACAGTGGACATCATGAAGATACTCAGCCCCCTGAAACCTGACCCCTTGCCTCATTTGAATAGCTTCCCTCAATAAAAGGGGTCAGCGTGTGTGCTCTCTCTCTCTCTCTTTCTGCGGACCCTTAAGGTCAGAGGAGCCATCACAGCGACCCCAAAGAAAAAGGTATTTGTGTCTCTTGTGTGGTTATTTCGTGCAGCCCAGTTAGCCCAGTTTTACTGGAGTGACCCCCTGAGCCTTTTAGTCGCGAGAACAGAAACCCAGCACTCTTTACACACAACAGTGTAAATGCAGCTCACCAATGTCGCAAGGTCTGAAATCATGGGACAGTGTCTGAAAGATATTCTAGGTCACATTTCTCCATCCCAGGGGGGCATAACTGCTACCAGTCCTGACAGCCAAGACCTTTCTATGACTTTGGAGTAGTGCTCTCAGGCCATTTGGCTTTTCTGTCAATAACACAAAAGATCTAACAATGGGCTTTGTTAAAAGCACACCTCAAAGCCCAGCAAGGTTGCATACACCTGTAATCCCAACAACTCAGGAGGCTGAGGGAAGAGGATTGCAAATTCAAGGCCGGCCTGGGCAACTGAGAAAGGCTCTGTCTCAAGGAAAAAACTAAAAAGGGCTGAGGAGTGGCTCAGTGGTAGAGTGCCCCTGGGTTCAACTCCCAGTACCACAATACATAAAAAAATAAGTAAACAATGAAAATTAAGCATGCCTCAGGGCATCACAGACATCTCTCCACACAGTCTTCCACACTGCTCTTTTCAACAAGAGCACTGTGTCTCAGAGAGACAACCCACATTTTATTTTTTTGAGAGAAGGAGAGAGAGAGAGAGAGAGAGAGAGAGAGAGAATTTTTAATATTTATTTTTTAGTTTTTGGAGGACACAACATCTTTGTTTGCATGTGGTGCTGAGGATCGAACCTGGGCCGCACGCATGCCAGGGGAGCTCGATCCTGCTTGAGCCACCTCCAAAGCCCGAGCCACCTCCCCAGCCGGAGCCACCTTCGCAGCCTAAGCCACCTCCCCAGCCCAGACAACCCACATTTTAACAAAAAAGCCAAAAGGAAATCCTTCTATTCACTTTGAAAGGAATACTTGAAGAGCTAGGAAGCAAACTGTTGTGAAAGGCATGCGGGAATTTAAAGTCAAGCAAACATGGATCTGGATTTTCATCTGCCATTTGCCAGCTGTAAAACCTAGGACAGGATAATCTCTTGGAACATCTGGTTTTTAATGTGTGAAAGGGGCAATATAATACCCATGACTGCAGAGTTGTGAGGACTGTCAATAAGAAATGAGTAAAGCAACTATCAAAACGTCTAGACCACAGCAGTGCTCAGTAAAGAAGAGGTATTATTAAATTTTCAGAGTAGGGAATACGAAGTTTCAGTGACAAAACATGAACATGAGCAGCATCCACAGCAATTATTCTTAGGTGCCCTCATCCATGTTTTCATTTAAAATACCCATTTCACAAGATATGCACCTACCATTGCTGGAATGGAAGCAATACCTTTACAATTCATGAAACTCCTGTAGAACACTAAATAATGCCTTCATAACTTTGAATGCACTTGGATATAGTTCTCTAAGCCAATCAATACTGTAAAAAAGTTTACAGTAGAGTTTAAGCTACTTAAGTTTTACAATTTGTGTTATGAATGTTTACAGAGTTTCATAATTAAGAATGGGTCTAATGATGTTTAAAATGAACAACAGCTTTGAGCTGCTTTAGTTGACAGCAGTTTGTTTGGCTTTTGGAAGATCACTATCAGACTGGTAGAATCCCATTACATTATCTTTTCTCCTCTTGGTTACAGTTTTATAATTTTTCCAATCTTTTTATTCTTTTAATGGTTTTCTTTGAAAATTTACCATACAAATTTTAACCCCCCCCCCAAAAAAAGCTCTCTTTGTAGACAGTAGAAGAAAGTTAATTGTTTTTGCTTGTTTATTTGTTTTGTGGCACTGGGGATCAAACCCAGGTCCTTGAGCATGCTGGGCAAGTGCTCTACCACTGTGCTACATCCCTAACCCCAGGGATTTAGTTGTAATCTCCATTCTTCCGAGTTATATTCTCTTTCTGAATAGCATTTCAGTTCTTCTGTTTTTTATTTCATAAATTAAACAAAATTTCATTTTGAGATGAGGTCTCACTGTGTTGCCCAGAGTGGTCTCAAACCATTCTCCTGCTTCAGCTCCTAGGGTAACTGAGACTAAGGGCATACACCACTACCTGGGATGTCACCCACACGTGCTCTTCTATGTGATATACTATACTGTTCCTGCCTCCATCCCACACGTTCTGTTAAACCCTCTGGTTTAACTTTCTTTTCCCTTAGATTAACTTCTACAGAAGTTATTTTTAGAGAAACTTAAAGGTCTTTAGTAATAAACGCCTTAGTCATTATTTATCTCTAAATGTTTTACTTTTACCATAATTCTTGAATAGAACTTGAAATAATTTTGCCAAACTCCTCCTTTGTAGACATGCTTCTGCTGGATTGGATGGAACTCCAGGAGGCTGCTCATTGTGGCTATTTCTGTAAGGTGACCTCCTCTTTTTCCATGACTGCTTTCGTGACTTGTTGGGTTTTGATGGTCTACAGTGAAGTCTAGACATAGGTTTCTTCATTAGAACTGGAATACACTATGCTACCTGCATCTATAGGTTCTTTGTTCATAGATTGTGGGGGGGAAATAACACAGGTATAAAAAATATAATAAAGTCAACAGTAATGAATTGTATGGTGCTTAAAACCTAAATTCATTTATAATAAAAGACAAATCATCCAATATGATCAGACATTATCACACTAAAATAAATGAACACACCTACAATTAAACTATGGGCCACTGTGTCTACTGTGGTAAAAGTTGTTCATAACACCATTCATAAAACAGTGAGTTTCTGGTGACAGATAATTCTTTACTCAAAGACTTCAAAATGAATTTATATTATACTTTCCATTTTATGTTCCATCATAAAAGTTCCCATCACATAAAATAATATAATGCTTCATACCTGTTAAGCTCTTTTCAATTTTCCACACTCAGGTGACCTTAACTAATCAAAGCACAACCACTACGTAATTTGCTTTTGGCTCTCTTAACTAAAGCTGGAGATTTCATCCCCTCCCCCTCCACACACTTTTAACTTCTGCCCCTTCCACACCTACCCCACAGAAAACAGAAGAAACCTGAAAATGAGAGGTGTCCTGGCCTTAAAAACTTCTTCAGGCTGTAGCAAAAACCAGGTGCAATTAACCACTGAAGCGCTCTCTCATATTTTTTTAAAAAGTTAAATCAATAAATTTCCTATGTGGCTATTATTATGGATTCCAATCTATAGATTTTCTCCAGAAGTAAGCACAGTGAAGTAGCAATTTCCTAGCTAGAAACATGAGGTCACACTTCCTTGAATGAAGGATTCACCCACAGTGAGAAAAGACTTTCAGTTCCACACATGCAGGACTCAGTTTAGATAAACAGACACAAGTTGTCTTGCCTACACCGATAGGAAGCTGTGTGCATCGGAATGGTTATTTTTACGGGCAATGAAACTGAAACACATCAATGTTTACAAAATTAGGAAGGAGTCTAGAATATATGCTGGTCATTAGTAAAGACTAGCTCTGCTGTTTCCAAAGTTACCTGAGGGTGGAGGGAGAAAAGCAAGAAAAGCACAAATCCTAATAAATACCAGAGTGAGCAGGAGGAGTAAGCTCACTTTATATTCCAAACATTGCTGAAAAAAATCCTATAGAAATTCCCTTCTCATTCCGGGTTGCTCTAACATTCTTTGAGAAGAGAAGGGAGAAGAATTGCCTGTCTCATAGATTAGACTGCCAACCAGCAGAGCGGAACCTGGTGACCATCTGTAGACCCTGGAATGCAGGCTGGCTATATTCCATTGCATTCTTTGCTAAAGAGGTGGATCCAAGCATAGGCTGCGGCCTGGTGGCCTGTGTTTAAATCCTGTCCCATGGGACTGAGCTAGGAGTCACCTAACCTCTCTATGCCTTGTTTCCAACCTCTGTAAATAGAACTAATGACATCAAAACATTTTGTAAGAGACTGAACAGATGAATGTATGTAAAACACTTAGAATAGTATGTTAACAATATCTTCATTCACAGTTAAACATTAATAGACTACCTGAGGTGATGAGCACTTCTATTATGTGAAGTTTAGGAAATCCTGTGTTGCTGAACCCTGTACCTAGCAAGGTAATGTACAGTAAGTCCTTGCTGAATGAATTTACATGTGCACAACCCCGATAGAGTGTTGCTACATAAGCCCCTCACCTATGAGACCTACACTTTCCACACTCTGTGCAATCACCTAGTTAGAGGCCAAGTTTTCAATTACTGCATCTGTTTCCTTGACACCCAACAGCCTTGGATACATCAGTTCTCGGCTCAACACATTAACTAATGCTAGGTGTGGTGGTACATATAAGACCTGTTTAGTGAGACCCTGTATCAAAATGATTAATATATAACAGGGTTGGGAATATAGCTCAGTGGTGAAGCATCCTAGGGTTCAATTTCCAATACTACAAACAAACAAACAAACCTTCAGGAGTACCCCACTGCCACTGGGCGCACTCCTTTGCCTGTGCCTTCCTCCCTTGATGTGCCCTCTATTTTAATCAAAACTGTACTGTGCTTTTTAAGTCCCGCTGTTTCTCTTCAACAAGGTGACATAGGTATCAATACTGCTATATGTCACTGCCAGATGAGGCCTCTCACCATCTCCATGTAACTCAAAGTCCCGCATCTGCCTGAAATCCCTTCTCTGAAAGGGGCCACAGTCAAGGGGATAACAAACACAGCCATGAGGTGCTAGTCAGAAGACTGTGTCTGGGTTAAGCCAACAGAGCAGGGTGCAAAGCCAGGTATCTTTTTAACCTAAGTGGATCATGAACCAGATCACCCTTCTAGATTCGTGGACAATGGCTACATTCCAAAAGAGTGAACAGTACCAACAGACCAGTGCCAGCAAGGGGTTTATTACAAAGACCAGGGAAGGCAGGGATTGAGCCCAATAAACAACAAAAGCAAACCATCACCACCACAAAAATTTAACAAAATGTGTTCCTCAAGAGAGACCTGGAGCTTGGGATCTTCTTTCTGTCTACCAACCCCTTCAGGTGGGTGGCACATTATACTCTGTGCAGCCTGCTCCAGATCACATGGACACTTTCATTTCCTAAGAGCAATGCTGCTTTTTTTTTTTTTTTTTGCCTTTTAAAATAGAACTTGTCCCTGACTGTAGAACCAGTGTAAGGCTTCACTTGCTTGTACTAAGTAGATTGTAAATCTAAACAGATTCCTGCTTTCCAAGTTGGTGCACCATACTACAGCCTCGGGATGCGGAAGATAAACAGTAACTGTGGGAAAAGTGAAGGTTTAGATAATCAATCCTTAGTGGCAGCAGGGTTTAAAAGAAAGAAAGATCATGGAGGTCCCCAGAGCAGTAAAACACAGAGGACAGAACATAGGTGGGGTTGCCAGGGGCTGGGGGAGAGTTAGTGTTCAATGGGTACAGGATATCCCCAGGGACAATGAAGAATTCTGGAGACAATGGTGGTGACAGCTGCAGAACAAGGTGAATGTGCACCCTCAAAAATGGCTAAAACAGCAAATTTTATGTGATATATATTTTATTATAATAAAAAAGAGAGGACACGGAGGAGATGAGAAAAGAATAAGAGAGGGAAGAAGAAAAGAAAAAAGAATGAAACTAGCCTGGAATGGTGGCACACACCTGTAATCCGAGCAGCTCTGGAGACTGAGGCAGGGGGATCACGGGTTCAAAACCAGCCCCAGCAACTTAGCAAAGTCCTAAGTAACTCAGTGAGACCCTGTCTCTAAATACACAAAAAAGAGCTGTGGCTGTGGCTCAGTGCCCCTAGATTCACTCTCCAGTACCAAAAAAGAAAAAAAAAAAAAAAAATCAATGAAACTAATATATCTCTTATTAATCATAGTTATTTCCCAAATTAAATGCTTTGAAAAATTCTCAACCAATGGTTAGCAAAACACTTATAGAATCCAAACATTATGTATAACTATAATGGACCAATTAAAAAAAAAAGGCACTTACAGAATGCATTGGAATCATTAATGTGCCTACAAAGAAAACTAAAGCTTTTGAGTGCCTACAATCATTGGCCCTAGTCTTGAAGCAATCTTCACTACTAAGCCACTTCAAAGCAGAAAATAATATTTTGGGATACTTTCTCTTATTATAGTAACATAAGTATAAATATGGAGAATTTAGAAAACTGGGGGAAATCCTGACTTAAATTCAACATTAAACAAGCATTTTCCCAACTTCCTAAAAGTCTTTACAATCATTATTTTTAGGTATATAAAATTTCCACTTGAAGGGATATTGGAAAATTCATTAACTCAGTCCCTTCCATGAGTCCTCTTGGTTGTTTCTAATTTTTCACTAGTTTAAATAAGATATTAAAAATGACCTTCTGCTTCCCCAATGTTTTGGATCATTTCCTCTGGAAAGATGCTCAAAAAAGTGTCTACAAAGATGAAAGACAGGGTTATTTCTATGGTACCCACTAAGCTCTCTGTGTCTGTGTGAGTCTGTATACATATACACACAATTTAGATAAGCATTTCCATTTAAGCAGTAGTGATTTATGATTTTTTCTGCATGATAAAAAAATTTCTGGCAAGTTAATTTTTCTTATGAATCAAGTCCTCTTTTGCTATTTCTATTCTGAAATAAAATGTTGAGCCTAGAAATTGCAGCTATGTGCTGACAGTCTTCAAAGAAACAGGTAACTGCACAGGCTCCTCCTCAGACCATGATAAACACTGCCTGCTGCTCCCAGGAATGAAGGAAAACACTCTTCCTTTTGATTGCATATTTTTTTTGCTGATCTCATTCAGATGTTAAAAGCCTATATATATTTCCTAATGATTACTAATTGGAATAAATTAAAAGTATGTATTTATTGGTATCTAGGTTAGTAACTAAAGATATTCTCCTAGGCATATTCAAAGGACAATTGTTAATCAGAACTGAAATTGGTACTCCCTTCCAAGGACACCTCTGTACCACCATGGTATTTTAATTAAATAATACATGTTGGCCTTGTGCTATAACTCTCAACATCATTTCTCTCTTCAGGATGGCAATTTTGGTGTTCAGGAGGGAGCAAGTATGGCTGGGGCAGGGGATCAGCAAGTGCCCCGTGTCAGCCATGTCTAATTGCATCACTCCTCACCAGCATTTTAATAGAATGCCTGCAACACAAGGAGGTCCTGACATGACAGCACTGACGCACAAGCCACAGGTAAATGCACAGCAATGTGAGAGCCCCACGCAGGCTCCATGTGGTCTTTAAAATCAGATTTCTGAGGCAAGGATCTTTTTTGAGCCAACATGTGCTATAAGTTTCTGTAATATCAAGACAGGGTGCCTCTGAACTGGCCATTTAAGGGCAAAGGCTGCTGTTTTGTCTGGATCCTTCTACGGGGTGGTGATGGCAAGAATCAGAAGGGGAATGGAAGAGAGGAAAGACAAAGAATACAGGAGGAAACTCAATAAATGAAACTTCTTGACCCAACAGATAAGGTAGCTGTAACACGGAATTCCAAAGCCTAGGAAACAAAGTTAAAGCTAAAATGTAAAACAATCCTAGTGCTTTAAACTCTGGCAGTTAGGGAGTAGTAGGGAGGAAAAATGCAGAAAGAGGTGGAGGCAGAGATCAAAACTGAAAAAGCATTTTTAAAAGATCTCAAGTTCTTTTGCTAGTTTATGAACTTAAAATGCACTGTGTTAAATTCATCTACTGAAACAACTTAGGGTGTGGGAATAAGGAGAGTGGGAACAAAGTTGGGGAGAAACAACCACTGCTTTCAAAGCTCAGGACAGATCATGAAGATGCATCCTGGGGAGAAATAATATGTACTAATCTTGCTTCCCAACTCCCCCAGACTGGGATTTTCATCTCCAGTTACAGATAAGTTAAGTATTCTTCTTGACAATCAAGTACTTACTATTATTTTAGATGAAAACAAATCTTTGTTTCAGAAATGCCACTAAATTCTTAAAATGTACACAAAACCAGCTAAGAGCACATTTTACTGTTGCATAGATATTTCTCTCCCATTCTGAGCACCCATTAGATTCTTTTTGATAGCCACTGCTGAAAATGAACATAATTAGCAAGCAGAACAGCACAAAAGCACCTGTGTTCCTGAAGACTGCCCCTGCAAGCCACAAGGAATACTCTGACATTAAGACAAGGTGCTGGGTGCATGAAGCCAAATTCAACTTCACAACTATTCTGAACACATTTCTAAAAGTAAGGTAACTGACGTTTTTCTGTGGGATTATGAAAGACACCATTTTTATCTTTTAAATTACAATTGCTTTGAGTTTCCAAAATCTGTTGAATAAAATTATTATTTGATCTACTTGGTCTCAGTGTTCCTTTGAGTCCTTATGTTAAGAAATTACATTTAGTGAAATCAAGCAAAATTATGGTATTTTATCACTTAGACCTGTTTCTGACAAGTTCACAGGAGGAACAACTGAAGGGCTGCAGAGTGACTGTAAGTGCTAAACACTTAGCAAACATGCAATTTACAAGACAGTATCAGAGTTTAGAGTGTTTTGAGGGGATGTATTTAGTTTCCCAATTTAGAGAAAACTGGAGACACTTTCTATGGAAAACACAGGATGGGCCCTAATGCTCAGTTACTCTTAGATTTGTACTGATAAAAGGTGGAGTCAGAGAAGAGGCCATAAGGCTACTTCTAGGTACTACTAACAATTACTGCAGATGGTCAGTTTCTTTGCAAAATGAGAAACAAACAAAAAGTGAACTTACTCCTTTTTCTGGGTACCCTTCTCCACTCAGAGAAGCCATTTCAGAAAACTGGGCATCTTCCCCCCCAAGTCCTGGTTTACTTTCCAGCCATCCTTTTGAAGCCAGATTTAAAGATAGGTAGGTAGTATAGTTACGTAAATCCGGTCTAATATCAAGTAAAATTGAAAAATGAAGGCTATGTTGAGAATGGAGCACGGGAAGGCAGAACAGCACTTGGGAGATTGAGATGTTAATGTTCCCAGGGCCCAGAGCCCATCCCAAAGAAATGTTAATGAAACAGCTC
Source organism: Marmota marmota marmota (assembly GCF_001458135.2). Lineage (NCBI taxonomy): Eukaryota > Metazoa > Chordata > Mammalia > Rodentia > Sciuridae > Marmota > Marmota marmota. The sequence goes on from NW_025999983.1 coordinate 9,872,387, forward strand.
CCAGCAAACAGGGAGATGCTAATCAAAAGCAGCCCCAGGCCCTTCCTGCCCAAGATTACTCCTCAGGCCCATCTGCCCCTCACCTTTTGGGTCTCCCCACCTACATTCTATCACTGCAAGATAACAGGACAAAGGACAGGAACTCTGACAGAAATGCGGGAAAGCTGAATGAAGACCTTAGCTGTAAAAGAGGGGAAGACCTCCCCCTTCCACGGATTCCACCTCTTGGGTCCCCTTCTTCCTCCAGGGAGGAGTCTTTTCTGCTGTCCTTAATAAAGCTTCCACTTTCCACTCTACACTTGCCTCGGTGTGCTTCTCTGGAGTAGATTTACAAAGTACTTTGAAATATGGCTGCCACAGCTAACACACAGCACCTAATCAGGACAGGAGAGCGGACTCTTAGATGCATCTTCAGCATCTTAGTTCATGTGAATGTCCCATCATAAACACTGTTCAGACAAGGCAGCCACCTGGAGGCGGGAGGCTCAGCCCTCAGCTGGTGAGGCAGTGTGTAATCTATCTTCAGAACTCAGTCCATCTCCCCTGCAGAGGAACACCTGAGGGACACAAGGGGAGCATCATCTCCCCTCTCCATCACCAGGGTACACAGGCTCTGCCTTCCTAAGAGCTGAAGTGATGAGGAGTCTGCTAACCAAGGACAAATAGAGGTGAGTCCTCTGTCCTCAGCTGGCATTATAAGTGCTTCTGAGCCTAGGAATATAAATGTTAATTTGCTCTCCTTACTTTATTATTTTTTTTTTTTTTTGGCAATGTAACCAGTTTAGAGCACTACTGCATAAAATATCAAACAAAATTCCATTTCACTGTAAATACTTAATCACAAATTTCAGCAGCCTTCTTCCCTGGCCTTCAGCAATGCAGAAGGGAGAAGATAAAGGACCTGATTCTCAAGTCAGTGTCTTAGGCTGCTCTCCTCCTGCCAAAGGAGACCTGTTCCTTCTAGGGAAGCACAAGTGACCTCAGATAAAATGTGCAAAATGAGAGCCAGGTATAATGGTGTACCCCTATCTTCCCAAATAATAATGAGACTGAGGCAGGAGAAGCCAAGTTCAAGGCCAGCTAGGCAACTTAGGGAGACCCCCATGGCAAAATTAAATAAAAAGTGCTGGGGGTATAGTTCAACGGTAGAGTACTAGCCTACATGAGGCCCTGGCTGGATCCCCAGCCCCTAAATAAGTAGGTAAGTAGTACAAAATGAACCAGAATGGCGCCCAGGAAACCTGCTGGGAGGAGCCTGACAGAGACTCCAGTTTCCAGCTTGGGAAGACCTGATCCCACCTTTCCACTAGAGCACTGTGACAAACAAGGCACTTGGCGTGAGGTGCACTGCCATCTTCACCTGGAAATGAGACCATTCAAATCTGGGCTGTTGCCAAGATCAACCTTTTAAAAAGAACCTGTAACCTAAATATAGGTTTATAGCCAAGTTTGCAACCCCCACCCCATTTCCTGGTTGTGTGGCAACAGGAATGCCTTAGTCCTGAGGACCACAAAGAGAGCTATGAAAATGCTTTCTCAAGTATTTAACATGCCATAGAGTCTCTCAAGCTAAGTGAAATAAGTCAATCCCGAAAACCAAAGGGTGCATATTCTCTCTGATGTGCAGATGTTATTCAAAATAAATGTGGGGTTGCAGGGATAGAAATTCACTGGATTAGACAAAGGAGAATGAAGAGAAGGGAGAAGGGATGGGAACAGGAAAGGCAGTCAAATGAATTGCCATAACTTTCCTATATTCGTATATAAATACACAACCAGTGAAACTCCACATCACGCAGGACCATAAAAATGGGAAGTTATACTCCATGTATGTTTAAAATGTCAAAATACATTCTACATGTACAACTAAAAAGAACAAATTAAAAATTTTTAAAAAACAAAGAAATAAAATGCTATGGACTGATGTCACGGCACACATTCCTAGTCAAATATGCTTTTATTAGAAATGGGTATTTGAAAAGAGCATAAATTCATCATAATTATTAAAGAAATCACCACTTTTCAAATGTTCAACAATGGTGGGAAAACAAGGCCACCACTCCACCCCAATAGTACACCAAGTATTAAGTGAATAATGATACTCAAAATTAGTATGAAAACTCTAAAACTATTTTGGGACTGTAGCATATGACATGAAATTCCACAATATTTGTTTTCAATGTATCTTTGGGTCACAGAGAATGTTTCCACAAATACTTCACTCTTCTCAAATCACAATTAAATAAATACACAACATTTTCTTCACCTGATAAAGTTTCCAGAGGCAAAGTAGACTGTTCACATCTATCTCACACTGATTTTTTCTGGAGAACTATTTGGGAATAGTACAGAAACTCTCCAACCACCACTGGTTTTCTAAGAATTTATTAAAGGGGGAGACTGGCCCTACCTCTCTTATCGCCTCCAGGGTTGGCCATTCCTCCAACAGAGCCTTCTCCTAAGCTATTCTACCTGGAATGTGCTCCCCGATCTTTGTACAGTTGGCTCCTGGTCCTATCATTTTTTGCTTAAAGGCTTTTTCCCCCTGAAGTCTTCCCTGTGGGCTAATCTGAATGAGCCACCTGCACCCTAACTTCATGTCCCCACGCGTAGTTCTGTGTATGGTTGTAATCACTTCCTGACACTCATATTGTCTGTTCATGTATAAGTCCTCTTCCCCATGAGCACCTAGCCGGAGAGAACAGTGTGGCTCTCTTTCCACGACTGTGTCCCCAGTGCCACAGAGCATATTGGCAGCCAGGACTTGATGAACTCAGTAGCACACTCAGGCAAGGCAGACGTGGGCAGCAGCTCTCGGCCACATGCTCTGCCGCCTGCGGTCCCTTCTACCACCAGCACCAGCAAATCGCACCAATCGTCAAAACTAAACAAGAGAATGACCATGTCTTGAGCTGCCATGTGAGGACAACTCTCTTGAACTTGCTGACTGAAACAATGACAGCAATGACAGTGACTAAGGGGACACATTTACTGGGCACTCCAATGCTGGGCTTATTCACTGGTGCCTCAGACCCCCAAAAGAGTACTATTAGTAAGATGCTGTCACTGTGCCTTCATACCCAGATAAATCAAGAAGTCTCTACACCTTCACTAACTAGTTGGTTGTCTGGCTGGACTTTGGCTCTGAATTGCATGCTCTCAGCCAGTACAGCATGTCACCAGCATCAACAGCTCCTGTGAAGCTATTCAATGAAGTCCTAAGATACTGATGCTGCAGTAGCTTCCTCCACGCAAGCAGTGGCAGAGCTCAATGCCTGGCAGCATAGGGTTCAGTGTGCATTCAGTCTCTGGACTGGAGTGTTCTTTGTAGCACCCCCATGGCCTCCTGATTGGAAGCTACTGGTCCAGGAACTTTGTGGACATGTCACATGAGGCTAAAATCATCAATGAAAAAAGGAACATATAAAAATTCCTTCTTCTCCCATTCCAGATTTCTTCCAGGAGCTCTGCTGAAGGGCTTGGAACATACTTCACACCACTGAGCGGCACAGATTACATAGCAATTTTTGCTGAAGAGCCAGATTCCACCACAATCGGTAAAAGATGCTTTTTTCATCTCTCTCAGGCAGAATAAATAAGCTTGGAGTTACTATTTTATCCCAGATGAGAAGAACAGAGTAGATGCAGTGGTTGGCTTTCAACAGACCAAGTTATACATCCACAAAGAGCCAGGCACTTCTGCTTCCGTGGGTCTCCTGACTGAATGCCAAGATGCAGAAAGTCTCCAGGGGCTGGCGCTGCCAGTGGGCATGAGGCTGGCTACCGCAGGAGCTTCTCACCCCACGCTCTCCAGCTGTCCTTCCTGAGCTACTCCTTTTCACTTCTTTGAATTTTTCTCAACTTCTTTTGAACAGGAAAGAGATTGGGAGAGGGAGGCAACTTGGAAAAGCTGCATCAAGGCAACTACATTTTCACAACACAAGATATTCAGAGCTGCTTTCTGATCAGCAAGAAGCACAGCTGTGAGAATGACCACACTGGACTGGACCCGTAATTCACACTCTCTAGTACTCTGTGACCAACAGGAAGACCAAAATGACAATCTCAAGCACAATGTGATTTCTCTTAAACACTAACTGAAAGACCTAAGAACACACCCAAAAATGTTTTCCCATGATAACTTATTCACATACATTATACTAACATTTTTGAAGACTGTTTTAGGATTCACAATTTTAGATAAACAACTTCCTAGGATAATGATGTCTTTATGCTTCCAGTTTATTCTGGGCAAGTGCAGTCTTCCACTAAATCTTTTGGAAATAATATATTTAGAGATAAAAATAAAAATTTCACACCAATATTCTAGAATAATCTTTAGATATTCATATGGATTCCTTTACATTAGTATAAATTTCAATGTCAAGTTAGGAAATAACGGATTCTTAGGGGAAACATTATGATAAAATTGAAATAATATTCAAAATAAATTAAAATGCATGTGTTTAGGATTGGGGTTGTGGCTCAGTGGTAAAGTGCTTGCCTAGCACGTGCAAGGCCCTGGGTTCGATCCTCAGCACCACATAAAAATAAATAAATAAAATATAGGTATTGTAGCCAACTACAATTGAAAAGTGAATATTAAAAGATGCATGTGTTAAATCTCAGCTCTACTACTTGCCATCTGAACTTTGTAAATAAGACTTTTTCTACATTTGTTACCTTTTATATAGGAAGGATAAATATGCCTGGCATTTTTTACCTCTTGATGACTCTAAGATAAAAAGGCAGACTAATTAAAGATAAGAATTAGTGACAAGGACAGGAGAAAGAACTGGATTTTAATACTAACGTAAAAGACATGCCAAAAGAATATCAGCAGTACCTGGACATTCCCATGTCAGGAAACAGACTGAAAAGCTGTGCCACAGATTCAGGTTCTTGCATAGAGCATGAGAGGAAACTGGGACAAAGCAAACTGCGTGGTTCTAAGGTGCACCTCACATCCAGACCCTCAAACTTTGTCCAAGAGAGAAAACATCACATTTATGCAAAATACTAACGCAATATGCACAGTGAATTACAATTTTTAAGAACATAAATTTTACACTCATTTTGATATTTGCAGGGACTACATCAATTCATGTACTTGTGAAACAAAATATTTAAAATAATTCCCTGGAAATAAATATTGAGAATTTGTCTATGTGAGGTAGGTAAGGGCATTAAAACCCAAGTCTACTGGACAACTTTACCTACTGCATATGCTGTAAAAACTACACCTGTTTCATTTTTCCTTTCCAAGATATAGTCATATTTTCACTGTGACTTTTAAGTCACTGGAATAGCTTACAAGGGTTGTCTAGTAACATGCGCATTTCAGGCATAAGTCGGATTTTTTTTTTTTTAAAGAGAGAGTGAGAGAGGGAGACAGAGAGAGAGAATTTTTTTTTAATATTTATTTTTTAGTTATCGGTGGACACAACATATTTGTTTGTATGTGGTGCTGAGGATCGAACCCGGGCCGCACGCATACCAGGCAAGCGCGCTACCTCTTGAGCCACATCCCCAGCCCCAAGGATTTTTTTTTTTTAAGATCAATCTAGAATGCTGATTTAGTGTGGACTTAATGCGATTATAAAACCAATATTCCAATTACCAAATTTTGTTAATAACAGTTATGCAGCAAAAATCTAATTCAAGATGAGGCGCAGATAAGGCTTAAAATTCACATGTTAGAAAAACACTTGATAAAACTTCCAAAAATCAAAATGCAACTAGCAGCTTTAATACCCTTCATTTCTGAAGTACACAATTTATAAAAGTCTGTTGTATATCTTGATTTGGTTTTTACTTGTTTTGAATTCTATAACAACCCTTTGAAAGCATAAATTATCCCTATTTTACAGACTAACAAACTGAGGCCCGGGGGCATGAAAACCTAAATCTAGTTCTCATGGCAAATGCAGGCCGGAGCCAGGATCCAGCCACAGTTGCCTCTGAGAGGCACATGCTTTCTCCCATTTCTTTCCTTGCCTCAAACCAGGCACACTGTGAAGATGACATCTGCACAAATCCCTTAGGAGGTACTGAGTTCTTATCAAGATACCCTCACTGCAGGAAAAGAAATCTTCGCCTGTGTAAGAGCCAGACTTCCAGCTAAGTCCTTCTGGTTGTGCTGCCAACTCTAGAGACAAATGAACATCATCCACACCAGTAGGAATCTCTACTCCCACTCAAGCTTCTGAACAAAATCAAGAAAACGGAAGATCACAGGGGTACAGGAGATATTCCTATTATTCACACAGTGCTTGAGTCTGCACTTAATAAAGATTAAAAATTCTGCAAAGCTAAAAACTGAGAGTCCCAGTTGGGTGTTGGGTCCTGAGACTTTCAGCAGCTCATCTAAGGGTGGGAGGCCCCTTTTCACTGCCAAAGTGTACTCCTTTTTCAGATAGGGCTGCCAAATTTAGCAACATGTTCTATGTAATGTGTTCTACACAACGCATGGGACATGCTTAAACTACAAAATGGCTCATGGTTTAGCTGAGATCTGGGTTTCACCAATGTTGACTGCATTGCACATGATAACCCACCTCCAAATCAGCACTGCAGGAACATATAACCAGGCTGCAGATTTTCCAATAAATGTGGTAATAGTTTAATAGTAGTTAACACAGCCTCCACACTATCTCAATCACCTGGTTTTCTGTCACTCAGTACATCTTCTCTGGAACCCTGGTAGGGTCCACGTAAGTGAAAACTGGAACTCCAAAGGTTAGTTCAGGAGCAGGTTGGTGGACCTAGTCACACTGCTGAGTTCCTAATCAGAACTGGGCTTGACCCAAGACAGATACGAACTCATCTATAAGACCACTGCTTTTTCACTAGCAAACACTTAATCCTTGAAGTGCAGCTTGCTCTGCACACTGACCGAAATTCTACTACGTATTTTGGACAATCTCTGATCAACTGATTCCCATGTCAAGCAACAGTATAGGTAAATCTGTAAAGTAATTACAGCTCAGCAATTTAAAATCCCCCTTGTTTCCTGGCTCCTTTTGTGCCTCACAGTTAAAGTTCTTTCTGGTGAGAAATGAATAAAGAAAAAAGGGAAATGAGACTAATTTTTCACGGATTACATGTAAATTTCCCCAGGATGACTACCTTACTACTTTAGCAGCCCCCTGGTGTGCCTGGACCCAGGAACTCCAAAGGAAAGGGCAGAATCCTCTTCCTCTGGTACTTCTGGTAATCTCTTTTACAGAGGGTGCTGCCTGGCAAAGGTCTGGGCTCTTCCTCTGTTCATAACCCTGTACAGCAGAGGGGCATCCACGGAGTGTTTACTGTAAGGTCAGCCGCTTGGCCCACAGGCTTAGGTATGGCCGGAATTGTCTATCTTCAGTTTCCAAGCTCAAGTGGCAAGGTAGAATGGTAAAAGTGACCCTAATGTCCCTTGCTGTAGACACTGGGGCACAACTGGGAGTGACGGTGTCTAATGTTGGTGTGAGAATGCTGAGAGCCACAGCTGAGTCAGAATGGTCCCTGGCATTTTGCCAATAGTATTGATTGACAGGTGAGGCATTACTATCAGCCTCGACCACTATTTTGCAGTTCTCATGCTACTCTGGAGTTCTCGGGGGATTCCCAGAGAGTTCCCATTGGTTGGGGAAGTGCAGGAGGAGGGATTTCTGGAGGATATTTCCGGCTGCTGGTTCCTGGATGAGCCGCGTGGGATTCGGGAGGAGTTCCTGGGAGTGGATGTGGAGCGTGCTGGTGGAGTTCAGAAATAAAGTTTGTTCCTGCTTCAGTGGCTCGTGATTTGTGCCCAGCCAGACTGCGGCATTCCCGTGCGGGAAATGCCTGAAGCTCGGGGGTAAGTGAAATTGCTCGCCCATAAGGGAAGGTGAGAGAATGGGTGACCATTTCAAAAAACAATGTGTTCTTGTTTTGATTTGTTTTGTTTTTGTTTCAAGCTGCCTATCCCTAGAACTTTCTCAGGCAAACTGGGAAAAAATGGTTGGCTCAAGGTTTGAAGTTGTTCGCCCCTGAGGAAGAGATAGAAACAGACCACAGATGCACATGTCAAGAAAATAGGAAAATTGATACAACGATTTTTTGTTCCATTCTGTTCGGTTTTGTTTTGTGTTATCTTATTGGGTTGCGTTATCTTTATAGTAGATTAGAAATTAGTAAAAAAACAAACCGAAAGAGTGTTAAGTAAATTGTTAGAGGTTCAGACCATGGAGAAAGATATTTTAGATCAAGTAAAAGAGAAGGTCTCTCGAGCTACTCAGATAGAGGAAGAAAATTTAAAGGAAGAAAGCTTAGAGAAGAAACAGCTATTCGGGAAAAAGCTACAACAGGAGGCTGCTACTAACACCGTTCTATCACCAGAGGGCGTAATTCAACCAACAGCTCCACCTATGGAGACAGCTGAGTGGCCCTCAACCCCCGTAGCTGATAGATAGGATCCTGAGACAGGACCGCAAAGATTTGCATGCCCTGTACTTGAGCAGGCAGGAGGGCAGAGAATTCGCTGTGCTTTAGATTTCAAAACATGAAGCAGTTAAAGGAGGCTGTAACAACCTATGGTCCTCAAGCACCCTTCACTGTAAGCATGGTCAAATCCATTACCAACTTGGACATGACGCCAGCAGACTGGGCTAGCATGTGTAAATCGGTGCTAAATGGAGGGCAATATTTGTTATGGAAGGTTGCCAATGAGGAATTTTGCATGGAGATGGCTAGGCGAAATGCAGCAGCCGGTTACCCTCAAAGAAATCTAGATATGTTGTTAGGAAAAGGATCTTATGAGGGTCGACGGCAACAAATTGAATATGATCCTGCTATATATGCACAAATTGCTGCAGACTCAGTTAGGGCATGGAAGACTTTACAAGGACATGGAGATTTACAAGGTCAATTATCTAAGGTAATACAGGGAGCTAATGAACCTTATGCTGAATTTGTAGATAGGCTTATTCAAACAGCTACCAGAGTTTTTGGGGATACAGAACAAGCAATGCCATTAATTAAACAACTGGCTTATGACCAAGCAAATCGTTGGTGCAGAGGTCATTAGACCATGGAAACATGGAGATTTAAACACATATATTAAATTATGTAGAGACATTAATGAACAAGGGCAAGTCTTGGCAGCTGCAGTACAACAGGCTTTAGATGCCAGGCAAAAAACATGCTACAATTGTGAACAAACAGGACATTTTAAAAGGCATTGCCCCATAGGAGGAGGGTTTAACAAAGCTAGGTATATCAAAGGAGTAGAATACCGGGTATTTGCCCACGATGCCGTAGAGCGAGACATTGGGCTAATGAATGCCGTTCTCAAACCACCATAGGGGGTACTCCGTTATCAAAAAATGGACAAGGACTAGGTGTTTACCCACGATATCGTGGAGAAAGGCATCGGGCTCCATTGCCAAAAAATGCACAGGGGGGCCCAATGCTCCGGGGCCCACGACCACAAATATACGGGGCACTGGAGAAACCCAGAAACACCATGGAGGAATCCAGCAACACCATCAGGATAGTGCCCAGGACACATTATCCATCAGATCTCTCATCAGACGAACCAGAGGCAGGGTTGGACATCTGCACCTCCGCCAGAGCAGTACTAACTCCAGAGATGGGAGTTCAAATCATTCCCACAGGAGTAAAAGGACCTCTTCCCCAAGGAACAGTAGGCTTATTGTTAGGACGCAGTTCTTCTACTCTAAAAGAGGTTCCGGGGATTAGGCTCCACAGGTGTAGATTGGGCTATGCTGTCTTTAAATTTAGATTCTTGCCCAATGTTAAAACTAAATATTCAAGGACATGAATTTAATGGGATACTGGACACAGGTGCAGACCTTAGCATCATATCTCGTCAAGAATGGCCAAAACACTGGCCATTACAACAAGCCACTCAAACGCTTTGAGGCCTAGGAGTGGCAACTAATCCCCATAGAAGTGCAATGGTATTAGATTGGAAGGATCCTGAAGGATGTGAAGGAACTATACAGCCATATGTATTAGATCATCTTCCTATAAATTTATGGGGACAAGATGTCCTAGATCAATTAGGTTTGACATTAACAAATAACATCAATCCAAGTGTGCCCACTATTAGGGCTAGACAAGGTTTCAGGAAAGAAAAAAGATTAGGAGAACGAGAACAAGGTATAGTAGCACGAATTCAAATAGATCAAGGAATAAATAGACATGGATTGGGTTTTCATAAGGGGTCACTGAGGCAATAAAAATTACTTGGAAATCAGAAAGACCAGTATGGGTTCCTCAGTGGCCCCTGACTAAAGAAAAGATACAAGCAGCCCATGATGACCTGGTCAAACAACAATTAGCAGAGGGACATATCAACAATCCGTATCTCCCTATAATACTCCCATTTTTGTCATTAAAAAGAAATCTGGTAAATGGAGATTATTGCAAGATTTAAGAGCCATTAAT
>NW_025999983.1:9883461-9922271 GCF_001458135.2 Marmota marmota marmota
AACAGAGGTGAGGCAAAGAACCTCACCCCCCCACTGGTGCAAAGGCCTATCCACAAGTATGGCTGTATGCTGGACCGGTAGTCAGTGACGGGTATGATCCAATTGCAGTGGTATCAACCTAAGACAGGAGGCTGACGCCTAGAGGTCAGCTCATGTGATGACGGGTAAGCACCATATGTTGTATTGGACAACCTAACAGGCACGGTCCCTAAGCCACATTGCTTGTTGTTTAATTAAACAGAAGGGGGGAGATGCTGAGAGCCACAGCTGAGTCGGAATGGCCCCTGGCATTTTGCCAATAGTATTGATTGACAGGGGAGGCATTACTATCTGCCTCGGCCACTACTTTGCAGTTCTCACGCTACTTTGGAGTTCTCCTGGGGATTCTCGGGGATTCCCGGAGAGTTCCCATTGGTTGGGGAAGTGCAGGAGGAGGGATTTCCGGAGGATATTTCTGGCTGCTGGTTCCTGGACGAGCCGCGTGGGATGCGGGAGGAGTTCCTGGGAGCAGATGTGGAGCGTGCTGGTGGAGTTCAGAAATAAAGTTTGTTCCTGCTTCAGTGGCTCATGATTTGTGCCCAGCCAGACTGCGGCATGAGAGGACCTCTACACACTCTTTGGAGGAAGCGGTGGGGACAGATGCTAGGCAGCCTGCCTCTGAAACCACCAGTGGTCTTAGGAAAGTGAGAGGGTGGCCAAGGGTTAGAAAGAGCACATGACGTGACTCATAACAAGCAGCCAGTAGCCACAGCAGAAACATAAATGGGAATCTACCCTACATTTAAAATTTTCCTTGAAATTTTGCTTCTGATTATCCAAGAATGACTTCACTTGGAAAAAGTGTTTTCTAAAGGTATTTTGATGTTTCTGTAGTTGTTTGTTTGCATCATTTCTTCTTTCTGGAGAGAGCAAACAAATAAAGGTGTCTCATGAACTTCTCAGTGAAGACCCACAAACACTCAAATGGCCCCCTAACAGTGTAAATGGATGAGATGATGTTCTCCACTTAGAGCCCGTTAGAGCATTCTGCTTAAGACTACCTACAACCTTCGAGCAGTTAGTTCTGCCGAAATTCGCCTGATACAAAGACAATGTTAACCAATACAAGACGAGTAGGGTGAGATGGCAACAACTAGCCTACAGTAGTGAGCACTCAAACCCTTCAAGTCAGCTGACTCACTGGAAGGGGGGGATATTTAATCAGTCATTATTTCTACTGTCATTGCTTCAGATATTCTCAAGCAACACTTTTGGGTAAAGGGAACAAAGAAATCCATGAAAAATGTCCGAAAGCTTTAAAATATGCACCTCCATTTCTACACCCTACATCCTGCACTGCCCTCTCTGTTGTGGCTCCCCAGCATTTCGTTTGCCTGATACATCTGTCAGAATTAAGTGTATGAGGGCTGGGGCTGTGGCTCAAGTGGTAGCGCGCTCGCCTGTCATGCGTGCGGCCCGGGTTCGATCCTCAGCACCACATACAAACAAAGATGTTGTGTCCGCCGAGAACTAAAAAAATAAATAAATATTTTTAAAAAAAAAAAAAAAGAATTAAGTGTATGAGGAATTGTCAATAATTATTTATTTAGAAAAAATGTTTCATAAAGTATAATTTTATGAAAAAGTAATACCTGAAATTTGTATTTGATTTTACAAATTTTAGAATGTACTATCCATAGGTTCATAAGTAAATGGTCACAGTCAATAGATTACTTCAAAAAGAAACAATAGTATTTTGTTACCATTTACTAAGGAGCAATACTCCTAACTTTTGTTTGTCAACAGAATAAATATTTTTTCTACTGCATTCAGAAAAGTTTAAAAATGAGTATAGTCACATTAGAGCAGCTTTGGCACTGTCTTTGGGTAATGTACTTCATAGTGGCATCTCTGAATAATTAATATTTTAGAGAATTTTAAAAAATATATTATTATAACCCTAAACACCTGTATACTACCTACGTATCACGTCTATCTGAAAACTGGCATAAAATGAGGTCACACATACATCTCACTTAATAGGAAGTACCATCTGATCAGAATCTCCACCCTGCATCTAACAAAATACTTACAAAATACACTAAAAGTCTGAGGAGAAAACGAAAATTCCCTGATGGGCATGGTGGCACATGTCTGTAATGCCGGCTACTGGGGAGGCTCAGGCAGGAGGATCCCAAACCTGGCAACTGAGTTGATCCTGTCTCAAAATGAAATTAAAAGGGCTAGGGAAGAAGCTCGGTGGAAAAGCGCTTGCCCATCATGCGTGAAGCCCTTGGTTCAATCCCCAATGTTAGAAAGGAAGAAAACTTTCCATCTGTCATCACAATGAGAATACCCATCAGTGTGAGTAGATCTCTCCCTTACTTACTATATGCATATGGTACATAACAACAAATACAAAAAATAATTTATATAATCATATACATAATATACATAAATACAATTATAGCTGAAAGTGGTTAAACTTAAGTTAGAAAGATTCAACTCCCTGAAGTGGTATTTTATTTATTTATTTACTTATTTATTGGTCCTGGGGATTTGAACCCAGGGGTGCTTTACTATGATGATACATCCCCAGCCCTTTTTTTAGATAGGGTCTCACTAAATTGCTTCTGACCTCACAAAGTTGCTGAGACTGGCCTTGAACTTGCAATCCTCCTGCCTCAGCCTCTGGAGTTGCTGGGGTTACAGGTGTGTACTACCACTCCCTGGGGCATTTGAATCTGAGACCTACTAATAAGACATCTTCAATTCACAGAATTTTTAAAAAAGCACAGTGGCTTTAATAGGTCTCAAACTGCCATTTGAATGATACGGAGCTGCTGTCCTCTGTAACCCTTTCTGTAACTGATGGTTCATTCACAAGCCCCTACCTGACGCTGACCTTTGACTACAGCACCACTGTAGCCCTGCCAGTTTCCTGGGGCTAATCTACAGCCAGGGCAGCTCCCCAAGGTCCAGTGGTCTCTGGGCACCAACCGGCTGTGCCTGCTCTGGAGAACAAGACAGCTGCTGCAAGTGTTAGCATGCCCAGGCCTGACAGATGGGAGGCCATTCTGAACACCTCCTGTTCTAGAAGGTGTGGCCCTGGTGCTAGCCTTCTGTCCTTCTGTCCCCTGAGCACTCTTTCTGATTAGGAATGGAAACAGAGTGCTCATGAAGAGGCACAACAAAATCGAAACACATTTTAGAACCAGGCTATAGAATCACTGAACACAAACTAACCCGGCTGTGAAAAAAAAATACAAAACATGCTTTTTAACAGAATTATGATCTTATTATGATTGTAAACAACTTGAAAGGGGCATTTAAATAATAAAATATGAATATATAATACTTTCATTTTTTTCTTGCAAAACTTAAAACTTGGAAAGGAACAACAAAACTGTCATTGTACCAAACAGCTTTTTTAAATGAAGGGGTACACAAATACAAGTCTGTTAAAGCCTTTGTCTACACTAAGTTAATTTTTTACAGTAGAAAAATACAGAAACCCAAAACCTAAAGTGTAAGTTCAGTGCAATTTATGTTTATATAACGTCTGACACAGTTATTATAAGCTAAACATATGGTATGTAGCATTTCATGCTATGCATAAACTATTTTTACAGGAAAGAAATCGAAATTATGAAATAAGTGTCTATGTTCAAGATTATTATTCATAACTTTATTAACTTAAAAAAACTGTTTTCTTTGTTACATTATGAATAAAACTTGCTTACATATCTCTGCCAGTTTTCAGAATTAAGAAATATACTTGAACAAACATCTTCTTGAGAAGTAAATCCAAGGACAAAATAAAGAGCAGTTTCCAAATACTGCATTTAATTTCAATAGAACTTTTGAAGTACCAAAAACAATTGGGAAAAAATTAGAATATTTTACATATTACCTTGTTTATATTTATAAAAATATTAAGCTCAAATTATCCCAATTAAAATACATTTAAAATCAATACCCTGACAATGTATTTATCAACATGCCTTTTAAATAATTGAAATTCAAAAAGGATATAATATACAAGTATGAACTTTCCCTCTAAAATACGTCTCTAATTTGAAATTACTGCAAAATGGCGGGCAATCCTAGAAATATATACCGATGCATCCCCACTTGTTAATGGATATCATGAATGACAGCTAGCGGTTACATTTTGCAGGGCCAGTCTGCCAGGGTGTCAATTCTGCTATCAGCTGTGCAACTGTGGGCAAGTTATTAATTCTACAACCTCAGGATAAAATGGGATTAATAACAGTCCTCCTAGGAATATTGTGAAAATTAAATGAGTTGATATGTGTAAAATACTTGCAAAAGTGCCTGCTCATAAGTAATGCCTGAATCAACGTTAGTTGTTGTTGCAATTATAATTATTAATCGTCTTGGCTATGAAATATGATTAACTTTCAAAAGTCATTTCTGGTATGTAATTATGATAAGTAAATGAAATAAAACAAAAAGTTTAAAAGTTAAAAAAACCTGGATGGAACTGGAGACTACCATGCTAAGCGAAACAAGCCAATCCTATAAAAATAAGGCCAAATGTTTTCTCTGAATCAGCTGATGCTGATTCACAATTGGCAGAGGAGTGGGTATGTGTGTGCTAGGGAAGAACAGTTACTTTAGGTAGAGGAGAGTGAAGGGAGGGGAGGGGGTATGGGGGGGTAGGAGAGACAACAGAATGAATTATTACCCTATACAACCGGTGGATTCTACATCATGTATAGGCAGAAGAAGGAGAAATTATACTCCATTATATATGATGTATCAAAGTATATTCTGTCATATAACAAATTAAAACTAATTTAAAAATTTTAAAAAGTTAAGAAAATCTGCTACCTAACAAGTCCACAGACTACATAATTCATTAGACTTGTATGTCTTCAAAGGACAAACACCATCTCATATTTATGTTTGTGCTCCCAAAAGAGTAAGTCCAGTGCCTGGCAGACTGGCTTGAGGGCCTCATGTGTGGCTGAATTTGTGTTAAATACTCTGGGGGGAGGTATACTGGGCACTGAACCCAGTGGTTCTTTACCACTGAGCTACATCTCTAGCCCCTCCTTTTTTAATTTTTTTTTTTAAGTTACAGATGGAGACAATACCTTTTTAAATTTATTTTTATGTGGTGCCAGGGATTGAACCCAGTGCTTCACGCATGCGATGCAAGCACTCTACCACTGAGCCTCAACCCTGGCCTTCTCCAGCCCTTTTTATTTTGAGTCAGGGTCTAAGTTGCTAAGGCTGGCCTTGAACATGAGAGCCTCCTGTCTCAGCCTCCTGAGTCTCTAGGATTTCTTGTGTAAGAAATTTTACATTATTCACTGTAAAGGTTAAAAGTTACATTCGGCAAGAACTATGTCAATGGCGTCAATTGTGTGCTTATGTGTCTCGGATTGAATATTAGGTGGCTGTTTTCAGTCTCTCCCCAAATGGCAGCAGTGGGAAAGATTCCCTTTGCGTGAGACAGCCTACTGTGTGGCGGTGGCCACTCCTGCTGGAGTGCTTGCTCGGGGCCCACTTCAGTAAGCGCTGAGCAGGCCTTCTGCCTGCTGCTTCCTCACGCATCACCCTCCCTCTACAGTGAGGACACAGGTGTTTAGGAATGGTGAGTGATGCGGCTATAGCCACACAACTATTACGTGGCCCAACTGGGATTAAAACCCACAATGTGTGTGACCTCAGAGTTTTTAATAAACGACAGTTTACTCAAAACTTTAAACTGCAGTTTATGCCCTGGCTTTGTGCAGTTCAGCATGAAATGCAGAACGGCACCGTAAGGCTGGCCAGGTGCAGAGCTTACTCTTTTAGGAGCACAGACATCAACAGGAGTCTGTCCTTAGAAGACTCAGAAACTGAGCATCCCACAAACTGTAGAGTTGATGGACTGGTTAAACAGAAGATTTTCTCAACTTTTATTTCTGTTTTTCATTTTTCTTCTGTGGTACTTACTAATCAGAATACTTTTTTACAAATTTCAGCCACTGAAGAGATTAATAATACATTATCTTTTGACTGCTAAAATATGTCACTATCTTTCCTCTTGCTTGGGATCTTCATGGGATCCTCACTTCACCTTGACCGCCAGGATACAGGATGATCCTCTATAACAGAAACACTGATAACCATAATTTTGCAATTTTTCCCCATTAGTGTTTGGTAGAAGACAAGTAGGAGAAGAGAAGCAGCACAGCTGGCATGAGTTGCAGGACAAATGTGATAGACAAATGAAGGAGTAAAAGACACAGTAAGAATACTGAGAGCTGGGGGTGATAGAGTGCTTACCTAGCATGCGCAAGGCCTGGGTTTGAGCCCATCACAAAAAGGATCAAACCTGGGTTTAAGCATCACAGAAGGAGGAGGAGGAAAAGGAGGAAGAAAAAGAGGATAAAGACGAGGAAAAAGGATAGACCAAGGCCCAGAAGTTAAATGCAAAAGGGAGCTGAAAGAAAGGGGGGAGGTGGGGCGGAGACATCCCCAGCCTTCCATGTAATAACAGCAAGGGACACAGGGTCGGGGAGAAGAGGAAGAGGAAGTGAGCATGAGGAAATGATCAACACCAACAATGAGATCAGATTGCTGTGACAGCATGGCCCTATGTAGCCATGGTTTAAGCTGGTGGAGGATATATGTAGCGACAAAAATAAGAAATCTGCCCTACTTTTATAGCATCTTTCTCTGACTGTAAGAATGACATGTCTCATTACCACTGCCTACAGTTGTCTGGTGCAGGTTAAAGCTATGGTACTATTTCCTGCTCCAAGTGCACAGTAATAAAGCCAATCACCCTCTCAATCGGATGGTTCAGAATGCCGAAGTGTGTTAACAATGACTTCACCACCCCCTTGAAATTAGAACCACCTGGCTGTGACTAAATGTATTCAGATGCCCAAGAAATGAAGTAACCCGGGCTGGCTGGCAGGTGAGCTCGCTACACTATTCACTTTCCAGAAGAGTCCACATATGCTGCCCTGCTCATCAGGCAAGACATGGCAGGCTCACCATGGAAGGACTGTGGGGTTGCCTCTTCCCTCCTTCCCCTCCCCTCACTGCAAAAAGAGACCAATAGACAGTCTACACACCACAAGCCCGTCGCACTGATGGAGGAAAAGCCTTGAGTCTTAATGCAACAGAAGTGTTCCCTGAAGCAATGCACAGACTGGACACAGGTAAACTGAATCCCTGGCCCAGCAGTGTGGACTGTTTGGGAGTGATTGTTCTTGAACAGTTATCATATTATTGGTCTGTTTCTTATTCTATCCCCTTAGGCTCCCTTCTCACTCAAGTCCCCAGACTTTTTAAGAAGCAAGCCCACCTATAGTTAAATCCTTGAGCAGTAATCCCTCTATCTTCAGCACTCTCTAAAACATTGACAAGTTCAGATTTCCTGTATATCAGATTTTTTGGAGTGGGTCCTCCATATACACAAAAAGCAAGCTAGAATGAAACAAAAGATGAGCAGGTTTTGCCCATTTCCATAATATTCTATCATCACCACCATCGCCGACACACACACACACACACACACACACACAATCTGTTATGGATTAACTACATTAATATCACATGTATACTGAAAAAAAAAAACACAGTAAGTAGTACAGATACCATTCAACTCAAAAAAACAAGGGCTCAAAAGGAGACAACTCTGGATTCAAGGATGATACCCTGAAGAGTAAATAATGTAAGCCGGGACTAATTCGGGCCTTTCAATGACCAAGCTTATGTACTAATATCTCTATCGAGCATGAAAACATATTAAGTTTGCACAGGAACCAAGAAACATTGGGCTAAGGAAATATAAGTAATGTCAAGTGGACAAAGCAGGAAACTACAGACATGTAGAAATCTGAGGAAAGGAAGAGACATTAGCTGTCTCTCTGGAATGGAAGAGAGACAGGAGCTCCTCCCTTTGTATTAGCATTTTATAAACTGCTTATGATGAATAGCCAGTTTGTGTTCAATCATTTAATCACTTTTACTACCATTTTGCTCAGAGTTAATTATCCTTCAAAAATGATAGCATTCACCTTAAAAAAATATTAGATCCAGGGAAGTATACTTTGGTGTGTAATAAGGATCTCAGGCTCTTTAATGACAGTAACAGCAAGCGCTTAGTGATTACTATGAGCAGACAGTGTTCGCAGCAAGTTGTATTCTAATCTGAACCTAAGACACAGGTGCTACTGCCCCATTTTACACGGGAAAAACTGAAGCACAGAGACATTTAACAGCTTAGCCAGGTGAACAGCAGAGCAGGATTCCAGACCAAGTACCCAGCACTGCTAAGGTATCTCCTGAGCTAGAGATCTTCCTCTGTAGGAGGCATAAACCTTGAATATGCTCAAAAATAGTCAACTAACCAAACTTTGGAGACTTCAAAAAACTCTTTTTATTAAACAAAACTTATAACAGAAATAAAATTTTGTGTTAAAAATTCCAAAAGGGAAAGTTAGATCTATTCTCCGGCTGTAAACCTGAAAGATCAAAGCCTTCAGGTACAGGAAATTTGCCAGAAATTAATAAAAACTAACAGAAAAATAGCAGGAGGTAAAGATGCTCTAATACCCAAACCAATCGAGTACAATGAGACACGGCATCTCCAAAAGAAAGGAGCACAGGTTCTGTTTCAGCTCTGCTCCCACTGCACACAGCAGACTCAGAAGTGAGTGTGTGGGCTCCAGGGTCTGACCGGGTGGGAACAGACTTGGAGATCAAGTTTCCAAAGACAATGTGGACTGCACCACCACACTAAAGTAGTTCTCCTCTAGTACTGTGTTCTGCAAGTATGTGCAGATGTCAAGTTTTATTATCAATATGGTTCGCATTTTCAGACTATAAAATGTATATGCCATTAAACCCAATATATGTGTGAAAGTTTTAATAATAAGAAGAGAAATTCGATATGATAATTGTTTATCTCTGTGAGAAGAAAAATTTTACTGATGGGAAGCTGAATACTAAGGGGAAATAAACAAAATAAAAAATAAACAGCCAATGCAAAACAAAAACACAAGTTAACTGAGGTCGTTAGTGTCATTTAAATGGCAAATGATCCATTACAACCAATGTTTATTTTTTTTTTAAATTTTAATATTTATTTTTTAGTTATCGGCGGATACAACATCTTCGTTTTGTATGTGGTGCTGAGGATCGAACGAACCCGGGCCGCACGCATGCCAGGCGAGCGCGCTACCGCTTGAGCCACATCCCCAGCCCTACAACCAATGTTTAAACGTGTGTCAATTAAATATGCAGTCTTGCAATTAGAGTTTAAAGATTTACTTCTTCCAGATTCATATACTTTCATTTGAACATGAACGCTTTCTCCAAATTAAAAGCAGACTCTAAATACCTGATTTTTTGCCAGCTATGTGTATTGAAGCAGGGATGCTACTATACGATTTTAGAAAGGGACCGTCCAACAGGTACTATCAATTTCAAATCTCATTTGAGCAATTCTCACAGAATCACAATATATTCTCACATCTCTTTGCTTCTCTTTTTAAAAAAATATTATTTTTTAGTTGTAGGCAGACACAATACCTTTATTTTATTTTTATGTGGTGTTGAGGATCAAACCCAGTGGCTCACGCGTGGTACGTAAGCGGTCTACCTCTGAGCCACAACCCCAGCTCTGCTTCTCTTTCCATAAAGTAATGTCAAAATGTAGCCATTCTTAAGAGCCACAGAGTTAAAGAATTTCAGAATGTTCTACAATACATGAATGTTTTTTTCTCCATACTACTTTATTTTTTTTTAAGAGAGAATTTTAATATTTATTTTTTTTTTAGTTTTCGGCGGACACAACATCTTTGTTTGTATGTGGTGCTGAGGATCGAACCCGGGCCGCACGCATGCCAGGCGAGCATGCTACCGCTTGAGCCACATCCCCAGCCCTCTCCATACTACTTTAAAAGAAAAAAAAACTAACGCAATATTTAATAACCTACTTGTAGTTGGAAATGAAATCTTTACTCACAAGAAAATAGTCTCTTTCTGAGATAAACTCCTTTTGCCTAAGCAAAATGTGGTGGTTCCCTTCCAGTTCACACTACGTGTCTTCCACACCGCACCCTGCCCACTACTTCAACCACAGCAGCTTTCGTCCAAAGAACTTACAGATCTCAGTTTTGCCTCCCTTTGATTCTGTTTTCCAGTGACATCCAATCATCGAGATATACCTTCCAGCATTCCCAAGAGCCTGGAGACACCAAAAAGGGCTTCTGGAGATCCAAGTCCTGATGTGGAAAGCAGCTGCCCTGGGGCACTCACACCCACCCAGAGAGCCACCCTTGCTTCCACGGGGATGCTCAGGAGAACGCTGTGGGGTGAAAACCAGATCTTGGAAACTATATTTTGATGAGACATTTAGGTAGAGATTTGAAAAGACCCAAGGGGAAGCCGAATGAGAATCAGTTCTAATGAGTCTAAGCTAACGGCCCATCTCCCTTGGCTCATTCCCATTCTGGAGCTTTACCTTTTCTAATCTTCAAGCTTTTGCCCCATACACCATGGAGATGATCAACCAATCCCCTAGGGCTCCCCACCTCCAGCCAGCTGCCGGCAATCACTTGAAAGAGGGCCTGTCAGGACCTCACCTTCCCCAACTCTTGACCTAAAGAAATGGTGAGATAATAAAATGATTTCTTTAATAAAATGAAGTTCTGAGGTGAGCTGTTAGCTGTCACAATGTTACTAACAATGTAAGCAGGTGGGAAAGCTCAAAATGAACAAAGGAAAAATCAACCAGAGAGGTGGAAGGTGGATCTTAAATGTCTGAGGAGCACAAAAAAATAAGGTGTCAATCAGACACCAATCAATATAGCTGGCATAACCTGGAAACTTCAAGAAATGACGACACCAGGCTAAATGCTGGGACAGTTACTGAAAGCCTAAAGCGGAGGCATCGAACTATCCCGCTCCCACTTCCATTCAGTGAGGTAGTCTCTCCAAACATATGGAACAAGAACTACTTCAGGCTCACAAGGGTGGGGTAGTTTGTGAAATGGTACCATGTCATACTGATAGTAAGTGCTTAGCACTGAGCCTAAAATCCACTCCCTAGTCCAGCTCTGGAATGTCAACAGCCAGGCATAAACATCACTCACCACGTCCACAAGCAGAAAAGTACACAGGCCTTTTCTGGATAAAGGGCTCCAGAGAAAGTTTCTCACACACTAACATGAGTAGTCCTGCTGGGCATGGTGACACATGCCTGTAAATCCCAGTGGCTCTGAGCCTGAGGCAGGAAGATCGCAAGTTGGAGGCCAACCTCAGCAACTTAGACCCTATCTCAAAATAAAAATGAGAAGGGTTGGGGATGTATATTCAAGGGTAAAGTGCTCTTGGATTCAAATCCTACTCCAAAAAAAGAAAGTGAATCCCAAAAGAAAAAGCTGCAGATCACATAAAAACCTCAAAGAGCTGCCTACCAGTCCACAAGCCCAGTTCGCAGAGAGCTTCCAATCCACATTTTAATGTGCATCACTTTTAAGCATGAACAAGATCCTCACATTTTTGAGCAAGCCACTGGCAAAAAAAGAGACTGTAACAAAGTAAAAGGAGTGATTCAGAACAAATAGAAATAATGCAAAGAAACAATTTTTAAAAATCATTCTGCTTCTCAGAGAAAAAAAGATATTGCATCCATGAAACAAAGAATGCCATGAAAAAGGAACAAAGTATAAGAGACATTTTGAAATAAAAGGTATTTAAATAAATAAGAGATTAGCAGATAAAGTTAAGGTTGTCTCCTAGGCTGAAGTCATAAAGGAAGGGAGAAATAGTGGAGGCAAGAAAAGATCCATCAGTCCAGTATATCCAACATTCAGGATTTCAAGAAAGTTAGATAAACAGGGAAAGAAATTATGAAATAACTCTTGCAAGGTAGATAATTGTCAAGGAATGAAGAAGAATAAAACTTAGTGTCCAACAGAGTCAAGATAGAAAGACAGAGTTGTATTTCAGAGCTCACAGGTGAAAAAATCTCAGTACCTCCCAGTGCTATGGAGGAGTAGAACATATATAAAGAGAGGGCTGGTCATCAAACAGCACCTAATTTATCAATAACATGAAACATTTGAAAGCAGTAATATTAGAAGTTGGAAAGTTTTCTTTTTTAAATAAATTCTTAGAGAAAACTACTTCCATCCTGTATTACAATATCTAGCTAAAAAAACAAATATAATGGTTAAGGTGTTTTTAAACATACAAGTTCTTAAAAAGCTGCCTCCCATTCACACTTTCTCAGGAAGTCACTGAAGGATGTTCACAATCCAAGCAACAAGTGGTCTAGGAAACAGGAGATCTAAATATATGAGGCAAGAAGAGTCAGAAAAATAATGAAGGGGCATTCCAGGGGACAGTTGCACACATCTAAAGCTTAACAGCCTCTTCAAGTTGGGCTAAGAGACTATGGAAATCGGGAAGGCTACCTCTTAAGAAAGACAGAATGGAAAAATATGTCTGACAATATGACAGTGTGAGAAACTGTCTTGCAGAGCTGTTGAAGGGTACAGGAAGAACTAGATTTTCAAAGAAAATAGAGAAAGTGGGGGGAAATGAGGCAATTGTTAAATCCAGGCAAAACTAAAAGTTATTCAACAAAGGAAATATAACTAGAGCATAGTATAATACCTCTCTTAGTAATGAACACTACTTTTAAAATGTAATAAAGAAAACAGTAATAGTCTTGACCAAAATTTAGGATTGCATTATACTGGGAAGACAGGGAAGAATGGGAAAAAAAAAACAAAAAACAAGTGATAACACTCATCTAACAAGAAGTCATAAAATAATGCCAAATCGAAGAATTTAAAAGATAATATACAGTAATGATTGTATAGATGTATATGTACATTTTTAAAAGAAACATAAAGAGAATTTCATTGTATTTTTATATCACCATAGATATACATTTCTAAATTTTTGTCTAGACTTTTTTTGTGTGTGTGTGTGTTTGGTTTTGGGGGGTACCAGGGGTTGAATCCAGGTGTGCTTAACCACTGAGCCACATCCCCAATGCTTTTTCATATTTTGAGTCAGGCTGAGTTGATTAGGGCCTTGCTAAGATGCTGTAAGATTCTCCTGCCTCAGCCTTCAGAGCCACTGGGATTACAGGTGTGTGGCACCACATCCAGATGTGTTGGTAATCTTATAGGAAGAGACAAACTTGGTGCTTTTTAACAGTCCAGAATGGCAGTGTGGTCACTCTCAGGATGAGACAGTGAAGGACACTTGCTAGAAGTCTCAGGAAATTAGATGCCTTTCCAGTTTTTGCCAAGTCACGAATTATACAAGCCAAAACAGTATTTTAATCCAACTGTTAGGACAACAAAGATCAGACAATTCATAAAGAAATGTAATCATCAAAATAAATACTAAACAGATTTATTATAAATTTTTTTCTTCCAATGAATTAAAATGATTTAATTTTTCTGATCCCTTGGAAACTATAAGAGGGTTTTTTTCTGAAAATACAATCCAAGATTATCCTCTGTGAAAATTACTTGCCCTTCCCCAGCATGCCAGGCTCTAGGACAACTGTGCAACCCCTCAGCTGTCTCAAAGGCCTCCCCCCAACTCTGTAAGATCCCTGTTTGGGATCCTGCAGGGTCTCAGCCAAGACAGAAGAGGAGTTCATTGCGTGACTGTTGTATGGGGTGCCTCTACTGCTGATCCATACACCTGCTAAAGGAAAAGCACCATGTAACTCACCTCTATGCCCCCAGTAACTCACAGGCTGACTGGCAAAGAGAATGCACTAATCAAATATAACTACATTGTGGTTATGAATCTAAGCATTACAAGAAGTTCTATGGAATTTTAAATAGAAAATACTAATGTTTTACATATTTTCTTTAAAGTCTTTTAACCTGGGGGCAAAAAGGAGAGTCCACATTGCCACCATCATTTGAAGGGAAAGACAAACTGACTGCAATAATCTGCTTGTATTCTGTGCAACTCCCTAAGGTTCCTGAGCTGTTGCCAAGCTCAATGTCAGGTAGAACAAGTAGTAATTTCTAACACTCTTACAGCAGCACCATCCTGTCCTCCTGGCCTCCCACACCTGTCACTAGGGAGGTACTCTCTCCCCATAGCAGGATGTGGAGAGTCTAAAGCTGAGTCAGTGTGCCTAATGGGGTATTCTATTCAAGGGAAATAGGATTCACTGGAAGCAGATCTAGAAAGGATAGAAGTTTGCAACCAGGGATTCTTTGTGAACTGAGAACTTTCAAATGATTCTGTTGCATGATAAATATACAACTAGTAAGGACAAAATAGAAAAGTTCTTAGGTCACAACCAGGTGACATTAACAACAGTACTAATGATTGTAGGATTATTTGTTTTAAAAAGAGACATCAAGCTGAAGGCACTTTGAATCTTTCATTCAGTGAGCAATTCAATAATATTAAAATGGGTGTATTACCTTAAACTTAAGAAGTGTAAAGTATTATATGCACTTGAGTCAGCCTCCATCTGAATATAAAACAGAGAGAATTTGAAACAGAAAGAAAAACAGTCTGAGTCTATTATCATAAGGAGGTCTAAAAATTATGTGGTAAGAAAAAGCAATATATTCCTAGTAAATACAGTCAGTGTACCAGAAGATAAAAATTATGATTCTCTCAGGTAGTGGTTTATTTTATACTAACAAAACCCGGAAGTTATATTCTCTTCTGAATTATAAACAAAGATACTCCTACTATAGAATTAAATTGGATTTTAACTAAAGGCCCACCTACCAAAATAGCATTTTAAGAATAACTTTGTACATATTGACAAACGATAATCTCAAATAATTTTTACTAGTTAAAAAAAAGGGGTTTTTAAAAGTGATGAGATGGAGTCTATGCTCTTAAAGGCACTTGTGTTTCTATGTTAAGAGCTACGCTTAAATCACTGAAACCACCTCTAGCACCACCTTCATCAGATAGTTCAAAGCCTGAGTCCTTGGTGTGAGCTCAGGGCTGGCCCTTGCTTCTGCTCACACGCCCTATAGGGTCAGTCATGAGGAAGGAATGTATGCCCCCCACTCCTTTTTTGTGGTATTCATTCCTGTCACAAGAACAGCATTTACTCTTCCCCTTCAAACCAAACCAACTGGAAAAGGTAGGTAATGCAACAATTTTCAAGACTCTGTACATCAGGTCATATGGACCCTGAACCCTGAGCAAACCAAGTCAAATAAGGTCATCACCCTATGACACCCTATGACCCTATGACAGCCCCAACTCACTGCCCTGAGTGAGCTTCTGGGCTTCCAGGCTCCTGGGCAGGAAGGGAGAGCCAGGCAGTATGCAGGACTACATAAGGAAAGGCGACAGAGGCCAAAAGGGCCAGCATGTCAGAGACAAGAAAGAAAATCAGGGAGCTGTCCAGGTAGCGTGCTCCACTCAGTGATATTTCACATGTGTGTAAAGAAACTACCTGAGCACGGGGAAAGAACCACCCAAAAAGATTTAAAAGATTAGACAAAAAGATTAGACAAAAAATCCTCAGGGCTCATGCTGAAGAGGACCTGCAGGCAGAGGTAGAAAGCTGCACAGAGCATTTGGAAAGAATGTGCCTCTTCAGTGGAACAAAACTGGTGCTGAACAGTGTTCTGACCCCAGCTGACAAAGTTCAAGGATATTTGCAGGACTGAAGAACAATATCTAGCAATCAACAAGGTAAAATGTGCAATGTCTGGTACCCAATCAAAAATTATCAGAAATGCAACAAAGCAAGAAAATATGACACAAATAAAGAGAAATATCATTAAATTAAAATATACAGATAAATAACAAAGATGATGGAATTGTACACAAGAACATTACAACAGTTGTTGTATCTGTATTCTGTATGTTCAAAAAAAAAGTACAGAAAATGCACATTTTAGGTAAAGATATGGAAACTATATAAAATTACCCATATTGAACTTCTAGAGATGAAAACTTGAATGTCTCATGTAAAAAAAATACACTGCATGGATTCGGCAACAGATTATATAATGCAGAAGACAAGACTAGAAAACATGAAACTGAGGGCACAACCCAGAAAAGGTGGCACAACACAAAAATAAGGTGGTCTACTACAGGTTCAATTGGAGTTTCTATGAAAGAGTGAAAAGAGAAACAGAAAGTGCCTTAAAAAAAAACAAAAGGCTTAAGTTTTTCCAAATAATGTTAGCTATAAAGCACAGATCTAAAAGGCCAACAAAACCCTACACAAAAAAACAGCAGTCATATCACAATCAAATTGTCTTAAACCGATGACAGAGAAAAGCTTGAAAGGAGGCAGAGGGAAAAAAATCATGAAGAACAACAAAAAATAAGAAAGACATCTCAGAAACAATAAAAGCCAGAAGACCATGGACACCAGTATCTTTACAAAACTGAAAAGAAAATACTGTCAAACTAAAATCCTATATCCAGTGAAATACCTTACAAAAACAGGCAATCATACGTGTCATCCCCAAAGCCCAAGTAACTTCAAAAATGATGAACTAGACTTCAGCAAAACTGAAAGATTTTTTTTTTTGCTTCAAAAGACGCCTTTAAGAAGCTGAAATGATAAGCCCAAGTGTTAGAAAATATCTGAAAATCATATGCATGATAAAGAACATGATATATAAAGACTCCTAAATATCAAGAAGGCAAAATAATCCAATTTTAAAATAGGCAAAAGATGTGAATAAATATCCCACAAAAGAAGGTACACAAATGGTCAATGCACATTAAATGTGCTACATCATTAGGTATTAGGTAAATAAACAGCCAAGCCCTAGTCACGCCCTCAGAATGGCCTGTGGCCAGAGAGAGAGGACCTGCGATGGTGAGACTGTGGAGAGGAACACTGCTGCTGGGAATACATGGTACTATGTCAGGTAGGCAGAAATCCCACATCCTTGTAAATTCCATTGCCAGGTATCTGTTCAAGAGAAATGGAAACATTATATCTACAGAAAGACTTACACACCACTGTTCCTGGAAGAACTATTCATAATAACCAAAAAGTGGAAAGAGCCAGATGCAGTGGTGCACACCTGTAATTCCAGCTGCTCAGGAGGCTGAGACAGGAAGATCTCAAGTTCAACAACAGTGAGAGAGTGAGACCCTGTCTCTAAATAAGCAACTCAGTGAGACCCTGTCTCTAAATAAAATACAAAATAGGTCTGGGGAAGTGGCTCAGTGGTCCAGTGCCCTCAGTTCAATCCTGTCATACCGACCCACCCAAAAGAGTTGAAAGAACCCAAGTGGCCATCGAATGTTGCTTAAAACAGACATGCAGTGGGATTTACAACAGAAAGAAATTGAACCCATGACAGCAATAGCAAAAAGGTGAAGCAGGTAGAAAAGGACATTCGCTGCTTTCAAACTCTTCCAGTCCCGGAGAAATGGCATAATAAAGCTTGAAAGTGTGCAGAGAAAAGTGAAACTTTGTGTTTTAGCAACAGTTAAAACAACACAACGGGGCTGGGGATGTGGCTCAAGCGGTAGCGCACTCGCCTGGCATGCATGCGGCCTGGGTTCGATCCTCAGCACTACATACAAACAAAGATGTTGTGTCTGCCAAAAACTAAAAATTAAATATTAAAAATTCTCTCTCTCTCTCTCTCTTAAAAAACAAAACAAAAAAACACAACAAATTACAGCTGACACATTCTACTGCCCAGATGCTGCTGCCCACTGAATTAAAACCAATCTGCCCCTAACCCATGAAAGGTAAGCCACAGGCTGGAAACTTGACATATGCTGTCACTGCCATGATGGTCTGTCTTGTGGGAAGATGACTGAGGTTAACTTTTAAACTTGCTTTTTATTCTATGAAGTTTTCAAGGAACAATCTAATATTTATCCTTTTCAGTCTTGGGCAAAATGGTACCACCTTCCCCTCTGACCTCCACATGATTAGCCTCTCAGGCAAAAGAAGAAAAGGAGGTAATTCATAGTACAACAATCTTAATAGCACATGGATCTCTGTTCTCAACAAATAGAACAGTAGTTACCAAAAGCTAGGGAGAATGGTGGAAAGAGGGAGGAGATTAGTCAATGGACACAAAATTATAATTAGGAAGAGTAAGTTTTTGTTTTTTCTTTCTTTTTGGTACTGGGGATTGATTTGGTATTGGGGCACTTAACCACTGCTTTTACTTTTTGTTTTTGAGACAGGGTCTAAGTATCTTAGGGCCTTGCTAAATTGCTGAGGCTGGCCTCAAATTTGAGATCCCCCTGCCTCAGCCTCCCCAGTCACTGGGATTACAAGCATGCACCACCATGCCTGGCTTAGAAGAGTAAATTCTGATTTCCTATTATACCCAGAGTGACCACAGTTAACAATGATGTAACATATATATTAAAACATCTGGGAGGGGTTTTGAATGATTTCATCACAAAGAAAGGATGACTGTTTCCGGTGAAAGGCATACTAATTGCCTTGATCACGCATAATGCAAGCATGCCTCAAAGCACCACACTGTACTCCATAAGTTATTATGGGTCAAAATATTTTTCTAAATAAAAGAAAGAGCATTAGGATAAAAGTAAGAGATTACAATACACCTCAGAAATGTGGATTCAGTTCCACCCCACAGTAACAAAGCAAATATCACAATAAAGTAAGCCACACAAATGTTTTGTTTCCCGGTGCATATAAATGTTTACACTATACTGTAGTCTGTTAAGTATACAATAACATTGTGCCTAAAAAAGTATGCACCTTAACTTTAAATACTGTATGGATTAAAAAAAAAAAAACATTTGATAACCATAACTTGGTGTTTTCAAACTCAATATGCTGCAAAAAGAAGAATCAATAATATTTCCTTTAAGAGAAACAAAAAAGTACAAATAATGATTTCACTAGTCATATGGCTTTGTTATTACAAGGTTTATAAAACTAAAGCTCCCAGAAGAGTTCACATGTTTTAAAATTCTGAAAATGTGTTGAATCTGAACTTTATATAAACCTTTACTAGATATGATTAAAATATACTCAGAAAAAAACTCAAAATTCAAAACTATACTAGTTTTCACTTCACTCTCCCAATATTCTTTTTCTGTCTCCTGAAATCCTAGGCATTGTGAATATCTGAATAAATAAAACAATGTGTTCGAGTCAGGTGCCCCCTTGGGAAATCACACCTAAATTAGCCCAGCAAAATTTTGTAGAAAAATGGTCTACAAGGAAAAACTTTTCAGAGAAAAAGAGGACCTCTATTCAGGTCACATAAAAACTAACCAGAATAATCTAGAAGTTCTAGGACAGGAAAAAACAAAAAGACCACAGCACATGTTTTCACCACACCACAAAAGTTTCCTCCTCTTCTATTCAAAGTCTTAGTGAAGACTGTTTCTGCAGGAATTGTAAAATACATGTGATGTTTTAAGTATTGAAATAAACTGGTTAAAAACAAACTGAATCAAAACTCATTGTGGGGTGGGGTGGTCACCATCATTCATGTCAAATAAATCAAGTTTCATTTTACTCAACAGCAAGAACAGTTTTGGAAGCTAAAAATATAAACTAAAATAGAATTTCCTTTATTAATTTCATGTGCTTCCAAGCTCACAGTGGGTATTCTAAAGTGCTTAAAAACTGAGTTCTGTTGAAACCAATCAAAAAATTGGTTTCATTGCATGAAAGTAAAAAGATATATAAAGAGAGATACACAACTTAGAAACTTACAAATAAAATAACAGTGTATATGCTTTTACAATGTGCTGCACTTTAAAGCAAATAATAAAGCACAGAATTTGGTAATGTGAAGGGAGGGTTAGAGATCATACAATTACAATTTCGGTGAGAGCTCATAACCATACATGCTTAGACCCACAGCTCTTAAGAACTCACTGTGACACCACTTTGTAATGTGTGCTGTCCAGCATTACTGCCACTAGCCACATGCAACTGTTAAGATTTATTAAAATTAAATGAATTTAAAATTTAGTTCCTTTGTCACAGTAGCTACATTTCAAGCACAAGGGCCACGTGCAGCTGGTTGCCGCTGTACTGCATAGCACAGAGCTTCGGGTAAGCTCCTCACTTGCATGATATAAAGGGAGCTGCACAGACCATGATGTGTTAACAAGTCTCAAAAACAGCAATACTGGTAACACCAAACATCAAGAATGCCAATCAAATAAATAGAAAAAAAAATACAGAAATAAATGATTCTTTATTTCCTTCAAAAGAATCAAAATTCAAAGAAATTGAAAGCTTAAAATTTTTAATGGAACTTTTTTTTTTCAACCAAATTCTAAAGTTAATCTTTTTCTGGTCACTTGTTAGAAGAAGACTTGTTTTAAAGAGAAGTATCTCTGAATTGTAATCAATCCCACTTCTATTGCCCACTGGTCTTGCTGGCTATATCCGGCTGAACATGAAGAGACTGCTATAATTCATGTGGACACCTGAATTCAAAGATTACCAAGGAGAGAGTAAGGGCCTAACTGAAAAGATACAGCAGATAGCGCCTAACTAGGAAAGAGGTACATACTGGCTAAAATTTCTTCTAGAATTTAGGTCTTTTAATTGTCATTTAGGAACTCTATGGGGTAACAGCATATCAAGTGAATAAAAGGAATTGTTTTAATTTTTTATGTATGATTTTAAAACGTTTAAATATAGAACTATATCAGCCAAGGAATGTTAAGTCCTTCAAAGTCTATTCCCACTCTGTAGTTGACGGATTCTAAGACACCCCAAGAGACCCAGCTGCTGTACACCCTGCACATCCCTCCCACCCCCTTGAGTACAGGCAGGGCCTATGAATATATTGAGACATTACACCTATGATTAAGTTACATTTTATGGCAAAGGTCAAGGGACTTGGCAGATGTAATTAAAGCCTCTAATCAGTTTACTTTCAGTTAATCCAAAGGGAAATTATCCTGGGTAGGCTGCACCTAATTAGTAGAGCTCTTTAAGTAAAGAGGGTCAGAAGTCGGGTGCAAGCCTGTAACTCCTCCCAGCTACTTGGGAGGCTGAAGCAGGAGGATCAAGTTTGAGGTCAAACTGGACACTTTAGTGAGGCTGTCTCAAAATAAAAGGGCTGGGGATATAGCTAAGTGGTAGAGAAATTAACTAGTATGCACGAGGCTCTGGGTTCAATAATCGGTATGGGGGTGGTAGTGTCAGAAGACTGCTGGCTTTAAGGAAGTAAGGTGCCATGAGTATCTAGAATTGCACCGAAATAAAGAGGGCCCCAACCCTCGAGATCCTAGCTTCAGCGACATACTGAAGTCAGCCCAGGAAATCTTCAGCGTAGTACTCAGCTATGCCATGCCCAGGTTTCTTACCCATGGAAACTGTGAAATAACAAATGGGTGTTGTTTTAAATCTCTAAATCAGTGGTGACCTGTTATGCACAATAGAAAACTCACCCATTCCTAAGCTCATCCACTGTTCACTGTCAGACATTTCTAGCTCAGATACTTTCTCTGAAAATACACAGGCACCATTTCTTTCAACAATTCCTTTATATTATGTTACATGTCAGTGTGTCCACTGTAAAGACAAGGGACTAAGGTCAAATAAGAAGGGGACACACTGACTGGCTCCTGTTGTAGTAGAGCACTATGCTGAGCTCTTTACTCAGTTCACGAGACCTTTTTCAATAAAGGAAGGAGGCAATTCAAAGCAAGAACAGAAACATTTAACGGGGAAACTGTAATTTAAAAGAACATAATTTTCCCCAGGATCACAAAGCAAGTAAAAGCAGAAACCAGAATGCACAGATCCAAATCTCTTAGAATTCAAATCCCCCAAATTTCTAACATTTTTTCAATTCTTCTTCCCTAAGAATGAATTAATCATGAAGAAATTTTCCAAAATTTCATCGACAATGAATTTCAAGACAGTTGAGATGAACGCAGTGGTGAACTTTCCTATCTGTGACAAGCACCTAAGCTCCCCTGGAGCCAGCAGCAGAGAGAATAGTGGAGAACCAAAGGAAGCCAGAGTTCAACACTTTTACACAAAGTGTCACTGGAACAAAACTACGTTCCCTACTAAAAACCCAGATGATCAAAGCCAAGCAGAAGGGAAAGCAGACCCAAGAAGTAATGGTTCCTCCAAGCCAAGCACTGACAGCTGTCATTCAGAAACCACCCATCAGAGCAGTAAGTGCAGAGGGGGTTAAGATAGAGGGGCAAGGCAGAAGGATTACTGGACATTGAAGAATTCTGTTACCATTAGCTACACAGAGTTGTTCCATGAACCAAAAGGATGCTTCCTGTCAGTGTCAATTACAATTACAAAAGTCAATTGCAAAATTTTGGCAGCATTAATCAAATAGGGTTAAAATAGCTTAGAACAAAGGATTTGTAATACTTTAAAATTTAAAACATCATGGCAGATTCACTGAGCAATCTTGCTTAAATAGTTAGAGGATATTTCTAGTGCAATAGAAAATGGTGAAATGCCAAAAAAATTAAAGATAAAAATCAAAAGAAAATTTTAATTTTAAAAAATTATGTAAAAATCCAAAGGTTTTATTCTTAATCATTAAATAAAAATTCTTACATTGATAGTTCACTAATTGATGCTGAAAAGGTCAAGACTGATTTACTTTACAAATATGAATAGTTTTAACCTAGAACTGTTCCATCTGATGGCAGTCAACACACAAGGGTTTAGAGAATAAAACAAACAAAACAGAAGAAAAGAAATTATCATGGTTTCTTAGTTATAAATCTATATCTTTTCTTCAGAATCAGAATATAGTGGTGAAACCTGCTATTAAGCCTTTATTTTAACAAATGTTGCACAATCTTTAAGTTCCCCTGGCCACATTACTCACTCACATGTATTAAGTCACACAACTATATTATAGATTAATTATAAATTAGTATCAGTGGACTAAGGTTGAATGTAGTTAATTAACTTGGCTTTGGAGTAACTATTATATGTAAACCAATTGTTGTATTATTATTATTATGAGGCTCAATATTTTCCCGATTTTTCTCAATAAATCCAGGAAATGCTGCCTCACAATCCCTACAATGTTGAGTTCAGCAGCTTAAACAAAGTTCTGCTCTGTGTTCCCAGCCCAAATTACACCCCTCTCACCAGTTAGTGTCTTAACACTCCAGCGTGCAAAGGAAACCCAAACACACCAGCTCTGCTGTAAGGGGACACCCCCACCCACGCAGAGGCTGCAGAGGGATGCAGCCTAGACTCATTCTGAACAGAGATTTGCATCCATATAAAATATTTTCTAGATAATTCTGTGGCTATACACAAACATAAGTCTACTGAGGTATGAATAGCAGAGTATATATTTTAGTCAGTGTCCATTCCTAAAATAATTTACAAATAAATTACAACATTCAAGTTCATCTCTAAGTCATATTGTCTGGAATCTGGAATGCATTTTCCAGAAATATACCTAACTGAAATAAAATTTTTGGCCTATGAAAACTTTCAAGCAAAAAAGAACCAATCTGAGAGGAAGCTAACAATCCTTGCCAATGGGGATCCCTACGGGACATACTAAGCACCTCCCACGTGTTTGCCCATCTCACCCCACATGCCCAATGCGCGCTGCCTGGGCTCCACTCACAGGGAGTAGACCTGCTTCCAGGGCCAGCCTCCATCACTGCAAGCAGCCAGCACAGAGCCTCAAGCCAGAGTAACCTTAACAACAAAAACAGGCCACCACTCACTGAGGCACTCTATGAGCAAGTTCAAGTTACCTCATAGAGTGACCCTATGGGAGAGCAACCTTTGTTCCCATTTTTTGCAAAACAAAAAGTGAAAATAACAGTCAAATAAACTGCTCCAATCACAGAACTAGAATTGTTGGTATCAGGATTCAAACCTAGACCCTATAACCTCGCAGACAATGGTTTCTAAGCAAGGGAGAGGACAAGAATATTCAGATTCTGGGGAATCCTTCATTCACCCAGGGAATATCTAAAGTGTATACAATGGCAAAGGGCAAAAGCTAAGGATACTGGGGGAATTAGGTGGGGTTCCAGGCCAGAGAGCATGATGGTGCAGAGGATAAGAGGCATGAAGATGGAAAGCAAATGCTCATTTTCATTTGCCTTCTAAACCACAATCTCCAAGGAGAATTTACTTTCTTGCTAAGAGGCAATGAATAGTTAATTAAGACAAAAGAATTTCCCTACTTATCTTCTCCAAATGTTTTATATCTTTGATTTACATTTTTCAGATAGTTTTCTCCTCACTAATACCCACTCTTAATTTCCCATTCCCCTCAGCTTTGTAAAACACTGGCAAAATGAACAAAATATTTGAATATTTACATCAACTTACAAAAAGTAGTAAAATTAAAATACTGGCTACCAAGCATCATTACCGACTAACAGCTTAAAATAATCATTTCTTGGGTGCCATGTAGCAGTCAAGATAGGGCCAAAGTGGAGAAGACATGTGGCTGGGTGGCCACTGAAGGTGCAGCTCAGGGCACACTCCCAGGAGTCAGGGAGCAGGAGGCAGGAACTAGGAAGCAACTGTGACCCAAGGTAGAAAACAGACAGCCCATTCCCATGACACAAAAGAAATAAATTCAGTGTCCCCAAATCTATACAGCTCTGAATTGTACATATATCTACTGCAAAGATTGACTGAATTTAAATAAAACTTGAAACAGAGAATGCTACTGGATGAATCAAGTTCTATGTGAATTTTGTCTCCACTTTCAAAATTATCAGCACCCCCCAAAGAGGTTCAAATAATACCTCTTTCAGTTTTAATTACAAATTTACATTATAAGAATCATTTCAACTAAATCATCAATTTATACAATTTTAAACACATTCACAAAAGTAAAAAACTCATATTTTCACTATAATAATAATAATGAATATGATATAGCAATTAATCCATAACAAATTGGAAAATTTTATTTCAAATGGAATATATAGGATCAATTAAAATAACTATATTTTAGCCAGGTGCAATGGTACATGCTTGTAATCCCAGAGGCTCAGGAGGCTGAGACAGGAGGATTTTGAGTTCAAAGTCAGCCTCAGCAATGGCGAGGTGCAAAGGAACTCAGTGAGACCCTGTCTCTAAATAAAATATAAAATAGGGCTGGGGATGTGGCTCAGTGGGTGAGTGCCCCTTAGTGCAATCCCCAGTACCAAACAAAAACTGTATTTTAAAGCAATGAAACAAATCCTATGTACCAAATACACAAATAGACGCTCACTTATCCTTCACAAAGCAGTGAACGTTGGTCAAAACAAGGAAGAGTCGGGAAGAAATAAATCTTTAAATCATTCATTAACCTTATGGGTAAGGGCTGATTTATCTTTGTGGCCTTTTCATGTCCACCTAAAGACATGCCCAGTGGTGATTGCTGCCCTGAAACCAGTGGCAATCTTATCTGAATAATCTGTGTGTACATACATATTTGTACATGCACACGTCTGTTCAAAACTAATCTGTACTCAGAACATGTATCTTCCAATGTTCAAACATAGGGTAGATTTTTTTAAAAGTAAATGATACTATGACAATGTCATACTCCTCCCAAAAGACTAGGTTTATGCATTTCTAATGATGTTGAGCTAAAACTTCTAATTAAAGCAACTAAAACTAAGAAAATGTTATCAGCATTAACAAAGAGCAAAGACAACTTTTAAGCAAGTTGTAATAGCCTCTTCTTCTAGCTCTTTTAATAATAACTCAGCCCACAGGTTATTAAAAGTTATCTATGTATGTACTGTAGTTTTTCCCTAAATTAAAAATCACTGCTCCTAAGTATTTACATCACCAAAATTAGAAAGTAAAGATTTTTAAAGTGTGCCTTCTCAAATCTTGGAAAGCTGTGGACAGCAATACACCATTAAAGTACTATCTGCCCATTCAAAAATCTCCATGTAGATTTCAAGTTAAGCAAGAAGTGGTTAACTACAGTGTTCAGCTGTTGGACTGTCTTAGTGAATGATAAATTACCAGGAGGTTACCTGTTGGGGGGTAGGGGGTGCTTGGCACAACAGATCCTAAGTGTCTTAGAGATGTTATGAGAAGTTGTTGCCCTGCACTGAGGCCAGTCTTCTCCACTTGGCTGCTATTTCACCAACAGTATATAAAAGCACAGATCGTAAATATACAAAGATTACATCCTGGGGTTGAGGTTGTGGCTCAGTGGTAGAGTGCTTGCCTGGCACCTGCAAGGCACTGGGTTCAATCTTCAGCACCATATACAAATAAAAAATAAAAGTATTGTGTCCAACTACAACTGAAAAAATATATTAAAAAAAAAGAATACATCCTAATAATTAAACAAGTATATACTGCCCATTTTTTAAGGACAACAATTTTGAATCTATTCTGAAAATCCTCAAACTTGATGGTAAAGATAAATAAATTAAATGGTCTGCAATGAATTGCGAATACACATGTAAAAATAGTCTTGGACAATAAAAAATTTTATAGTTCACAAAGGACATGCACCAAGTAACCAGCAAGCTACAATTCTACATTAGGTTTCAAAATTTCAAAACTGTATTTAATATTAAAGAGCTAGAAAAAGAAGCAACTAAGGGTTATCCCTATTTATATTACAATAACTTCCCCCTTTGTTAATTTTAAACTTATGGGCTGAGGTTGTGGCTCAGTGGTAAAGTGCTCATCTAGCACACGTGAGACATTGGGTTTGATCATGAGCACCATCAATAAATAAATAAATGAAAGAAAAAGAAAATAAAGGTGTTCTGTCCACCTACAACTAGAAATTTTTAAAAAATTTTAAACTTAATATAATGTAAATTTAACCTACGTTTTCTACAACTAATACACGTATGTGCACTGAAGATCTCATCTATTCCAGCAACCCTGCTAAACTGGGCAGAGCAACTACACAATACCCAAGTCTCTCTCCTCTCTCTCTCTCTCTCTCTCTTTCTTTCTTTCTTCCCTCTCTCCTTCCCTTCCTTCCTGCACTGGGGATTGAACTACTGAGCTCAGTCCCCAGCCCTTTCAATCTTTATTTTGTGACAGGGTCACCCTAAGTAGCCCAGGCTGCCCTGGAACTTGGCAATCCTCCTGCTCACAATAGCTGGGATTAAGGGTGTGCACCACCATGCCAGGCTCCAGGTCACTTTTTTTTAAATGACACCCACTTTCCATGCTGTTAGGATAAAGTGGGGGCTACTGCAGAACAACTTGCTGCACGTGTGTGGAAGAGGGCACCTCTGTGAGGCTTGTAGAAAATTTGGAAAGTAACATAACTTGTGCCACAACATTCCAGGTAAGAATCAACAAAGTATTAATGGCAGGGAAAATACTGCCAAATAATGTTATTACTTTGAGCCTTTAAAAATATGCAGTTTTAGGCTGGGGATGTGGCTCAAGCAGTAGCGCGCTCGCCTGGCATTCGCATGGCCCTGGGTTCGATCCTCAGCACCACATAAAAATAAAATAAAAGATGCTGTGTCCACCGAAAACTGAAAATTTTTTAAAAAAATATGTAGTTTAAAAATAAAAATAAGAAACTCTTGGTCTCAGCTGTTCCATTTCTACCACATGGGGAACAGACTATGAATGTAGCTATATATTCAAGGAGAAAACAACTGTTATGAAATATTCATTTGAAAAGTAATTAAGTCTTGCAATTGAAAAGCTAACCTTTCACAACACTGAAATCATCATGCAGTTTTAAGATTAACACATTCAGATGTCCTCTGGTGCTTATTACAATTTATTTAGCACCTCATCTACATTGACACTTAGGTTGTTTATGTATTTTTCATTTCCTATCAGCTAAAATAAAAAGAATCAAAGGATGATTCTCTCAAAATACTAAAGATAAAACCTTTACAAAACACATATATAAGACTTAAATATAACCTTACTAAATCTTCCTAAAATATTTATGAAAAATAAAATCTTTTAAGTATGAAAAGCTATACATCAACTAAAGCTAGGGTTGTCAAAAAAATTGTTTGAAAATATCTTTTTTTGAAAATCAGTAATAATTCCAACTTTAAAATTTTCACAAAGACACACATAGCATTCTACTGAGTCTACGCATAAAATTATGCTATCACAAAATAATTTAAAATCACAAACCTCTCAAATAATACAATCCTGATTTTCCATACAGAATATTAAATTAGCCTGCCAGAAGCCTAAGTACGTAAGTATAAAGAGATTTTTTTTTTTGTAAGTCACAAGAGGAAATTAGTAGGATTTTAGGTGTCAAATGCCAAAATCAACTGTTAGCTTCCATTTGGATATTAGTCTAGTAAGCAAAGTAGTGTCTAGGGTGTACCCACCAGTACCAATAAATCCTCAAAACGACATGCAGCACCCGATTTTCTAATGTGGAAAGGAACAGCATGTGTGGTATATCCATTCAAGTCACAAACCACTGATGTCACTGGGAGCTCTGAGAGCTAGCAGTCTGCAGGAGTCTAAACCAGAAGATGATTTAACATGGCAGCACGAGGTTGTGGGGTAGTCAGGGACAGCAACCCACAAGTGCAGGTCACCTAGGAGTGACAGAGGTTCTGGGATGCAAACAGACAAGTTGAGTGAAGAATTTCTCCTGCACGTGCTATTTCCAGCTCCTTTCCATAACTGGCAAGCAAAAAGGGACAAAAAACTGTTTCCAGAACCCACACAAGCCATCACATAGATCAAGTTCGAGATTATGATATGCCCTCCCCAGAAGAACTACCTCATAAGCACATTAAAATGTATGTTTTACAAGATAAACATAAGACAATTTCTGTAAATAAGGAGAATTTCAAATAAACATACTGAGAAGAATTTTGTTTTTGACAAGTCTTGTTTATAAAACAGACTAACACTTCAATGGTTTTGATTTTTTAAAGCAGTATTTTATTATTCGTAATAAATATTACTCCGAATTTTTTAAATGCCCAGGTGTCATTATGAAGACTAAAGATCAATATTACAAAAAAGATAATTTTAAAATGCAACACTTAATTGAACAGTATGTTTAAGCTTGCTATTTTTTTAAATAGGCTTACTTCATATGGATGCAATCATTGAAAATGACTGTAATAAAACTATGTTCAAAATACCATGTTTTAATTTTTCAAGTGAATTATAAAATAGTACATAGGATATGACCATGTTTTTTTCTAAAAGAAAAGAATTATTCATGAATATATGCAGAGAAAAAAAAATCAATACAGAAAACAGCAATCTTCTCAATTTAGTAATAAATATATATATATACCATAAGATAACCACTAAAGAAAGCTATTTTTAAAGAGAAAACTTTTATCACTGAGCAAGTTTTTTTTTTTCTTATTTCCTTAGTCTTCTTTAGCCCTCTGTGCCCATATATTTCTGCCTCAAGCAACAGCAAATCCTAACAGTGCATGAGTAATCTTGCCTTCTGGCATAATCTTCCAATATTCCTAATCCAAAACTGCCCACCAGGATTCCATCAAGCAGTCACTCAAGTGGAGACAGGAACCTAGATGGGGTGAAGGGCCAAGGGCACATGCTCCCCAGCAGCACACAGAGAAGGACTTGGGGCTCGGAGGTGCCAGCTTTCAGCAGGTGCCAGACCCAAGGTGTAGGCACGACATCTCTGCAGCACGAGGTGGAACAGACAAAGTCAGCATTGTGCCACTTCACAAACAGCCCAACTGGTAATTTATTTTACTCCCTAAATTGCAGGTATCAAGTTGTGGGGGTTGCATCACCCTTTCAAATACAGTTGGAATGATCTGCACAAAGGCCTGGTCCCTGGCAGAGAATGCCAAGTGTTCGGTGCTTGGTTTGAGCTGAATGGCCCCCGTGTGCTGGGCACAGGGCCACAGGGTACACACCGCAACTGTGGAAGCACATGCCCTGTAAGACTTCCTCATCAGAGTAAGCAACACAGGTCTCTTCAAAAGCTGAGGGGTTTGAAATCTGGGGTTTCTTTCTTTCTTTTCTAGAAAGGTGGGTCCTTTTCTGTGAGAATACATGAGTCTTCAAATTTGGAGTCAATGTTCCACTTCATAATTTTTTTTTCCTTTTTAACAAAGTAAAAAGGTAGACTATTTTGCATTTTTTATAATACCACCCTTACTAAGATAGGAATGCAGTGCACTCTTCTCTATATACTTCCTGGTGCTCTCATTCCCAAAATGTTCAAGGAATTATGCTTTTTAACAAAGTAAATTTTCTATATTCATGCCTTGAAAAAGATGAGAAACTGTTTGTCTGTAATTCTAAAACCCTGTGTGTGACTGTGCTAAATCTGGTTCCTATTCTAGTAGTTTCTCTTTCTCTTTAGGAGGAGAGAGAATAATTTAGCATTCTTCCCCATTTGAGGAATCCCTTTTAAATACTTTAAAAGACCATGCAAAGACTGCCATTCAAATAGTTGCATTAATGTTTATGTCTATAGCAAAAGCTACACTGTGGAAAATGACTCTATGGAATGCACAACCAAACCCTTACAAAGTAAATGCATTTGCTCATAAATAGTACTTTAAGAAAAATATTTTGTCAATAAAGCAAATTTAATTCACATTATTTTTTGGTGGTTGAAATAATATAATTACCAAATGAAAACATATTTTTTATTTACTATAAAATAGGATAAAGTATTATGTTTTTTTAAAGAGAGAGACAGAGCGATAGAATATTTAATATTTATTTTTTAGTTTTCAGCAGACACAACATCTTTGTTTGTATGTGGTGCTGAGGATCGAACCCGGGCCGCACGCATGCCAGGCGAGTGCGCTACTGCTTGAGCCACATCCCCAGCCCCTAGGATAAATTATTTTAAGAAGAGTAATTCTATAGCAGTATCCAGAGGTACTGTTGAGTCCCTGAAGGGTGTCCTCACACAGACTGATGCCACACCACATAGCTAAGGACCCGATTCCCCATTAAGTCAGAAATTCCCGTTGTTTTCAAGCAAAGAAAATTAGCAATTGCAAGGGTACATGAAATACTGCTTTAATCGTTCACAAAAGTCGTTTAGGATGCACAGAATATTCTGGGTTCAATCAAGCAGTAGAGATTCTCAAGGACAACTCTGAATTAAAACTCAAACAGTAAATACAGGCAGGCACACTAGAAAACAGAAAGAGGCATGTGTGCAAACCACTCACTGCCAGGTGCGTTCAGGAAGGCATGGGGGCCTAAATTTTAAGTTATCTGTAAAGGGAGGTAGTGAAGGATCTGTATTTTTAAAACTGATGATGTGTTTAAGAAGAACTCTAACTCCAAGTATGACAACTTAATGCCTCAACTTTTACCCTTTTAAAAGACTTTTCATAAATTTTTAACTACTAAAATTTTATGGAAAATATTTTAACGATAAGACATGACATCCACCTTATTAAGAGACCATTGGAACAAAACCCTAAGTACTGTGAACAACCCAAGGCCAATTCAACAGCAAGGTCACGATCATTTTCTCACTTTCACACTTCACAGACAGTGCAAAGTGCAGTGGCACCACATGCAGGCACCTAAGAAAGATCACCAGGTATTCTCCAAAGAGAGGACAGTCTTTCAATCTGCACACATTTCTGTGCCAGGCCCACAGCCTAGCTTAATAACTTTCCCATAATCTTATTAACAAAAGTATGATTATTAAACAGCCTTTGGGGTTTGTTTTTAGATGGAGACACATATGCAAAGTTAATGATTTTACTTAACTGAAAGTCCCAGATAACAAGCAGGCTGGAATAGGAAGGCACCTCCTTGCTCTTCCGTGCCTCTGACAGCACCCTGCTTCATTAGTGAACCAACTCCCTCTTGTTCCTGGCCTCACTGTCTCCTGTGCCTTTGCTTCATTAACTGGACAACAGTCACTCCTTAGTTCTCATAGAGCTTTTTAAAACAGAAATAACCCAGATTTCTGACCCTCCCTACACCAAAATGAATAGTATTTTGCAAAAGAGAAAACTAGACTGTAATTAAAAATTATAGTTATTCAACAGAAATGCCAAAGACATCTGGAGAACATTTTAGCTATCCTTCAGTGAAATGGGTAAATGTGTGGTGTAAGCACACCTCACCATCCCAGGCACTCTTGATTCTTCAAACCAAGAACACATCCATCACAATAGCACTCCACAGAGACTGGGGAACAGCTTGGCACAATGAATTCATAAATCCACTTCTCCCATCAAAGAAAGCAAATTAGGTTTATAGACTAAATGAGTAAGAACCAGCGATAATAAGCCATCCATCTACTTTGAAGCTGAA
Source organism: Marmota marmota marmota (assembly GCF_001458135.2). Classification (NCBI taxonomy): domain Eukaryota; kingdom Metazoa; phylum Chordata; class Mammalia; order Rodentia; family Sciuridae; genus Marmota; species Marmota marmota. The sequence continues at coordinate 9,915,614 of NW_025999983.1, forward strand.
AATACAGTATGCCACAGAATCAAACAAACATTGAGAAACTACATTTCTCATTTCCAGTGGTTTTTCTTCTCTGTAAAGAGGAGACAGAGAAGAGCAGTTAGCAGTTTAACAATGAAAAGATTTTCCCAGCTATGGATTATAGGAAAAATCAGTCTCTAACCTTTGGCCATCAGGAGGCAAACACTGGTAAACTGCAGTGGTTCAGGGAAATGCATGCAGACAACAAGCCGAGGTTGGATTTTGGAGGCAGGTGACAACTGAATTAGAAATTGTGGATATAGTATTTGAATTCAAATATACCCAACTACATCATTTTGTTTGTAAAATACAGTCCTTATGAAAATTCTGCTGAGCACTTGAAAAGCAAACCAAGGGCTTCTCCTCAATGGGAGCAAAAGGCAGTACCCCATGCAAATTCCCTAACAGACAGAGCTTAGGCAGCGGCACTAGAGAAGGCCACAAGACAGTCACATGCCAGCAACACTGGCCAGCAGCTTGAGCCACAGCTCCCGTCTTTTCAGCAAACTCAGATTTCAGCCCTAAAAGTCAGGGACATGAAAAATCCTATGCTGGCCTGAGACTGCCACCTCTTCCCATGCTCTATGTATGAAATTACCTAAGACACATGGGAGAAAAGATATCTCAATCTTTAAGAAAAATATCTTCAATATCAACAGACACAATCATACACACGCAGAGACACTTGAAAGCCATGGGCTCCAAATTAACTATCTCTAAGATGGCATCTAAGTCCTGATGCCAAGTGATAGCCTTCAGACAACCACACGCCATCACCAGGGCCCAAACATCTTGTCCCGTACCACGGTGCTGGCAGGCAGGACCTTGCACTCCACCTGGCATGCTCTGCTCCCCATGAAGCACACCATGGCCTTGCCTTGAGTCTGGGCCCTCCTGGTAGCTAAAACTGCCCCTGGCATTAGTGTGGAGGTGGGAGGGAGGAGAGGACATCCAGGAGAGATCCTTAAGGAAGTCACCTCTGTAATAAGTTTCCAATAAATTTAGAAAAATGAAATCTCAGATAAAAACAATGAAGAACAAAGATGGGCAAGCAAGGCAGCTTTCTAACCACAATACAGTATCAAGTGCATACATTCGTTCACTGAACTATAATTATTCTTACTCCTAGAATCTTAGTTTTGGGCCTATGTGTCAAAACCCTGAGATACACAGAAAAAAATTTACATCTAAAATATATTTGTCCCTTCAATCTCCTGTGTACTTGCACAGATGCTAGTGTACACAGTTCAAATGCTGATTCAGAATGCACTGCAGATCACAACTCGCATACCAAGAACTTGGAAGTCCTAATGCAAGCACACAGTTATTTTCACCAAAACCCAGTCTGTAATAAGATCTTGTGTATATAGCATCCATAATCTAGAACTGCACTGTAAAACATGACAGCCACTAGCCACGTGTGACTATTTAAATTTAACCAAAATTTAAAATTCAATTCCTCCCACTAGCAATATTTCAAGTGCTATGTAACAAATTGGTGAGCACTATATAGTGGTTATTGTATCAGACAGCACAGACATAGAATGTTTTCATACTTGCCAAAATTCCTATTGGACAGTGCTAATCTAGAATATCCAAAAGACCCCATTACTCAGTATCCAAGAGTTCTGCATTGGTGGATTGGATTCAACCAACTACATATGGAAAATATTTGAAAAATAAATAAATAATTTGTCTGTCATAGATATGTAGAGACTTTTTACCTTTGTCATTATTCCCTAAATAATTCAAAATAACAACTATACAGCATTTATATTTTATTAAGTATTACAAGTAACACAGAGAGCTGGGATGGTGGTACATGCCTATAATACCAGTGACATGAGGCTGAGACAGGAGGAGAACAAGTTCAAGGCCAGTCTCAGCAACTTAGCAAGACCCTAAGCAACTCAGACTCGGTCTCAAAGTAAAAAATAAAAAGGGCTGAAGATGTGGCTCAGTGGTTAAGCACCCTTGGTTTCAATCTCAAGTAACAAAAATAAAAAATAAAGAAAGTAACCTATAGGTAATTCAAAGTGCATGGGAAGGTATGCAGAGGTTATATACAAATTAGATCATCGTTTTATTAAGGAACTGGAGCATCCAGATTCTGTTACACACGGGGAACCAATCCCCTGGAACCAATCTCCCATGTTTGTCCTCCAAATGCCATAAACAGGGCATAAACGCAGCAAACTTCATGGAAAAGGGTGTAAAAATATACTCAATGGGAATCTCATTAAGATTTCAGTGGAGAACCTACCCCAAAGTCAAGCCAAATCCCCTGGCCAAATAGAGAAGCTTCATTGGTCACCAGTTGTAAAGGGTCTCCTGATGACCAAGGATGACGATCACTAGAGAACAAGTCTAGAGATTATCACTTCATGATCTGATTTGAGACTTTGGTGTTTTGTGGGTTTTTTTTTTTTTTTCCCTCATCTTTGCCGATCACTAAAACTTACAGTCTGCCAGGTGCAGTGGTGCACACCTGCATTCCCCTGAACTTGGGAGGCTGGGGCAGGATGACCTCAAGTTTAAGGCTGGTTCTGGCGAATTAGTGAGACTCTGTCTCAAGGGGAACTGAGCTGAAGATGTAGCTTAGTTGGTAGAGTACCCCTGGGTTCAATCTCCAGTACTCTCACCACCACCACCCCACCAAAAAAAACACTTATTGCCAAATTTTAATTTGTAAGTCCTCTGCCTCCCAGGTATCTATTTATCCTTCAGAAGTCACTCCATCCCTGGCTTCTGAACAAAGGAAGGGGAGACAGTAAATTACAAGTCAGAGCAGAAATTATGTGTATGTCCTCCATAAACACATAAAGGGCCTGAGATTCATTCAAGAAAGAAGGTCTTTTCTGGATGGCCCAAGTGGGTGACCCTGCTCAAAGCAGTGATCATCAAGGAGACTGAGAACTTTTGTTCTTCAGAAGCAGGTGCCCTCAGCCGTCTCCAGTACCAGACCCCAGTGCATGTCTTCCCCAAAGTTTAGATCCCAAGAAGACCAGGCCAGTTTTTACTGGTCTACTTTCTAGTACCTTCTCAGTCCTGGACAGCTACAAGGACAGTGGGTGGTAGAAGGTAAAGTACAGGCTTTTGTCAGATATACAAAAGAACACTGAGAAATGAAGAAACTGGGTAGGTCCCTATCTGCACTGTTCACACTGACAGGATAGGCCATAGACCTCAGGGACCAATAGTCCTCTTCCCTGAAATCCTGGGCCCCTCAAATGAAACTCACTAACTGCAAAGACCCCGAGACCAGGGGATAGACACCATCTTCCACCTTGACACATGACATCTAGGCTCTGTGTCCAGGGCCCACCTAGGATGGACACGGGTTCTCCTACCTTTTCTTGTTTTTCTTGGCTATCTTCCTAGGCACGGAGAGGAACTGAAGCCTATCACCTCTAACTAGGCATTCAAAATGATGTTAGAAACTAGTTGAAAGGTAGAGATTTTCTTCTTTCATAGAGAAAACTTGGTTTGATGAAAATAAAATTATCTCAATAGCAAATTTGCTTAACTTTCTACTATTAGAGAGCCTTTCTTTATACCTTTTGGAAAAGTCATATGTAACCCACCATTAATAATTTTAAAAAATAGCTCTATAAGATATATAGAACAAGACTATCATCCTAATTGCTATGAATTCCATAATAATTCCCAGCCTCTGAAAAAGTCTCTTAGGACAGTGTTATGGCCGGTATGTTTACGGCTTGGAATAGATAGTAAGCATCTCCGTATTTAATACACTTGGTGAGTGAATGGAAGTAACTGAAATGTCAAATAGTTCTGTTTTTAGCAGATTTAACTTTTTACATTAACAGATACTCTGAGATATAAACTTATAAATGATACAAAAAGCTAGGAATCACACTAAACAAAACAGATACTGAATTAAGAATCTTAATAGATCTTCTCCCGATTGAACAATGGCCTGAAACAACTCAGACAGCAGTAAGTAAGGGAAAATGTAAAAAGCACACTTCAGTTCAGGTACAGGAGGGATGAGATGCGCACCTTAGAAGTAGCTTGCATCAGAGCAGCAGGAACCTGACACAGCTGCTGTAAAATCTGGCCACTCCACCTACCTTCATAATTCACATGATGACATCTGGAGCACAGGGTGGCCGCTGGCTCTACCAACAATACTGTAGGAGTATTCAGTTTGGTTGTGGACACCATATTTAGGGGTACTTATACAAAATGAAATGTACCAAAGAATTAAGAATGGGGTAGAAGCTGGGCGTGGTGGTGCACATCTGTGGTTCCAGCTACTTGGGAGACTGAAGCAGGAGGATTGCTTGAACCAAAGCCTCTGAGGGCAAAAGAATGAGATCCCTTCTCTTAAAAAAAAAAAAATGAAGGGCTGAGATAATGGCTCAGTGGCAGAGCGCTTGCCTAGCATGTGTGAGGCACTGGGTTCGATTCTCAGTACCACATGTAAGTAAATTAATAAATAAAATAAAGGTCCATTGACAATTTTTAAAATATTTTTAAAAAATGAAAAGAAAAAGTGAGGGATAGGGAAACTTGGAACCACATAATGGGGAAAATAGTTAAGACCTAGTTAGCATACTGAAACACAAGAAAGATTAAAAAAAAAAAAAACTGTCTTCAAATATCGAAAGAGCCATCATATAGGAGTTAGATTTGTGTGGTTTAAGAAAACAGAGGTAGAACCCAGGTCCAAGCAAACATTCCAATTCAATATAAGGATGAATTTTCTAACTGAATTAGCATAACTAAAATACTTCATGAAGTGGTAAGCTCTATACCATGAGGCATTCAAAATGACATTAGAAGCAATTTATGTATCAGGTAGGCAGGGACCTGTATATACCACGTGAACCTTTAAGATGCACCACTTCTTCTAAATAAGCCATAAATCTCAAAAATCATAGGACCTGTATAAGGATCTGGTCTAAGAACACACAGATTTTAATAAGTGAGAATGTTCCCTCTAGTTACATCAACTAAACCTTCTCTAAATGTCCCACAGTTCCTACGTCTGTGATCTGTCTCTCCTTCAAGCCCTCATGTGAGGAGGGCACAGCACAGGCAAGGCGCTAACCAGGAACCTGAAAGAGGAGGGCACTTTTAATATGAAGTTACTGCTACACGTCATGGGGGAAAAGACTCACGATTCAACATTACCTGGCTTTTTAAAACTTCATTTTTAATACTTTTTAAAGCACAATGCCTTAGAACTTTATCTCCTCAGAAATCGTGTGAGATCAAGCAGATAATGGGTTAAGTCCAAAAAACAAAGGAGCAACAGAGCAAATCTGACTGCATGTTTGAAAAAGCCTATAAAATGTTACAAGCAAAACAGGAAAGCCGGCGTTAATAATGCATAAACCAAAACAGAAAAGAGCTACCCATTTAATGGAATCATGCTTTTATCCTTGCAGTTAAAATGAAATAAACCATGACTATTAATCTAGTAAGACCATGTAAAAATGTAATTTTTAAACATTTACTAAAAGGGGATAGTTCAGTAACCACTCTAAAAATCAAGGCCTTGTGTACAGCAGCGTTTAAACGCTAAATACCAATCTCCTGTCTGCGGAGGCCATTACCCACCCTGTCACCATAGCAACGCTAACAGTATGCCTGACTTCAAAGACAAAGATGTAATTTCAGACTTCCAGCAGCCAGAGGGAGTGGTAAGAATATTCTATCCAGGCGGTGTCAGCTGATGATAAATTATAAAAATATCCAGGAAGGTTATGAGGCGGACTGTACCACATATTCTCCTATTCCTGGGGGAAGACTTGCATTTAGTGGAACACAGCAGGAGACAGAAAGAACAAAACAAAAAGTAAACAAGAAAGAATCTCAATGGAATCCAGTTTTGGTTTTTGTTTTTAATTACATACTACAGAGTTCCACCTTCCTTTTTTCTTGCTCCCAGGAGAAAATAAAAATAGTTTCTACCATCTTCTTTCCCATTCAAAGTAAGAGTGACTAAAGATCGGCATGAATGTTCCAAGGGACTTGCAAAACCACCCCCTAACTGCTACTTCTGCATTTGTGAAACTCCAGCATTTGTAAGAGCATTTTAGGTACAAGGAGCTGGCTAGGTCAGCAGAATGAATCTGAGCAAGCACCGGAACTCTAGGAGCGCTGCCAGCCTGACCCCCGGCTCTTCTTTTCCACCACCCCATCTCATCGCAGCATACTCAAGCTATTTGTTAAGCCCTTGGAAGGGAAAACTCCGAAAAACAATCTGCCAATTTGTATGTTTTGGGTTTCTTTTTAAATGTCACAAATGAACACAGTTGATTCAGTGTTGTTTCATAATTGTGCAGCTGAAAAGTCTTCCAGAGCAGGAGCCCCATGGTTGACAGTGTCCAAACCCTGAACAAGTTACCTTCCCAGGACTATTAAACAATGAAGAGTGGAGCTGGAGTGAGAAGGTCTTTTTCAAGAGTCTCTACAAGGAAAATGACAAACTTCAAGGATTTTCTTTTACTTGAAATTAGTTATGAATGACTAGATAGGCCCCAAATGAATATGATTTTACTTTATAATGTTATTTTATAAAAATAAATATAGTGTATTAGTGTATGATATAGTCTCTTTGTGTTGAATCCTACCATATGGCTTGGGGCTCAAAAAAAAAAAAAAAAGC
>NW_025999983.1:9922280-10081246 GCF_001458135.2 Marmota marmota marmota
CATATGGCTTGGGGCTAAAAAAAAAAAAAAAAGCTATTCTTGGGATAGTAAGAAAAGGACACAACAACTGCCCCTTTCCCAGTGCTAAAGGGCAGACCCATTTCCCCTCCACCTCAGGAAGACAGCTACAGATCAAATTAGGGCTGGTGTCACTTGCCCCTGTTGGGTCACTAGCCAGCTGCTAAAGTATAAGGCAGAGCAACCAAAATACACCCAGAGGCTGAGTTCCTACATGACAAGGAGGAACAGAGCAAGTCTTAAAGTAAGAGGTGGGAATCTAGTAGGCTCTTGTCTTCCTCCCCATGAAACTTCAAAGGAGCTAGATGGGCTATGGATTTACACTTTCTCCCTAAGGAACAGAACTGGATTTTATAATGTACCTAAGTTAAGAAGTTCATGAAAAATAAAGCACATAAACCTTGCTGCAGGTAGAATTGCAATAGTGGCCTACTAAGCCCTTAGTGGAATACGCTCACTGTGAAACTCAGGCCTTCACTGGGTTCACCAATTGATTTTGAGGCCTCATCTTATAAACAAAGAATCAGCAATCTCCTCCCATGAAGATTATGACAGAAAAATGCCAAACTACAAAATAAACATCAGCCACACACCTACCCTTGAGTACCCCGCCCGCCACCAAAAAAAAGGGCGTGGGGGGGGGGGAGCGAAAATCTGTTGACAATTCAACATTTCTTAACTAAATGGGTTTTCATCCTGCTACATGTTATGCTTATAAAGTGACTGTTTTTAAAAATTACAATGAAATGAAAATGGGACTCAATAAATGACTGCTTTGGACACAGTTGCTAGATTTATAATTTTGACAGTTAAAGCAGTTAAGCAAGTTATAGAAAAAAATAGTCACTCACTCGTTCATTTATGTGACAGGGTCTAATTTAGGCCCTGGATAATCATCCCAAATAACATGAAGTAACTTTTTTAACACTGTATTTTTTTTAAGAAAACCATATTGATATGATTATTCACTATATTCACAACAGTATTTTATGTTTCTTTATAGAATATTTCATTTTGCAAAATAATAGAAGAAAAATGATATTACCTCCTTAAGAAATGACATATTTCACTTTATAGAAATCATTATGTAACCTGGATTTTTACCATGGGAGTCGGAAATGCAGCCTTAAATTTAATAATCATTCATGGCAACTTCATTATCAAGGTTTGCTTCTCTGTTTTTCAAAAAACAATTTATAATCTACTTATGATTTTAACAATTTATAATCTACTTAAGTAGTCTTTATTTATACAAATGTTTTACTATAGGTCAGCTAAAATCCTTTTAGAAGCCCCAAAGTTTCAAACCCTATATGAAAACATCACAGGACATGGAAGCACACTACCACACAGAGTCCTGCACTAGAAGTAGCCACTGGTAAATTAAAAAATGAACAATTTATAATTCTCAGAGAAACATGTTGAAAACAGAATTTCTCATCCAAACTGTTTTAAAATCCTTTCATAAAGGAACTTATTTTAAAATTTTGATCACTAAATTACAGAATATCTGGGTCACATTTTATATTAGAATGACACAGTATTAAAACAATTCATCAGGGAGACTGAAAAATACATGTTAGATTAGTTATATTATATATATATAATTTTTTTAAATGAGAAATTAGGTCTGTAGGTAAATTCAATAGTAAAACTGGTGTGATGACTATGATATATCAAGGAAATGATAAGACAGTCAATAAAAATGTTGAGGAAAAATAAAACGTTATTGACCCAGTGACAACTGTAAAGTCATGTGTATTTCCTCCTTAATTTTCCAGGAACTTTTTCACTAGCTACGATTGGGTTTTATGTATGGTTTGAACACAATAAAACTGTCTGAAAGAGCACTGTCAGAAAGCCAGGACAAGGACAAGAAACTGCAAGGTGCTGGTCCCGGCAAAATACCACCTGACTTCCAACATATTTACTTAACATAATCTAATCAACTGGGATGAAAAAAAGGGAAGAATCCAAATAGGTATGTTTCTCATAATAATATAATTATATTACAGAACCTACAGAACCTTTTAAACAAAGGATCTTAGGTATTTAAGGACTGGGGATGAGGCTCAGGGGTACATCACTTGCTCAGCTTGCACAAGACTGTGGGGCCCATCCCCAGCACCACCAAAACAGAACAACAAAAAAAGGTATTTGACTCAAATATGCCTCTTGGGGGCCACTTCCTGGCTCACCACCTTCAGTACTCCTCTGAAGATCTGCTATCATTCACAGCAGCCTGCTCCTAGACTGCCACTATGCAACATGGCCGTCTGCCCCAGGAACCTGAAAGCTATCTGAGAAATCTAAGGACTTTATCTAAAGCAGACTTCACTGAAGGTCTTTCTGTCTGAGAGTTTGCTTTTGCCTTCTCTTAGGTGATTATGCTACTTAGTGATAATACCACAGGCTGGAAAGCACAGGCCAAGGGGGAACACACCTGTCCAACCTTGGCATGAAGGTTGGAGCGCAGATAAGTATAAGCCAGTGACTTAGTATATGTTGGAATGACTTATTATATTTCAGTGGCTTCAAGTTAGTCATTACATGAACCCTAGAGTATGTTACCTCTTCATCTGCACTGACCCACCCATAACATTGGTTTTGGTAGTTCAGCAAATCAAACATAGCAGCAAATTACTGGAAAATTTTGTTTTATTAAAAGGTATATTTTAGCCAAACATTAAAAAATATGTCAAGATAAAATTACTGTTTTTCTAATTCTGTATCTAAAGTTAATCTTATAGTTTTAGTGACCAAATAAATATTTTCCCCCCTTGGAATTTTTTTTAAAAAGGTACATTTATATTGTTTCTTCTATAAAGAAGTAAATAAAAATCGAAATGAACACAGAAGAATCCCAGCAGTGTTCACACTAATGAACTCTGCATCCAAAGAGGTATGTAGTATGGGGTTCAACTAGGAGCAGCAGTCTAAGAGTTGATGAGGCAAAATTTCAGCCGAGAGTTGGGCATTCACATTTCTGTGACCCTTCAATGGCCTTCTGAAGAGGTTCTCTTGTTCCTAGAAAAGGAATCTGAGACTCAGTGGGGTTTGATTGGACAAGCAAGAAACCCTAATAGCCCTAGAAACTAAATACAATTTCAAAAAAGGTAGAGGGCAAAACAAGAGTAAGAACTGAGCCTTACTGAGAGAGGTGTACAGGGCACGTACTAAACTGGAGAGTTTGTGTGCTATTGTTCTCCTCTAAATGCAGTGTTCAAGGCGAAGCCACTGGGCTGCAAGTGGAAACTCAGAGGTACATGTGAAGGCGCTGCCAACCATCACCTCTACATTCACATATATTTTGCTCTATCTTGATTTTATGAAACAGGGTCTTATTATGCTGCACAGGCTGGTGTCAAACTCCTGGTCCCCAGTGTTCTGCCTTAGCCTCTAGAGTAGCTGGGATTGCAGGCAAGAGCCACCACGCTTGCTCAGCTCACATTTTAAAAGCTCATACCCTCAAATGGGTCAGAATTATATCAAAGATTGGCGAGAACTTTAATATCTTATTTTCATCATAAAAAATAGGAAAGTCCAATTAAGTTGGCAAGAAAGTAGTACAAGAATGCTACATGCTCCTGACTTGACCGCCAGGTACAGGGACATCATTCCTCCCCTGAAGTCACGAGCACTGAAGACACACAACTGACACCACCTGAAATTCGACTAAAAGGATACAACCATAATTTTGATAGTGTCATCAGAGCTCTTAGATCTTCAGTCACAACCTCCACAAAATGGCAAAGCATTTCTGTTAAGTTACAAGTGCTGCAGGTATGAATCCTGCAATATGAAGATGGTTCATAAAAAGAGAATGTTGGAATATTTTAAATAACTTGAAAATGGGCATCCTGAAAATAGATATATCTTCTTGTTGATTTCTTATTGCTAAATGTGGTATAGTTTTTAAAAAATTTAAAACTAGTGAAATAACTCAAAGTTTTTCATTTATTATACCTATTTTAACATAAGAGACAATCAACACAGGATTGTTAAATGTAACGTGAGAACTTGTGCCTTGAACTGAAGATGTCAACATCTGGATATGCTGGCTAAAGAAAAGCATAAATGCAGATACTATAAAAAATAAAAAATATTTATAGGGGAAATTTGAACACATTTTACTTATTCAAGAACACGATCATTTTGACCAAAATGGGGGAAATGGTTTTATTTCAAAGGACTGAGGGCCTTAGCTTTGACTGTGAACGGGATACTACGGAGGGAACATGTTCAGGAACAAGGACACTAAGGAGCTGCTGTAATGAATAGAATGAGTGAGTGACAGACTTATTCCGAAATGGCCACTCCATGGCTGTCCAGCTTCTAGGGAAGTTTCCTCCCATGTGTGACTCTGTTTTCACACCTAGGAATTTGAGCTCCATACAAACAAACACACAAATAAACAAAACTGAATCACATTAAATACATAAAAATATACTCATGTTAAAAATTTGTTAATATTCATTTTTGTCTTGTTCCATAAATTGTCTTTGGCTACTACAATGTTTCATCTTTAGCAAGGATGTAATTTAAAAATAATAATAATAATAATAATAATAATAATAATAAGCCAGAAGTTTTTCTCTTCATCCCTAAAGAAAAACCTTTGCTCCCCATGTAGTGAGTAAAACAAGAATTCTTTATTAAAAATGAAGAAAAAGTGGGGAAAGGGCTTTATTTAGAAAGAAAGAACGAATGAGGGAGGGAGGGACGGGGCGGAGGGGGGGGACCCTGTGGGAGTTCAGAGTAATCTCTCTGAGGCCCACTTTCTTTGCTGGGATTCAAATACAACACTATACTCATCTCTACAAATTAAGAACATCTTTTGAAAAACAGCTTAGTGGTAAAGTGCTTGCCTGGCATCAGGCACATGTGAACCCTGTAGGTTCAATTCCTAGCACTGTCCCCCCACCCTGCTGCCAAAAATGTTAGAAAGCTAGGTTTCCTGCCACGATTACCCCACACGCACATACAGTCACAAAATTTGTATGGTAGACTCATGAGCACATACTCAAAAATATTTAAAGAAAGGTAAAATTATAATAAGCAAAATTAATGAGTAAAAGAAAGGTAAAATTATAATTTATAATTATAAATTAAACTAAGAAATGTTCCTCCAAAATGAATTCGTATAAGAACATAGTGCTAAATCATTCAAAAGTGTGCCAAACAAAGCAGTATGAAGAAGTGTCTCTGCCCAAGGCAAGGAAAATACATTGCTTCCTTTTAGGAGTTTTAGAATTTAAGAAAAGCTATTCAGAACTTGCTTTTAATGTCATAAAATCCCCGGACACTCTTTTCTCTTCTGAACCAACTTCCACCATTTCCCTGTGTTTGTCACTGACACCATCACATACACACCCTGAAAAGCATACTTAATTCACAAGCCCTCCCTTTATTTGGATAATTTCTTCCTCTGAATTCTGGCTGCCACTGCTTTTTATCAGCCAGATTGAGCCTCACTGGTGAGCTAACACTCTGACACTGCCTCCCTGCCTCCAGCAGTAGTAGTGGCATTTTGAAAATGAAGGATTTGCATAAGTAAACTCACTTATCTTGGTACCCTGAACGTCCCAGACATTCAAACTATATGAGAACAGGGGCAGCTGTAGGGAAGCTCATGCCCCTACACCTAAGATGTCTGCAAGAACTATATTCCAGGAATATTTATTCTTCTTTTACAAGTAGTTTCCACAGTTCATTAACTGAATTTTAACTTACATAAAAGACTCTTGAAAATAATGTTCAACAACTATTGAACATTGCTATTCTGAAGTCAAACTTTCTGCACAGCTGGCATAGTTATAAAAGGCCAAGCACACATTTTCCTGGTCATCAGAAAACATCCACAGACACCGTGCTCTTCAGCTACCAATACCCATGGAAAGTAAAGACCAGGGAAGACACCTACTCAAGTTGGAAAATTTAAAAACATCAAAGACTGCTGGAGTGGAGGGTTAGGGTAGGGCAGACAATCACTGTCCCTTTCCTGGACCCAGACTCTCAGCCTCTCTGCTTTACAGAGGACACTTACATCTGCCACTGGCCAAAAAGTTACTACCTTACTCTCTCACAAAAAAGAGTAAGATAATTAGTAACACACCACTTTACCCAAACAAAGCCAGTGAGTGCCAAAGAAAAAAAAGAAAAAAAAAAAAAGTGGGAGACACAGAAGACAAAGACACATGCAATACACAGAAATGGGGGAGGGGGGGGCATTACCCAGGAAACTGGCTCAAGTTCCATTAAAGACAATGGCAGTTTTCAAGTTGCTGAGGTGCTCGATTTCCATTCATGGTAAATCTCCCCTTTAAAAAGCACAGTGTTACTTTATAGAACAACCAAGGAAATAAACCTGGAGTGTTAGAAGTGAACAGAGATCGCTGGGCTTTCTCTACCAGCAAGAAATTAAAACCAACCACTTCATGATCATCTTGGTTCAGAAAACTCTCTCCACCTGGTGTCCTTGACATTGTGAGCCTCTGACCTGCAAAGTTTGGACTTCAGAGTCTCGCAGTTTCTTCCTGTATTTACTTTTTGACCTTCCACTTCATCAGGCACTCAAAAAGACACCTGGTACAGATGCTTTCTTCTAGACTTTCCCCATGATTTTCCTAGACACAAGCACATCAGGACTTCCAAACTGAATCACACAGGAGGGGAGAGGGGACCTCTGCAGTTGCTGGATGTTAGAAAAAAAAAGAAAAAATGGCTCTCCCATGGCCAAAGTCCTTGAACAAGTTCAAGACTCCCATTACAAAGGGGCACCCAAGATGGGAGGGTGGCCACCAAGAGGCATGAAAAGAGCCATTTGGGGGTTTTGTTTTTGTTTTAAGATTTCAAGGCACCTGCCTCAAAAGCAGAGAAAAGTTCATTTTTATTATCAGTGCTGTTTCTTACATAATAAGATGGCTTTTCATATAAAATTTAGCTGGAAGGTGTTTTGGGGTTCCTAAATCTAACTTAGTCAATTTTCTGAGAAGGAAAAGTCCCTTAGAAACAGAAATTGCTCAGCACCACAAGTTCAGAGGAGATGGGGCGCAGTCTGCCACGCATCACCCTCCTTAGAACAGACCTCCCAGCCAAGATAGTGTGGCCACTGTTCTCCCACTCAAGTCATGTGACTGCTCATTTTTGTGAGGAAAGAAGATAAACTATATAAACCACTTTCAACAATTTTTATAATGATATGTATAATGATAAATAATATCATAGCTAAATATTTGTCATTCTAATCTAATAATCAGATATTATTTAAATCGAGAAACCCCTAGAAAATCATCAATCGATAAGTGAATGCTAAAAATTATATATTTTAGAATTAGTATTTATTTATATAATTTAGAATTAGTATTCTTCACATGCACTGAGCATGTACTATATGCACATCAACTCCACCACAAGTGAATACTACTCTGAGGACTTTACAGAAATTCAAAGGATAATGAATACAGTGAAAAGATGCACACATCATAGTTTTTAAAAAATGGGCAAAATTTAGGTACTGTGGAAAGGCATAACAGTAGTACCTGGAAGGTTTTCTTTTTGAATAGTTGCATTATGAAGAAAACTAGTTGAGAAAGCTTAGTCACTTTTTTTGTGGCTTAAAGCTTTTCTCTCTTTTATTCCAGGCTTAAACAAAGTTCAGTGGGGCATCAAACTGCCTGTTTTAAATTACAGTCTGTATTTTAAAATAGAATGCATGCACGGCATGTTCCCGAAGCTAGGGGGTGGGAGTGTTATTCACAGAAAATTGAAGGCTTGTTGAGTCAATAATCTTCTTTCACACAGTAACAATTTTCAGCTAAAATTTCTTGACCCAAACAAAGGAAAACAAGACCATTCAGTTATTTTACAACAATTTAGAGAAGGCAAAAGAAAAAGATGAGAAAGAGACACCTCTAAAATCCTACATTGTGACGGAAGAATAGAAAATTTTGGCTCAGGCAGAACCTTCGCTAAGTGTATCTATTTCTTCTCCTCAAGTGACAGTTAATATTAAAAATGGTTACTTGCAGGCCCAAAGAAACACGAAAGCCAATAACCAGTCTTTAGATGCCGCTGTGAGCTCCTGTTGCCTATATACTCCCAGTTATATGAAGCAGATGTGCTCCTTCCATTCCCTACAAGTGAAAATCTGTAAATTAAGAGCTATTTCCCACCAAAGAAGGAATAATATGGAAAACAAAAATGCTTTCACCACCTCCCGGTGGCCACTGCCCACCTGGTCCAGGGGAGTGGCAGTGGAGAGCCACCCTCTGAAGAGGGAAGGGCACCAGGGGCAGAAGAGTACCCAGTGAGTGCACTGGGGAGGTGGGGAATGGCGGGGGGAGTGTCTTCCTAAAATAAGAAAAGATCAGGAATGCTTCAGGTGTGACCCTCCTGTGAGCCTGCCATGGGAGCAAGCCTGCCTCCTGCCTCAGGCCCTCTAATGCTCCCCGATCCCGTGGTCCCTTCTCTGTCTGCTGACCAGAGGGGCATATGACAGGCATGCACAGGTGGGTGCTGAGGTGAACCTGGGAGTTGCTGGCAGCCCAGGTGTCCACAGAGTGTTCCTCTGTGGCCTCATCTAGGTCATCCCAAGAGCCCCAAGTTGGGTCAAAGCCTGTCAGGCTTCCATTTGTTGGGCAAAAAGACAGTGTACTGACTTTGTCTATTAGCTAGGTATATCTGCATTTATCATTCCTTAATGAGCCTCATTTTTCAACTACAGGTCACCATTATCCTTCTATTATCAAACTAATATCCTGCAAATCAGTTAGGTTTCAGCCTTTCTTAATCTTCAATTCTGTCTTTTGTCTATTTTTTTCATAGTACTCCTTCATTAATTTTTAGGAACTAATTGATAGTCCTACAAAATGGCCTGAAATTAATTTCCCCCCATATTTAAAATACAAGTCTTCAGAATATTACATGGAAAAGTTTGTAGGGTTATGCTTAATTAAGATGTTTTTAAGATTTTTAACTTTTTTTTTTTAAGTTAATGTATTACCACTAAGCAAATGTCTCCACTACAGGGAATTCAGAACTACCTCACTTTGGAGCTGGGGGTGTAACTCACTGGTAGAGTGCTTGTACAGCATGCACGAAGCCCTAGATGTGATACCATCATACCAAAAATAATAAATCTATCCAGTGATTTTACCAGGGCTGAAGATGTCAATTTGGTAACACTCTGTGTTTATATGCAAATATTAAATATTAGTTTATTCAAGGTTTTCCTTATATTTAGTCCTTTTTTTTCCTGGAAGAATTCAAACTATTGAGATTTCACTGAATGTTAATTTACAGAACAAATAAAATTCAAGTTGGCATACTGTTTTGAAAGAGACACATGCCTTCCCACATCCAAATTTGTTCAAGCTCAAGTTGTCCTCTAATTTCAAAATGACTACCACTGCCATGAATATATCCTAGAAAATAAAGTTACAGAATATCACATCTTAACGAAATAATCCAGTTGGAAAATAAACATTTATCAGAGTCACTTTTCCCAGGTAGGCCCTTACATGTGCTTCTTAACTTTGATTAAAAAAAGAATTAATGCTTCCATATAAAATACAACTAAAATTAGATTCCAGAACACAGGAAATCCTAAAAAACTGAAGTACTGTATGTTCCCTTTAAAATTTCCCTAAAACATCAAAACAAGTCTGTACCTTCAGTTTAAAACTTTGTAAATAACTAAGCACGTATGCAGATGTTCCAGCAGATGCAGCAGCCCTAGCCTGCAAAGGCACTCCAACCCTTGTGCCCTGAAGGCTGCCATTTTATAGGGCCCAGGCTTCCTCTAGGACTCCCAGACACCTTGCTCTTGGCGCCCAGGGAGCATGGACAAGCAACTTAAGTCTTCTGCTGCGCAGGTATCATTCATGCCTGAACTCTGAGAGAAGCTGGATAACAGTTGAGATTTCTCTTTCATTAGCTTTTAATTTTTTAAACATTTAGAACGATTTGAGAAGGATCAATCAATGAAAGACAGCTACACTATTAACCTTTTAATGACAGCTATTTAAATCAAGTTCAAGCTACAAATAAAAAAGTTTAAAAAGAGTTCATTCAGCAGCCATACATCTGGTAGATTTTTAACTTCTGCAAAAACCTGCCAAACTAACATAACAGGTTGAACATAGTCTCAACTTATATTTCTATGGATTACCATCTAGAACTTGATAAAAAGCAAAACCCAGTTAAAAAGTTGCTTTGCCCAGCATTTCTCAATAGTTTCCAATCAAAGCAAATCTATTAACAAATCTACAAATATTCCTATTAACATACCATCAATATTCATATCTTCCCTTTCACCAGTAACATTACAGACTAAAACAAAGAAACAAATAAAACCCCAATAGGAGTACTCCTCTTTGATTAAAGGCAAAAACTGTGTTCTTTACTGCTAATGGCTAACTCCCTGAAGATAATTCTTGGTAATAACAGTTTTCTAATCATTCTCTTTCAGGCTTCCAATATTCTGTTTAACATCTCCGTTTCAAAGAATTCCCAGTATTTACCACCTCCTTCCATTCACAAAGGGCAAAAAACATTTGTTCTATCTGAAGCCCAGTATTTCCTTCCAATGACAAACTACACAAAAGTGCCATAAGCACTTTTTCCCATTCTTAGGTTTTTCACTTAACTCAGGAAGACCCCTCTTTTCATGTCAACCTCCTTAGATATTCCCGTATAGGGACGAAAGGACAGGGAAGAGGCTTTGAAAGACCTGATGGGCCTTCCAGTACAGCCAGGCTTTACAGTCAGCACACAAGTCGTAGCAGAGCACACAGCCTTACCAACATAACCTGGGTGAACAGAGTTAACACCACCCATGAGATGCAAAACCAGTGCCAGCTCTCTGCAAGATAAAACAAATTAGTTATTTCTAAACTGGGGAATATTAACAACTCTTTCATCCCTGAAGCACTGTTTTGCTGAATGTGAAAGAAAACAAAACCTTCATTTTTTACTTCCTTTTAAACATGTTTATAAGTATTCTATTAAGAACTTATCTACCTGTACTATAATTGTTGAAATTATGATTGTTTCTGTCAATTAATTTTTAACAAATAAAAAACATATCACTAAGAAAAGAATGGCTTTTGCTTTTTTTTTTTTTTAAGCTTAATTATCCAAAGTATTCACCTCTTGTTTTCAAACTTAAGGTTACCAAGGTTAAAGTAAGGGCCATTTGATAAAACCAAAATTGTTTTAAGAATGGTACTCTCTTAGGGCTGGGATTGTGGTTCAGTGGTAGAGCGCTCACCTAGCACGTGCGAGGGCCCTGGGTTCGATCCTCAGCACCACATAAAAATAAATAAATAGAATAAGAGTACTGTATTCTATAACTAAAAAATAAATATTAAGAAAAAAAATGGTACCCTCTTGCCAGTGCTGCTATCACACCCATATTCTGGTGTCATTAGCATGCAGAGGGCAGGGGCTTTCCTCATGTCAATTTAACACCATGAAAAAGATTCCTAAGCTATTAAAAGATAATTCTGAAACAAGGGGAAGAATTTATTCCAAAATAATTGTATATACATTAAGAAAATATTTACTGAATATAACACAATTAATACCAAGAAAGGATCCCAGTTTAAACCAAGGAGCCAAGATAGTTATAAAAGTAAGTAGTAAAAAGATGACTAATAAATGTCACAAGAGATGAAGATTTAACAAAACAAAGTATACTAAATCATACTTGGGAGATATACTCAATGTTTATAAAATAAAGGAGTAAGGGGCTGGGGCTCAGCAGTAGCACACTTGTCTGGCATGTAATTAAATTTTAATGTAATTAAATTATTCTCAGCACCACATATAATTAAATTTTAAAAAACAATAAAATAAAAGTCTCTCAACTAAAAAAAAAATATTTAAAAAAATAAAGGAGTAAAAAAGTTACAGCATCTTTTAGAACTTCCACTGTGTATTTTGCTTAAATTTTGGCTTCATTTCCTATAAAATTAGAGGTAAAGAAAAACCACAAATTGTGCTCAAATTTAAGTGATAATTCCCTAATGTAAGGCAGCTCTTCAAGCTAATTTTCATATTATGTCCTATAGGCTAAGATTCATTAATAATGGAAATACTAAGGAATACAGACTGACCTATCTTGCTCAGCAGGGAAAGGCTGTATGTTGAGAAGGCACTGAAGTAAGTGGGCAATTCAAGGGATATTTGTTCTGAGATTAGGTCTGAGTCTGTTAAGCAAAGAGCAAACAGTACTGGTCATGGCCCAAGACAAGAGAATGCATATTAATTTATCAGTTCTTTGCTTTCTGTGGACAATATGAGGATCCAGCTAAGTTAGCTGGAAAACACAACTGCATTAGCTACTGAAGATCACAGGAACTTAAGGATATACAAAGCACACAACTTTAAGCATGGTAAGAAGAAGAACTGAGAGATCAAATTATAGATCTATTGTAAGGATATTGGGAACATCTTGATTTCTTATGAAAAGTTGACAACCATGTAACAAACATGCTGGAGGAAAAAAATATGACTGCATAGAGAAATGTTACAAAAACTATTTCAATGTAAGCAAAAAAAATGATGAAATAACAATTTGGGAAACATATTTGTTAGAAGACTCATATATAATGGACACAAAATTACTTACTAGAATCACTATTCTATATTTTTTAAAAGGTTAAGGCTTCTAACTTACTTAAATCCAAGTTACAAAGCCAGAGGTACAAATAGCAAGTGTTGTGTTTAAGTAAAATGACAAAATGTATGTGACTGGCACTTGAAAAGAAAGTACGACTTTAAGAGTAGCTCTACTGAGGATCCAATGGCCAATCCAGCCAAGATTACAACAGCTTCCAGTCCCTGTGGAATCAATGGTGCCAAGCTAGAGAATGAAGTATTTAATAAAAGTAACACTGTGAAAATACATATTAGAGCCATAAGTGAACACCAATGAATGGCTCCCGGAAGCCATAATTATCTTAAATTATGTACAGTTCATGAACAAAAAGCATACGTGTAAACAAAAATAGATATGTAAACCCCATATAGAAATTTCTTGCTCACGTAAAACCCTAGTGAAGAAAAATGATGCACTAAAGCTCATCTAAATAAAGCCAATGTTAATCCCAGCAGACCTGGGCTTTAGATTCACTGGCTAATCTACAGCTTGTTCTCTATGCAGTAACTGGCTTCTGTGTACTAGCCATAAATCCTGGGAACCTTGGTCTCTTAAAAAAAAAAAAAAAAAAAAAAAAAATCACTGAAATGTAATTTAAAGTGCTTTTGAGTCTATCAGCCTCCTGGTTAACTGAGTTAGAAAATAAAAGAAAACGAAAAAGAAAGAATAACACCCTAATTGGTATTTCTTATTGTAAGGACTTCATAACAAAATCTGCACCTACATGTACCCCTGAAACTCTTTGGAGGCAGAGAGGCAGGTGATCACTGTGAAGACAGTCATCATATACATGCAGACAATGAATAGAAATTCAGAAAAAATTCAATTTTTGATGAATATATTATTTTACTTCTCCAAATACTTTCATCTTCTTTTCAAGTAATTAATTTATAAAGCATCTGTCCCTGAGCCAGCCTCTTAAGTACATTTTGCTGGAGCAGAGGACCTGGTTCCAACCCCAGCTACGTTGTAGAGTTAGTGGATGTCACCCATTCATTGCAAACTGAGCTATGACAAGAACTGTATGTACACCAAGGAGAGACACTAAAGTTCTTGAATGGAAATAAACAGCAGTACATGCTGTACACCATGCTTAAGAATACGCAGAAAATTGCTACCAACTTATGACAAATTTTCCAACCTGGGGGCTGGGATTGTGGCTCAGTGGAAGCGCGCTTGCCTAGCATGCATGACACACTGGTTTCGATTCTCAGCACCACATACAAATAAATAAAATAAAGGTCATCAACAACTAAAAAATATTTTTTAAAAAATTTTTTTCCAACCTGTGTCACAGTACCAATTAGCAGCAATGACAACCCTACAAACTTAGGTGCCAATAACAATAAACAACAAGTGAGGAAAAAAGTGAAATTCACTGTCCACCTGCTTCCCATGAATCAATTTAAATTTCATAAAACCACAAGCCAATTTCCAAATACTCAGCAAATGCTGAATTTACGAACAGTGTGCATGTGTTTCACACACTCTCTACATTCTTACCAACCTATAATTATCTGCTTTGCAAAGCCTCTAGTATAAAACAGATTCCATTACCTTTTTCATTCCTTCAAAAAACCAAGTAAATAGACAATACTCCAACTTTCAAAACAAGACCATAATAAATTTTATCCCCTCCCACCAAAGAAATAAAAATCTATATAAAGATTATGATTTCAAAACCATGTGCCGCAGATGCCCAGATGTGCACCTCGTGCAGCCCTCACTTACCTTCTTCTAAGGCTATGTGTATAACATAATATGGGTGCCTTATGCACGCTACACATCACACTAACACATACGCATTACAAATGCTTGTTCTCAGATATTTGGAAAGAATATGACGAGTTTTATTTAGTGCCAAGACAGCTGAAATTCAAAATTAAAATAATAACTATCATGAACTCCCATCTTAAACAAACCTTAGCAGAAATTAAGTAGTAACAATGATTCTTCAGGTCAAAATACTTTAACAAGAAAATAAATGCAAAATATTTATTTGTACAGACTTATTTTAGTTAATAAAGAAAACCTCATTTAAATTAGGTTCTCTATTAAAAAGCAAATAAAGTAAAAATGAATTATTTTCGGGCATCACTATGATACGTTGTATCCGCTACTCTTACTAATATACAACTCAATCACCATTTACCAGATGCAGATGAAAATGCTTTACAAGC
Organism: Marmota marmota marmota; assembly: GCF_001458135.2. Lineage (NCBI taxonomy): Eukaryota > Metazoa > Chordata > Mammalia > Rodentia > Sciuridae > Marmota > Marmota marmota. The sequence continues at coordinate 9,937,143 of NW_025999983.1, forward strand.
TGATTTGTCAAATTTTTAACTAAATTACTTTCTTTTGGGTGATGTGGCATTTACATACAATTGTAAAGTCCCAGAATAATTCAAATTAGTATCAGATGTTTATCTACCATTTATATACTTTGCACAGTGGGAATTTAAGTTTCCATCTTACACAGACCCCTACTCTGTATCTCTACCAAAAAGCAACAAGCTAAACAAACAAACAACAACAACAAAAAAAAAACTCAATTGAACCACAGAAATACCTGCCTGCACGCAACATACCAACCAGCCAAATAAAACCTACCCAACAGATGTCCATTCCTACAAGTGGAATAAACTCATCCAGAACTATAGTGCTCCTAAGAATTAAGCCCTACAAAAAAATTAATAAATCACAAAATATATCTGAAACCTGGAAACTTCTGTTCCATGTGATAATATGAAGTAAAAAAATAATAGTTCTTTTAAAAAATCTTTAACTCATTACATTTCCAAATCAGCAAATTAAGGTCTTACTGGTAAACTTGATGGTCTTTCTTGCTGTATTAAATTCAAGTCTTCATGATTCGGCTTTCCTGGGGCCAGAGGAGGTTGAGATCTAGTTCCATAGCCTTCCTGAGACATGTCCTAAACAAATACAAATACAAAATATTTCATAAATATTTCAGTGAATTTTAAATTTCTTCAGTAATCAAAATGAAGCAAAAATTTTTCACAGTATCAAGTAATATAACATTTTTGCTAATATGTAAACACATTATACCTGTGATTTCTTTAGCACTTTGTTGAAAGCAAAAAATAAACACAGTCATCAATAGCAGAATAAAATACATATATAAAATTAGCTGGTTTTTTCATTAAGCCTTATAAACTGAGCATTGCATTTGAGTTTTACAGGAGGGTGACCCGTCAGTAAAAGAGGAGGAGGAAGAGCCAACTGCAGCCAAACTCTTGCAGAACAAGACCACACTGTTGCTTAATTCGGGAGTTGAATTGTATTATTTAATTCTGATTTTGGTCAAACTGCCTTTAATATTACCTCAAAAAATTAATTAATTATGTCAAACATTAAGTAAATCTATACATTGTAAGTTTTAAGACATAGCCACAAAGGCTGCAATTGAATAAACAAGGAATAATATTTAAAGTAGTCACTTTAGGGATTATGAGACCAGCAGTTTGCCTACGTCTGGTTAATTGACATACACCTGTTTTAAAGCCTTAATATTAACTTCAGCATTTTATAGCTCTGAAGTATTAGCTGGCAATAACTAATGATACAATAAGTTGTATTTTTACAGGCTATAGGGTATTTATCATTTTTTTTCTTAACTCTGATTTACTTAATGTTTGACTTAAATTACTTCCAAGATCCTTCATGTTCAGATAAGTGCTGATGGAAGGATGAAAACTAAGTAATGATGTTTTAGGAGACAATGTAATAAATAATGTGAGTGAGCCCTTTGCTCTGTGGTTTATGGAGAGACAAATAAATAATGTGAGTGGGCCCCTTGCTCTGTGGTTTACGGAGAGGCCTAAATGCCATGGCAATGAAAATGTCTGTTACTATGGCCAAAAACAATACGTTCCAATAAAATTAGGAAAAGATTAAAAATCTTCTGATAAGTGTTTGGCAAAGTAATAATAATCCAAGATTATTGTGTTGATTGTGTTATAAAGATGATATGTTTTCTACTAATTGTGTAGTGAAGATATGTTTTCTACTAATTCTTTTTGTGTTTCAATAGCAGATTGTGATGACCTTGGACCAAGAGTCAAGTGACTGAAAGATAAAATTTCCCAGTTACATTCTTTTTGTATATTAAGAAAGGGGGAATATGTGGAAGGCCAACCTTACAAGTGACTGAGTTACACTCCCCAGCTGGGTGCTGAGGCGCTCAGTCACAGAAATGTGGCACCCTTCTTGGGTGCGAGGGTCGGTGTCTTGTGCATGGGTGTGTCTTGCTACAGCCCCATGGGTGAAGCTACGCTCACCTGTTCCTTTGTAATATAACCCTTTGCCCTGTTTAGGATAGAATCTTCCATGGAAGTGCCTTGTGTGTGTCCCCTTCTTTTACTGTGCCCTTGGGTGTGGCCTACCCAGGTGTCAGTCAACCTGCTGACAGTGGACATCATGAAGATACTCAGCCCCCTGAAACCTGACCCCTTGCCTCATTTAAATAGCTTTTCTCAATAAAAGGGGTCAGCGCATGCTCTCGCTCTCTCTCTCTTTCTGCGGACCCTTAAGGTCAGAGGAGCCGTCACAGCGACTCCGAAGAAAAGGGTAAAATAATAATAATAATAATAAATTAATTAATTAATTATGAAAATTTTATTATCAACTGACACTTAATGTGCTCCTTCAATTACCCACAAAAGACCATCATGGGGGTGGGGGTGATACTGGGGATTGAACCCAGAGGCACTTAACCACTGAGTCACATCCCCAGCAATTTTTTATATTTTATTTAGAGACAGGGTCTTGCTGAGTTGCTTAGGGACTCACAAAGTTGCCAAGACTGGCTTTGAACTCGGGATCCTCCTGCCTCAGCCTCCCCAACTGCTGGGATTACAGGCATATGCCACCATGCCCAGCAGCATCAATTATTATTAAGCTCAGGGTATCCTGGGGTTTCTACAAAACTAATAACCACTCATGCACAGAAGTCCACAGGCTCATGTGGCATGGTTTTCACAAAACCACAATAAAAAATAAATCAACAAAGCAAACCCCAAAAAACCTGCAGAGGGACCAGAAATGTATCATTTACATGGGCTTTCTGGCATCCTGTAGAATATTTTTGCAGGATGCATACTCTCAGCACTGTGCTGGAGGAGCAGTATATAATGTGATGCCACACCGCACTTCCTGTACACCAGCTCCCTAGCTACTTCTTGACATTGGCTCAGATACTAAACATTCTACTTATCATCTGCACCTGAAGTGAAACAGAAGGTCACAAAGCTAAGGATTTATTACAGCAAGTCTCAGCCGGCACAAGGTTGAAAAACCAGTTTCTAACTGGGGGCCTCACCCCAAAAAAGAAAGAGAAATAAAATAAAATTTTCTCTCCTTCCCTGTCAGTTCAATAGGTGTTGGCACTAAAAAAACACCATATACAACTTCTCCTTCTCCTACTAAATTCCTAAATATTACTTGGAAAATTAAGGTTTATAAGTGAAACCCTATTAAAAAAGCTTCTGCTGCCCCACCCTTCTCTCACAGTGTATAGACTTAAATTGCATGACTTTTCTGATGCCAAGAAACTCTGCACAGAGGCTGGTACTACAAAGTATAAAAGCTGCACAAACTAGATTTAACTAGCCAATGCAAGCTCAGTGTTGGTGTGAACTGCCTTTAAGCAGACTCTGAAATAAAAAGCATGCCAACAATTCAGCATTTTCACATGCAATCCTTATTACTTTTAAAGAAATGTCCATCAAAGAAAAAAGAGAGAGAGAGAGAATCAGATATTTAACTAATAGACATGTAAAACACCCAGCCAGGACTGTATTTTCCTATGAGAATTCAATCACAGTTACACGGGTTTTATTTGGTAACCACAATACCAGGAGGTGGGAGTAATCACATGCAAGCCAAGGACACTTGAACAGGCAGCTCTTCCATCTGGTTGCCAGCAGAGGGTAACAATTAGGCTTGTGGGGGACAAAAGCAAGGGCTGAGGGATTATTACCACCCTCACTGCCCTCCCCCACAAACCATGGTTTTGAGCAGATCCTAGGTTTTCACTTGTCACAGAGACTTCCCGCTGGGTGCCCTATGGTTCCCTGAGATTAACAGCCAGGATTTCAAATCAAGTGGGGCACAAGGCCTCCATTCAGGGCCCTTCACCCTGTTACAGAAACAGCACAAAGGTGCAGGACAGCCTCACAATGGGCACAGAAATGAGCAGACCCTGCCCTTCTGTACGCACACGTGCGCAAACAGTTCACAGGCAGTGCCCAGGCACGTTTTAAGCAAACTCCAGTTAGGAAACAGTGCAAGCTCACATGCTCTATGCTTATTAGCCTTTTCCACTGCTCTATATTTTCTCTCCATAGCTAAATGAACGGCTTTTTAAAGGGGTTGAGAAAGACATTCCAACTGTAGTGGATACACACTTCAATTTAAAGTCATCCCCTCTAAAACAAGCAACACCGAACTAACAGAAAGCCATTAGAAAAATGCACTCTAATTTCACGTTTCATTTTTAAGACTTTAAAAGTTCAAAATCTCAAATTCTATTCCTAACCACAAGAAATTTTCAATTATTAAATACAGTTGGAAATAAAACCAAAAGAAATTTAGTAGGAATCACTGAAAAGGACATTTGTTCTGCCTCAGTTTATATTCTAGCATGAGGACTGATTAACTGAGAGCACTGAGAAAAGACAGAGTTCCAGTGTGTGACAGTCACCTCCCATATATAATGTACAGAGGGACTCTGAGGTTAATGTCTGGCTGCTTTAATAGATATAGAAAAGTTTTATCCCATAACAAACTTGAGCTTTTTCACAAGCTGACTTGCTTGCTTGCTTTATTTATTTTCAGCATGTACTTATTTTAATCTCAAGAAGTGTAATTAAATATAAGTAATTCAATAAACAAGAAGAGGGCAATGTCAGAATCAAAAAATACAGAATGTGGTTACCACTGCAGTTCATAAACCAGCAACAAATAAGCACAGCTTTAAATTTTAAAACATCACTGTCATCTTCGGTTATTTCTAAGTTTTAAAAAGTACACACAAGTATGTAAACTATTATACACATATAAATAGTCACCACATGTTTCTGACATACATATTAAAGTGACGCCTCTTTTAAAAGAATACCATACTTCGATAACACTGAAAGCAATGGGAACGTGGTTGTTACCCTTCCAGAATTCTTCACCTGTGTTACTTTTCTACATCCCACATACAAATTTAACAAGGGATGGGCTCTGGTCTTAACCTTCTTTATGTTGTGAGTCAAACATAAAATGGGAAACTGTCATACCAACAACAAAAGTGTAAAAAGAGTACAGGTAGGGGTATGTACATATTTGCTTCAGAAACTTTCACTTACAAGGTGAACTAAATACTAATGGCAACATGAGACTCTACAGAAAATGTAGAATCACTAAAACATCAGGGTACTTTTAAGAAAATTAAAATGGGAAAATATTTCCCTGGTATGAGTTCAAAAGACAGAGATCAACAATGAAAAGAAAGATGGCTCATTCCCAGACACTCACCCTCTAAAGGGTGCTACTACACTAACGGTTTTTCATTTATCTTTCCATAATTTTTCAATGTGTCATCAAGTACAAATGGGAATTTAAATTCTTTTTCCCTTTTACACAGCTGGAGAATATTTCCTGTAAATAACATAATTTGCAGTCCCTTACCAATGTTTTTTAGATCATTCTACATCAACAGCTCAATATCCATTTCATTCTTTCCTTACGGCTATGAAGTTCTGTATTATTGGTAGATACCTGAGCTAACCAGTCACCTACTAATGTACATTTATGTTGTTTCCAGTCTTCCCTACTTCACGCAGCATTAGAGCAAGCATCCTCATGCATAATTTTCATGTGAAATTTCTCTGTAGTGTAAATCTCTACAGGTGCATTTTCTGTTAGTAAGCTGGTACTTTTAAATTTTTGATAGACACTGGCAAAGTGCTCTTAACAAAGAAAGTGTCAATTTACACTCATTGCATCATTTCGGAATAGAACAAAACTCATTCAAGATGTTTATATGTTAGCATCACAATATATCTACCTACATATAAAAAGTAGCAAAGCCAAAGCTTCGATTCTCAGCACCACATATAAATAAATTAATAAATAAAGTAAAGGTCCATCAACAATTTTTTTTTAAAATGTAGTATAAAAAAAAGAAGGAACACTTCAGTCATGAACAAACAGCAACGGTACCCAGCAAGAGGTAGACGAGGTTACCTCCAGAAGCAAGCAAATCTGCTTGCCTTAATAGTCCAACACCCTAGCTTTGGGTTATGACAAAAAGCAAGAGGGACCCACCCTGGCTTCTGATTCTGGCCAATTAATGATTAAAGTTGCTGAGGCTGTCTTTGAACCTTTGATCCTCCTGCCTCAGCCTCCCAAGCATCTGGGAAACAGGCATACACCATAGCGCCTGCCAAGAAAAGCTCTTCAATCATCACATAAAATACAGATATGCTAGGAAACGTGTTAAGATGGTCACATGCTTGAACAATACAAGGTGAAGGAGCAGGATTTGGGTATCTCATAAAATCCTGTGCCATCCAGGTCAGAAGAGTCTCTTCCTCCTTTTCTCTCCCTGCTTCGGAAACGCCTATCATCAATTCTAACTACTACAGGAAAAACGTTGTCCTGGAATGAATGATATTTTAGCTGGGGAGAAGATAAAACCACCCCACAGAGATACACAGGACCAGGGGTTGCCAGGCCTGGAAACCATCCCTAAACTGAAGAAATCCACTGTGTTACGACTTCCCCTTCAATGCAGAGAAATGTAAAATATCCTTTCCAAAAGGAAGGGCATGTGGAAGAGTGGCACACTGACCTCCCTGCCACGCCAGGAAAGCCCTATGGAAATATAAACCAGGACAGCTAACATTTGCAAGACGTGACTCTGTGACAAGTGCTGTGCCCAGTTCATCTTAACAACAAGCCCATGAGAGAGTCCTATTGTCATCTTGCTTTTTATCAACAACACAACAGAAACTTAAGTTAACTTGCTTAGCCAGGGAATGGCACTATGTCAGGGAGTCTCAAGAAGTGAAAGACATACCTTCATTTCTACAATAAGTGTGCTTCAAAGACAACAAAGCTGGAAGCACCACTACATAACAAATGTTTAATATAACTTTAATTCTTCAAAATATATTATCCTGGGTGTTCATATATTCTCCTAAATTCCATTTTCAAAATTTATAAGCTTAAGGACTTTACATGTGTCAAAATCCTCAATGCCGATATCATAGATATGTAGTATTAAAATAAAAATTTCCTTTCATGAGTTTAAATGCAAAGCCACTCTCTGTGCCACTCAGTATCAGCAAACAGTTATTAAAACTCATCAGCTAATGGGAAGCAAGATGAAGGGGCCCATCAAGGCTCTTCTGCTGGCTTGTCTCTCTCTGCCTGCCCCCTAAAAGCAGGTGTCCTCAATGTTTGTCCCCCAAGGACTCCACGCTAACCCTCATCTGATGATTCTGCATCTCCTACTGCAAAATGAGCACCTGGACCTGTAGGGAGAGGCCCTCACACTCTTCTCTCTCTTAACCATCCCCCACAAACCGGCTCCTGTTCCAGGTCCTGCCCCTCAAATGGGAGTTCTCAGAGCTGCCTCGCACATCTGCTACCTCTTCCAGGACCCCTACATGTCAGACTCATCCCCAAACCACATGGTCCTTTCAATCCACCCCCCTTTCTCCTGCCCAACAGTCAGCCTCTGCTTTGGAGCTGTTCCGCACTCCAGCTTCCTGTGTGATGTGGGCATCCTCAATGCAGATGCTCTGAAAATGCCCCCTGGGTACCTGGAGCATCAAGTCCAGTGTCCACGGTAGTCACAGAAGAGCTCCAGCTGCACTCCAGACTCACCTCGCCCCTCCCTGCGGCAGCATGTGCTTGGTGTCCTGCAGGAGCCTGCAGCTGAGGCTCCTCTGGCCTCTCTGCTGCTGCCCCTGAGTGTACACCTGCCTTCCCCCAAATCTACAGAGCACCTGCTGTCCTCAAGATTGCACTAGAAATGAGCTCCATTACCCTCCAAGACAACTACCTCAGACCAGCTTCACACAGACTCTCCTGCAGAACTGGCACTGGTGCATTTCAGCTCTCCCAGAATCCACTTGCCATTTCTCTAGGAGAGGGCCACTGTCCCCTTGGATTCCCAGTGCCCAGCACTGACTGAGCCCCAATACAGGCCAGGCAAATGGCTACTAAATGGCTGCCAAGAAAGACCTCATGGAGATATCACAACACCAAAACAAATGCACAAACCTGGGGCTGGGTATGGATATAGCTCTGTTGGTAGAGTGCTCGCCTCACATGCACAAGGCACTGGGTTTGATCCCCAACACCACCACCAAAAAAAAAAAAAAAAAGCACAAACTCATAAAAACACAACTTGAGCTCATGGCCAAGGGTATTTATCATGTCAACTGCTATACTGCCTGGCAGCAGTGTGCTTCAAAACACATTTTGCTGTTTGTTATGGCAGTCTTAAGGCAAAAGGACCACAGAATAATGCAGTAAAACATAATGGAAATTCATAATCCGAGTGAATCAAATGTATGAAATATGATATGTCAAGAGCTTTGTAATGTTTTGAACAACTAATAATAAAAAAAATTTAAAAGAAAAAAAATTCAACCTTAAATAAAAAACATAATGGAAATTTAAAAAGGAGGAGAAAGACTGCGGAGAGCAGCCATGGTGCCATTGAAAAGAGGGGAATCAAGACACTCTGCACCCAATGAGCACACAGCAACACAGGGGGCTAGGGGAGCTTGACTGCAGATCAAATCAGTAATTTACAAAGAAATAAAAAGGACAAAGGAACATGTGAAACCGCAGTGAGTCAATCAATCAGTATATCCCAATCTGTGGAGATCTCTACTAGATAAATGACTCTGATTCTTCAACAAACAGGTGCCAGTAAAATAAAAGGAGAGTGGAAAAGAAAGAGAGAAGATAGAAGGAAATCCTAGAAATGAAGAGGTTAAAATATATTAACTGAAGATTGGACTTTATTTGTATCCTGATTCAAACTACTCTCATCTAAATAAAACAAGACACTTATTCCATTTATTAGACTACTAGAAATCTGAACTACTGGATAATTGATAGGAATAAATTATACTTTTAATGTGATAACTGTATTGTGTTTCTTTTATAAGCCCTTTATCTTTGAGAGGGACATAGTAAAATACTTCCTGATTAAGTGACACAATGTCTAGAATTGACTTCAAAATAATACTGGAGGGATGGGGGTGTGGCCCAGCTGTAGACCCTATGCTGGGCATGCAGGAGGCCCTGAGTTCAATCCCCAACACAAAAGCAGAGAAAAACAAACCGGTAGGCAGGGGGAGGAATGCAGGGGAGGGGTGTACAGAAAGAAGCACAAGTGCAGGGGTCTACTTCTTTTGTGTCTAAAAATTTCCATTTAAATGAAAATGCAGTTAATGGCATGAATGACTACCTGTGAGAATCCCTGAAAGTGTGGCTGAGGTGAAGCAGGCTTTCATCTGAAAGCCACAATCACTTCTTAATTATCTTCAGCTCCTTCCTCCCCTTGAAAACATAAGTAGCATTGATATTTTCTTCTTTCAGATTTTACCTGCCCCCATTTTTATCTTTAAAGTTGTCTGCTACACTATTTAACCCTACTGTTTAGATGACTCAACAAAAACTACAAAATTCCCTCAGTCATCTTAACTGAATTAACGGTATCAATTTTGTTCTTCCCTGAGATTCCCCCAAGTAATTCTTATTCATTCTCACCACTAGCTCTCTACAGCCTTCCTAGACCAGACCTGACAAAGGGCCTCTAAAGGCCTGCTCTCTGATTTCAAGAAGACTTTTGCAGCTACAGATGTCAAGCAGAGACCTTGAACCTTTGCATCAACAAACCCAATTCAAATTTCAACTTCCCTCTTCACGAGCTAGTGTAACCCCAGAAGGGGCAATTCCTACTCTGGTGCCGCTGGGTGAAGTGTCCCTGCAGTCTGGGGGTACCACAGACCCCTCCACTGTCTCGCAGGCACAGGGCAGAAGGCATAGGGCAGCTAAGTGGGGCTTTGGTATATATCACGATGAGTTAGTACCATGATGGTCAATCTCTTTACTTTTTTCAAGTCAATATTGATATTTTCCCCGATGTCTGCCTTTCCCCAGCTCTTTCAGCTTGGATCAAAGTCACATGAAGTAAGCTCAAGTGTTTTTTTTACTGCCACTAATTCTTTTTTTACCCAATTAGAAATTTACTTCACTCCTTTAATGGTAAATATTTTCCTATAATTATAGCAACACTTAACTGGAATATGTACATTTTTAAACANAATTTTTTTTTTTTTTTTTTTTAGAGAGAGAGAGAGAGAGAGAGAGAATTCGTAATATTTATTTTTTAGTTTTCGGCGGCACAACATCTTTGTTTGTATGTGGTGCTGAGAATCGCACCCGGGCCGCACGCACGCCAGGCGAGTGCGCTACCGCTTGAGCCACATCCCCAGCCCCTACTGCCACCAATTCTATCGTCCAATTTAAAGCTTAAAGTAATATTCCAGATCCTACACTACGTATGTTGATGAGTCCAAAACCTGGACATTCCGAATATTCCTTACTTTGTATTAATTCAAAGGAAAAATTGTTTTCCAGATTTTTAAAGACTATTCTAAAACAGGGACAAGCCTGTACAAGCTACCTCATGACATTTCTTACTCAAGAGCTTCCATGGTACTGACAACAGGTTTCTCAGCATGAAATGCTTGCCATCTCCAAGACCATGGCTGAGACAAGGCCCCACACTGAGGCAGGCTGTGGCCCCCTTTAAGTCTGCAGCAAATCCAAGGCTGAGGGAACAGAGTGGTCAGGGCCCTGCAAGATGGCATTCCAGGTTTGGGAGAAGCCTTTTGTTTTGTTTTCCCTCTATTTTCACAAGAACTTCTTCCAACTGCCAGTTGGCCCAGAGTGAGAAGGGAAGCCAGCCACATGCTTGCCTAAAATGACATTTACTAAAATATCTAATAAAATATGGAGTCACTCAAAAGCTAATGACTAAAATAATTAAGATTTTTAATAGTCAATTTATTTTAAAAAACTCACAAAGCTAACTAGCCCCAGTTAATGTTCGTTATCTGTACTTTATGCAGAGAAAAATAGTAATTCCTAAATGAATTACAACATCCAAGAATCTTAGCTCCGTAACTTACTACATAAGAATTCCATGACTCACCTACAAAACCAAGAAATAGGAACCTGCCCCCTACAAGAGAGGAGCCCGTAATGGATATGATTCACTCACTGCCTTTGAGCCTTAGCACTGTGCCCAGCACATCTGAAAGCCACATTTATTGTCACTTATTGTTATTTCAACTATTTAAAACACATTAAAGGATGAGAATCAAAGTGTTAATTCAACTACTAGGACTTTATGGCTACAATAGTGATGGTGGTGACAAAGAACGAGCACTTCTGTACACAACATTTACTATTCGCCAGGCACCTCTCCAAGTGTTTTACTCATTCAATAAACTCTTTCAATCTTCACATCAACTCCATGAAATAAATACATTTGTCCATCAAGATCTGTGCAGTACTGGTTTCCACACCACCCACGCCACTGGGCAGATTCAAAAACCCCAAATGCTCTTGTCCCTTTTATAAACGATGCAATATCTACAGAGAACCTACATACAGCCTCCTGTAAGCTTTAGATCATCTCTAAATGACTTATTGCTGATAAAACACTAGTACTATGTACATTTAGCTGCCATATTTAATTTAATGTAGGGAAAAATGACCAGAAAGAAAAATCTGTATGTGTTTAGTAGAGACACAATTTGTTTTCTGAATACTTCTGATATGAGCATGGTTGAATCCAGACATACAGAGGGCCAACTTCATTTGACTAATGAAAAAACTGAGGTACAGAGGCTGAGGGACCTGTGCCAAAGAGAACCAATATTCTTTCCCCAGTGTCTGTGCATAATGACTTTCCTACTCCACACCCACCAGATGAGGAATAATAGCAGCTCCCTATCCTGTAGCTGACAAATCCCCATGTAAGGTTGGGTCCAGGAATTTGAATTTGTTACAAACTCTGTAAATTGTGGGATTTGTTAATTAAATACAGTGTAGTATTTTCATTAAATCATCATAACAAAAAAAATGAGGTTTGAGGTAGTAAGCCACTACTTAGCATCTGTAGTGTGGAATTCTGCTGTATCATTAACAAGGGTTAATTCACCAAGCCTCTGTGGATGTAAACTAGGTAGACCTGAATCTGCTCACCCACTTGGGCCAAGGATGGTCACCTAGTCTTATTGCCAATGAAAAGATTATCCCCAGCTCTAAAATAAATTAAGTCTGGCATTGGCTTCTCATACCCTCTGAGTGCTGATTCTTTCTCCAACAATCTAAGCCCTCCCTCCAGACCAAGAAATCTACCACACCAGGCACAAGAGCCCAGCAGGGTCTGCATCAAGTAGAAAGCAAGGTTAAACAGGTCTTCCTACAAAGTGGGACTGCAACTCACACTGAGGGCATGCATTCTTGACCTTGGAGTCAAGGCATTGAAAACTCCCCAGAAATTACAGCAAATGTGCATATGTATGTACTTTCCTGGGGGGAGAGTCCATAGCTTTCACCAGATTTCCAAACACACACACACACACACACACACACACACACACACGGGGGGCGGGGGGGGGGGAAGAATGCTAAAGGGTGATGACTGAGATAATATCAATAAGGAAACTCACCAGAACTAAGAATATCATAATTTCATTGAGATTTGTATGACCAAATTAGTTACAAATAACTGCATTCAAAATTATGATCTTTTTCTAAATAAATGAAATAAAAATAAAATTACTAAAATTCTCAGACCTACTAAAGAATTTTCAAACATGCTGTTTGTGTCCAAATTAAATATGAAATACAAGGTTGCCTGAGTATCTCTGGCTGCAGAGCTCTGTACACAAGTCATCTGCATTATTATGCACACACCTTAAATTAGAGGAGTAATAGGACGGATGTGAGTGGCATGACAGTGACCTGCTGAAACAGAACTCATGAAACCCATATGCTGCACAAACAGGGACAGACTTTGTATCTGCCAAAAAGAGAGAAGTGCCAGGAAGATCCTGTCCCAAGCCTGCCATCCAACTCTCCCCAAACTATATAGGCAGCCACTTTCACAAGTTGTACAATTCCTCCTTAAAAATCCTGGAGAGAAAACTGAAAAAACAGAAGAAAAAAAAAAAAAAGAAAGAAAGGAAAAGAAAAACAATGTGGCTACGGAAGAAAGTAACAGGAGAAAAAATAAAATACAAGAGCCAGCTCTTGACTGCTGTTTTGCATTGTACCAATAATACTTTCAGAATGCAAGAAGCAGAAAGGAATTTGTGGAATTTTTTTACCATCAATATAATATTTAATAATTTTAAACTTTTTACAAGATGTTAAAAAAGGATCATTTGATCTATTAAATTTTCCCCCTGCCAGGTCATTTTTGTTTTAAGAGTACAAAAAGAAAGAACACACTCAAAAGAACCTGACATCCAGTTAGTATAATCTCCACTGATCTTCTACAAAGTTAGATCATAAGCATACTTCTCTCAAAAATGGTCAAAGTTCTGATTTTTTTCAGGGATGCCTTTATGATGTTTAAAAATGTACATATTCCAGTTAAGTGTTGCTATAATTATAGGAAAATATTTACCATTAAAGGAGTGAAGTAAATTTCTAATTGGGTAAAAAAAGAAAAGACCCTAGAAAATTGAGATTTGTCATGAATTACATCAAAGTTAAAGTAAAATTTATTTCTTTAGCAATTTTCTGTTAAACACCTTCAACATTCCAAAAACAGTGAGCTTTGTATCAATTCTGAAGTTCACCCCTATTGCTTTTCTCAAGGGAAAACAAACATGGGAGCCACTGCTCTGAAGAAAGGACACTCCAAACAGTGGCAAGTGTGAACGATGAGGGGTCAGTGGAGCCCCCTGCCACGCAGGGCATTAACAGGGTCCAGGAAAGAAAGGGCCTGGCCTCTGCACACCTCCTTTGGGCAAAGCATTTACCAAACAACTCCAAAGCACCCAGACAGTTTACAGGGTAGGTCTCCAGACATGGTCCCTGCAGAGGCAGCAGCAATACCAGAATCACCTTGAAACTTTCTACGTATGAGAATTAATCAGGCCCTACCCCAAACTACAGATTAGGAACTCTGGGGATGGGTCCAATAACCTGTGTCACAACACGTGTCCCACCAGGTGCTTCTGGATTACCAAGCAAGGCCCTTACCAAAGGCTTCCAGGCCTGACTATTCTCCTATCTCTGGAGCTAATGCATCTCTACTGTAAAAAGTAATAAAGGAGACAGCAACCCCTTTACTAACTCAGAGTTAGAATCAAACCTAAACTCACCACAAGTAATACCTACTTGCAAGTGTGACCTTCCAAGGTTACTAGTAATGAATGAGATCATACGCAGGAGCCTTGCTAGGGGTAAACTGGAAAGCTGAATCAATGCATTCTGCTGTTATACATACCTAATTAGAATAAATTTTTTAAATTTTTTTAAAAAGAACTTGAAAACGGAAAAAAAAAATGGAAAGACAGTTTAGTTTAGTACGCGGGCACTCCAGTGGCTCTCAAACTTTGCTGTGCATCCAAATTGCCTGTAAAATTAAATACACACTCCAAATTTCCCCCAAAGAGAGGGTCTGAGTGGAAGAGACCTATTTAAGTAGATACCTCAGGTAATTCTAATATAAGTACTCATCCCTCTTATTGGTTTTTTATAAAACACAGTTGGCACAGTTATTCAATGGTCCCTTTCTTTCCTACTTCTTGACTCAATACTATGAACCCATCCCTCACTCCAAAACCTAGCACTTTGGGGAAAATAAGTGAACTGGGACCTGTTCTTTCTTCTCCCTTCCAGGAAAAAATTGGGTAACTAGCGAATTCCAAGAGGAACACTATGTTTCTTATATCTCAGTCTTCCTCTGGAATACTATATACACAGAGCTGTTAAATCAAAGCAATTGATGAGGAAGACTTTACATGTAATTATGTTTTATCACATTTTTCATAATTTAACATTTTGCAATGAGCATGTTAAAGCCAAATGAAAGCAGCTGAGTTGAAAAAAAAAAAATAATCCAGGAATAACAGACAATCCTCTAATCTCTTAATGTCAGAATGTAAATATCAAGTGAGGAAAGAACTATATGCAAAATATAACAACCTCCATGTGCAAGCTGACTCAGTGGCAACTGTGAAACAATGGTGGGGTCAGTGGCACCCTGGCCATCCAGGGTATTAACAGTTTCCAACTGGGAGGGCATCAGGGAGGAGAGCACGGAAGGTGTGCAGTAAGAGCCACATTAGGGGGACAGGTGCACCAGCTCTTCCCCTGGGTCTGGGGAAGCAGGACTAAGAACCAGAAAAAGAGGCTCAAGCCCCGCCTGTGCAGGAGTTCCAATCCCTTAAATCCTTCTCATTTGAAGAGATAGTGATGGAGATGCGGAGAGAAAGAGGAAGAAGGGAGGGGGAAGATGAGAGGGCTGAGGGATGTTCCCTTGCCCTTAGAGTTGTGCTACAAAACAGGGAACGATGTGGGGCCCAGATAGCTTTCAACAAAATCCTGCTCTCAATGCACCTGAAGGTTTTCTTTAGCCTTTAATGAAATTCATCTTCAATAATGTAACTCCCTTTATTTTCTCCATGGTAAACAGTCATGACTCACTGATGGGCTCTCAAAAATCTTTCTAGACAGGCCCTTGCCACTAAGCTAAGCAGATGCCCATGGTCCACGAGGGAGATGCTCTAAGCCAGGAGGAGACTCCCACATTTCAGGCCTGCCTGGGCTTTCATATGGCTCTCCTCCGAAGGAGCCTTTCTAAATAAATTAGGTATTGAAAATACTGTCATTATACGTAATTCCTCACTTCCTCGTTGGATTTCCCTTTGATTCTGGTACTAGAGAGAAAAAAATCATTTAAAACATATGTTCAACATGACCATGAATAGCACTATGAAATTATAATCCAATGCAATTAGACTCCCAGTTAACATAAAAAGAATAACATTGAAACTTTTCCGTTAAAAGAAAACCTCTTAATAATGGGAGAGATGTGTCCAGAGCTGAGGGTTTTCTCTTGTTTTCCTCACTGCTGTGAGGTAAAAGCACAGGCCCAGGCAGGCACGTGCACCTCATAAGGGAAACACTGACCCTAGCAATTAGGCCAAAAAGACCATATGAAAGGACATTCTCACATTCACAAAACCTTCTCCCAGAGTCTTTTAGTAGGTTCTATTTCAAACACTCAGGAATCTCACACACACACACACACACACTATCACACTAGGAACTGAACTGCTAAGATGGCACAGTGAGCACCCAGCTTCACTACATTGCTCTATCCCACGACAAAGGAAGGTAGCCCCTCCTCATCTCCTGATGGCCACAGGGCACCTACTGCCTCCCACCTCTCTGGTCCCACAACAGCTCCTGCAGCAGCTTTAGGGGGCAAGGACATCATGGCTCAGTTGACCATCAGAAATCAGTCAGTCTAGGCGTGTTCCCTGCTCCTCCTCACAGTAACTTAAAAGTTTTCTTCTAAAGTGCTCACAAATTCCATAACCTTAATTCCCTAGCGATGGTTAAGGTCTTAGACTTTAACCACAGACTCAGGCTGCAAAAGCAGGGTAAGCAAGAAGAAAGCAGACCTAAACCCAAACATCACTCAGGGCTTCACCTGGTTGCTTCCTTTAAAACAAAAAACAAACAAAAAAAATGGGTATCAACCTAATTCCAATAGTTTTCAGTATCAAATTAATCAATGGATTCCTGTGTTCATACCTAAAAGCTGAGCACTTAATGACAACTACAAGTGTCCTTATGTTTGCTGTGATAATAAAACTTGTAACAGATGAAATGTGCATGCTAGTGACTAACACAGGCTTTCTGACTTCAATTTTCTCCAAAAGAAGCAGAAGGAATGACTTGTAAATTAACTTTGTATCATACAAGTAAGAAAAAGCTCAGTGAGACCCCGTCTCTAAAATAAAGTACAAAAAATAGGGCTGGGAATGTGGGAATGTGGCTCGTGGTTGAGTGGCCCTGAGTTCAATCCCTGGTGCCCAAAAAAAGAAAAAGAAACACATATTCAAATAAACAGTAAAACAACAAAGAAGTGTTTATAGCACACACAAGATTACAGCCTGGGGCTTAATGTGCCTCTGAACTTCAGCTCCCTCAGTGACTTGAGCGGCGTGTTGCTACCAGTTTTAATTCAGAAACATTCTACCGCATTGTTAGCATATAAGAAAGTGCTTTTTCTAAGTTAAACTCGAAAAGAGTCCAACATATTATGTTGATTATGGTGGATATTTTGTATTAAATTATTCTAAAATATTTCACTCTCAAGTTCCAATGCTATTTCTTTCTTTTCAAAAAGAATGTTCATTGCCAAATAATTTCAGTGCAAGCATCTCCACTTGAAAAATTGCTGACCATGATGATGGCTTAAAAAAAAAAAAAAAGTGATACTTTAGAAAATATAAACACCTGTGTCCTCGTGGATTTAGCTCAGTTTTATTCTCTATGATCCACTGTGAGAAGTGAACTACTAAGCAGGTGCTATTTTTTTTTTGTTAAAAAAATAATAATAATCTTTTACATCCTTTGATATCGCTGGGGAAAAAGCAAGAGAAGCCACTGGTTCCCTGCGTAACTGCTCCTGCTAAGCAGCCCATTAACTGATCTTCTAGTCCACAAGTTCAGCATCCTGCAGGAAAGGGCTCCCTCTACTTTCAATAACCGAGAACTCATCCCCCTCCAAGATCGCACTTCTCTCACCACCAAATTCACTCCTTCCTCAAGACCTTTCAGAGACACTTCTACCAATACCATGTCCCTGTGCCATCAATCTGGAAAATACACCTCACTCATTGACCTAGGAGCTCCTCAGGTCAGAGGCAAGGTCTCACCAATCACCATACCCTGGTACAAGAGAGTTCCCAGGCACAGAATATTCATGGAGTGGTTTGTGTTTTGCTTTTATTAACGGTTGTGTCTTCTGTATTTTTCCCAATTGACCTGGGGTTTTAAAAATTATAAAAACAAATGACAAAGATACTTTCAGAAGTATGCATTCCCTCAATAATCTCAGACAGCCTGGCACAATGGTGCATACCTGGGGAGACTGAGGCGAGAAGATTGCAAGTTTCATGCCAGCCTGGACAACTCAGCAAGACCATGTGTCAAAACTGAAAAATAGAAAGGGCTAGGGTGTGGTCCAGTGGTAAAGTTTCCCTTGATTTGAGCTGAGCCTCAATACAAAACAGAAAACAAAAATCTCAGATGGCTTGTGGGGGTAGGAGGGGCTGCACCTTAAAAAAACCAATGTTTGAAATTTTTCATTGCTTTACAGTAGCTGTTTTTTAAAGACCCACCATGATAAATAACTATCTAAATAAACTGTGACTGACTTCAGTGGTGTTACAACTTGGTCTAAGAAAAGAGTCAGGATGTTCTGGCTATGAAAGCAGTAGTCTGGTGTGAAGCCCGTGGAGAGAGAAAGGATGGAATAGACCGCCAAGTGTCCAGGTCGCAGAGGCAGAGTTTGGTCAACAGAAGGCCCCCACCCCCAACCCATGTCACCGCAAAGGGAATGGCAGACAAAAAGCTCCAGCCAGGCAGTTCCCTTCAGGTTCTGCTGTCCTTGACACCTAACAAGTGGCATCTGTCAGGAGACAGCAGGGAGAAGATTCCTGGAGAAATGTGAGTTATAATGGAAAATGGGGTCTTTTCCGGAGTCTCAGGAGGGCAAGTCAGAACAGGAACTGGAGGTAAAGAAAACACTGTTCCTCATTCTAATAGTTACCAAGAGTAGAAAAGGAGGTAATGAGAGTTTGCTAGAGGGG
The DNA here is from genome assembly GCF_001458135.2 of Marmota marmota marmota. Taxonomy (NCBI): domain Eukaryota; kingdom Metazoa; phylum Chordata; class Mammalia; order Rodentia; family Sciuridae; genus Marmota; species Marmota marmota. Next base: position 9,955,776 of record NW_025999983.1, read on the forward strand.
TATAGGAACTAACAACATAAACCAGGATTTGATACATCATGACCCCAAAATGATGAAATGCAAAACTAGAAACTTTAAAATAAAAAATTAAAACTTATAGCATTAAAGAGGTTTTCTCTACAAAGTTTTAAATCTCGTGTAACAAAGTTTGAAGAAATAATCTGGGATTTAAAAAAAAAAAAACCCTCTAAAATGGAAGCAGATTCTTCAAATAGCTTGTTTGTTAAGGCATTAAAATAGATGCATTTGTAAAGAAGGGAATGTCCAGGGCTGGGGATATAACTCAGTTTGTAGACTGCTCGCCTCACATGCACAAGGCCTTGGGTTCAATCCCCAGCACCACAAAAAAAAAAAAAAAAAAAAAAAAAAAGAAGAAGAAGAAGAAGGGAATGTTCAAGTGTTGAGTAGACATGTTGCCTGGTGAAAGTGCCCTTCACTCCTGTGGCAGTCTATGGAACTCTCCTCCTGCCCTTAAAAGGAGCAGTAGAGAAGAAAAAGAGAAGTAATTTAAAAAGCAAACATTAATAATATATGATGTTTATGGAGCAAATCAGAAAATTACTAATGCCCCAGTTCTTCCCAATGCAATCGAATTTCCATGATCGATTTATTCCAGAATCACAATAACACATTGAACAGGTCCAGATCAAGTTCAGAATTCTATGGGGTCTCTTTTAACTTTGTTGAGGCTCAGAAAACTGTAACTATAAAGAATAATTAATAGAAATAAAATAGGAACCACTGAAAAATATACTTTTAAATTTATATTTGTGAGCTGGTGGAGGATATAATTTGTTAAAACCTTCTAAAGAGAAATTTGGAAAAACAAACCAAGACTAAACTACACTTGATTTACCAGCAAGTCCAGTGGACCATGAGCTGCGTGGCAAGCCTGTCCAAAGATGAGCACAAGCCACGCCCAAAAAGAGCCAGCTGTATGTATGGTCAACTAAGGCCTGTCCAGGGTACTAAGAGAAGTTACAAAATCATAATATCCAGCAGGAAATGTTTACCTTCTTCACCACTATAAAGTCTGCTTGCAATTTGCCAGCACACAGATATTTTGAACAATTAAATCAACAACGCTGAACATGTTAATTATGTTTTTCCTGGGTGCCAGCATTCACCTTGGCACCAGGGAGGCCCCTCTCACAATGGTGATTTACTAATAGGAAGAATCACAGACAAAGTAAAAACCTAACAAACTACATAGTGACCTGGGCTATGGGGAAAACTAGGCAGAGTGAAAGGGAAGTAGGGAGCAGGGGCTGTGACCTTGGTCAGCGTGTGGGGAGGCCTGGGAGGGCAGCTCAGGGCAGCATGAGAACTAATGGGGTATAGCAGGACTCCAAACAGATGCTGGAGGGAGAATGAGTTTGAAACATTTCTGACCAAAATGTTAGAAGGACAGATTATATCTATTGAGCTGGAGGTGAGGGGACACAAATAGAGCAGACCTGTAGAAAAGGGACAAGGGTCAAGAGTTTGGCTTTAGATGTACCAAGTTTCAGAAACCTGTCAGACACATGAATTTGTGATATCGAGTAGGAGCTGAACGTACAGAGACAGAAAGGCGAAGAGAGCCCGAGTTGCAGAAATGCCTTGGAAAGCTACAGGACTGCTGACACGTACAGCCATGAGACCAAAGGAGATCGAAAGGTATGGAAGGTTGTGGCTCTGACACTGAGCCCTCATTTCAGGCCGCCACTTGGAGGACAGGGAGATAAAAAGCAGAAAGGAGGACAGGGAGTGGCCAACAAGGCAAGAACACAGCCAGGAGAGAGGCTGGGAAACCAGCAAGAAAAGAGCTTCATGGAGGAAGAGGCCCACACCACCAAATGCTTCTGACAGGTCAAAGTGGCAGAGCAACCCTGCTTGCTGGGCAGAGTAACAGGCAAGCACTGGCAGCTTTGAAAAGTCGTGCTTCGCACCACCTCCTCTCACTGCTCTACGGAATCTAAAAGACTGGTGGCTGCCAGGGCCTAGGGCCTGAGGGAGACGCCAGGCAAAGGATGTGAGATTCCAGTTAAGAGGAAGAAGTTCAAGAGATTATTGTAAAACACGGTGACTATAGTTAATAATGGACTGAACACTATTCTTAAAAACTGCTGAGAGGGGATGTATGGTGTTTCAACACAAAAATAACGAGGTGAGGCAGAGAGTCACTTAGTCACTACACAATACACACACACACACACACAATTCCAAACAGCACACTGTACACAGTAAATAGGTACAATTGTATCTGGCAATTTAAAAAGAAAAAAGTGTAGAAGATCCATTTCAGTAGAATAGTTGAAATAAAAATCTATAATGGAGTGTATTCAAGGGGAAACAATAAATGGGGAATGCAAGAAAAGAGAAAAACTGGTTTGTGGTTTTGGTCAAGAAGGTGTTTTTGTTCTGCTGGGTAAGAGAAATGACAGCATGTTTTAATGTTAAAGGGAATGACAAAACGAGAAACTGATGGCCTGGAAGGAGGAGGGACATAGGAAAAACCAGGCCCTAAGCATTCCAGGAGGGGAAGGGCCTGCAGAAGAGGAAGGCAGCAAGGATGTGAGGCACGGGCGGTGGTGACTGCCGCCTCCTGACTGCTCCCATCCACGCCTTCAGCACCAGCAGCAGCAGCTGGTGGGAGAGAAGTCTAGGGGCTGGAAGACAGTGGGGAAAGTCAACCAGCTTCAGGCAAACACAGAGCAACAGGACAAGGATCCTCTGAAGTCAGGGTCATGAGTTTAAAGACAGGTCTCCTCCCCCTCTTCCCACCGGGCTCTGAATCAGTGGGGAGCTGGGTTCCTAAGACTGTGAGGGTGATCAGAAGGAGGCACTAGGTGTGAGGATGGGGTAAGGAGGAAGAGTGGCATGAGCGAGTGAGAAACAGGACAAAATGACTGTGTTTCAGCGAATTTCAACAACTTAAACACCACTGCAGATCTTTTTTTGATGGTTTGTTTTGTACCAGGGATTGAACTCAGCCACATCACCAGCTCTATTTTGTATTTTATTTAGAGACAGAGTCTCACTGAGTTGCTTAGCGCCTCATTTTTGCTGACCTTGCGGTCCTCCTGCCTCAGCCTCCTGAGCCACTGGGATTACAGGCATGTGACACCGCACAGGGGCCACTGCAGATCTCTGAGCAATAGTGACGTTCAGAGTCTCTACTCTGTTGCACTGCTGGAACTGGTACTATACTGTGTTTTTTAATCAGTGTGGTACCCTTTACACAATATTTAAATATATTACACACATGTTAATTATAGATAACTTAGAAAATATAAATAAGGTAAAAGAAACAAAAGTTTTAATAGCTGAAAATATTCTTACTCTATTTATAAACTTAGGTCATTTTCATACTTTTGGAAAACTTGCCCTTTTTTGGTAAACAATTCTGTCAGCATGTTATTTAAAATGTTCCTCTATATTTTTATCTTATATAATTACTATTGTATGATAATCAGTCCCGTGGATTGGAAGTCTTTTTGAGGTTTTGAATTGGTCGCACCACACTTCTCTTCATCCTATGGGGCCCACGGTTACCACACACAAGGGGTAACCCTCTGTCTCTCACAGTCTTCTAACACAGAAGTGCCTGAGCATTTGCTTTGGAAAATGCAATTTTTTTTTTTTTTTCTTAAATGAAAGACTTTCTGTTCTTTCCTAGTTTCTTTCCACGACATTTAGGGCATACTGGTGTTTGAAATTCTGTATGATAACTCATGCCATGTATGTATTTCAGAAAAACTAAGGAACCATGTAACTTTATGTACACAGACAAGATTTCAAGGGAGCAGTTTGTCACAAGGATAAAAAAATACAATGAGGCTTAGTGGGTCTGTGACAGGAGTTCTGGATAAATTCATAAGGAGCAGGAGACATGGACCTAACAGATCATGCATCCACTTTCACAAGTCTCAACATTCACGTACACATAAAAACAAACAGACCCTCCTCCTCTGAACAAGAGCAGCACCTAAATATTGAGGACATGATTTACAAACAGTTCATTATTTAAGTCTGGAAACCAGTTCCATTTCATGTGGAAGAACAGTGTTCTGAAAATCATTTTAGCATATACTGAATTTTCCAGGAATAAAACACCATGTATATTGAGAAAAGATTATGCTTTGTTTTGTTCAGAACTTTTCCAGGAGTTACTTCCCATTTTAAAAGATGGCATTGCCACTGACAACCATACTTGGGAATGTGAATTATGGATATAACACACCTCTGTCAGTCTCGTCTTGCACTGTCCAGGGCACACTGATTCCACAGTCATCAAGCATTTGTCTCAGAATTCTAAAGTGACATTACACTGGGTAGAGAGATGTCATGGGAGGGGAGGGGAGGGGGAGAGGGATAGGAAGGGCAGCAGAATACAATAGACATTATTATTGCTGTATGTATATAGGTGACTGTATGACCAATGTGATTCTGCAACCTGTACAATCAGAAAAATGAGAAATTATACCCCATTTGATTCAAATGTTAAAAAAAAAAAGTCTAACGTGACCATGAGTGAGCATTTACTTACTATTGTATTATATATTATTTTTATTTTCTATATAAAATAAGTCCATATTCGAATATATTTGAAATTCTATGTGGAGCTAGCTTATATTATCTATGAAGTTTCTTTTAAAATAAAGAGGCACTAGAAAAATTTCATTGTAAAATGAATATTATCTGTATGTTTAAATTATTTGTAATAAATATTACATTTATGAAGTTTTAAATTAAAATAAAATACTAAATAAACAACTAGAAAATTTAAGAGCCCTAGCTCCCGCAGTGTGGAGATCAGATGTGCTGACTGTCTACTGACTGAATATCTACAGTACTGGGTAAAAACTTTTTCTCAACCTTTAGCTGGGTCATGGACTTGGCATGGATGTGAATGGCCCCAAAACATATGAGTGAATACAAGGAATGAAGCCCAAGAGCAAGAGAAACTGACTTGTGCTACACAATTTAATTTCCGCCTGCTGTTACACAAATGACAAGAAAAGGTGTACTAACTAACTCACAGCACGCACACCAGGTCAGACAGAAATGACGGTAACAAACCTCCCCGCTCACTGGTGCGGGCAAGGAACTTGGACAAGGTGCAAAGGGGAAGGAAGGCTGCTCTGCATCCCCAGGTCTCCTGGCCTCAGCCGAAGACAGGCAGCTGGCGGCCACTGAAAAGCTGGAAGTTGGGGGCCCTTCCCACCACCTGGGTGCACAGACCCTCCTGCTCTGAACAAGAGCAGCACCTCAATACTGAGGACATGATCTACAACAACCACAGACAAGTGTTTATTTTCAAGTCCATGGGCCTACTTGCAACAGGAAATAGATGAACAAGTTCAGCCACAAAGAGAAAACAGCCATACAAGGCCAACAACGATATAATCAAAGCCAGGACACCTGACCCAGTTTTCCCTGTCAAGGTACAAATTAAGCAGGGGAAATGGGCTGTTCTAGATCAAAAGGCTTAAAAACTAAATCAATTTATTAACCTTGTTTAAATTTTGCTTGAAACAAATGTATTCTAAGGGCATTCTGAGGACAACTGGGGATGAAAGGAATTATATTCAATTTGGCAAGGTGACAGAACAGTGGCTATATGGGAATACGCCCTCACTTTTTATAGACCTCACAGAGTGAACTATGTGGAGGTGAAATGCTAAGTTAAAATACTTTCAAGAAAGCGGGGCATGAAAGACTGGAGGAAAAGTAGATAGATGAGGCACAAAAGCAAATATGGCAAAACATTAGGGATACGACAGCTAAGGGACAGCACAGGTGTGCTGATTATATCACTGTGTATCTGCATGTGAAGAATTTTTGTAACAAAAACTTCACAAAAATCAAAGTTGGAACATTGCCTCAGATGACTGGCATACACAGGCAACTGGCAAATCCTCTGTCAGAAAGGAAACCCAATGAAGCCACCTTCAAACACAAAGAATTAGAGGAAATGGAATTCTTTGACTCAAGGATAACAAAAATAATGAATATCAAAAATTTTAAAGAGACTTAGAGAAAAGAGTACTTAAGAGGAAATTTTTTAGCCTCATGTTAACTTCATGAAATAGATTCAAATATGTATTAATTTGAGTGAAAAAAGAACAGAAAAATAAACATCAGTAAAGATGTAGCCAAGAAAAGAGCAGAACATAATTAATTTCTTAAAACGAGCACATAATAGAGAAAACAAAGACCAAGGTTGCTTTGAAAAAGCTTTTATCAAGAATAAAAAAATGAGCTGGGCACTGTGGTGAATGCCTTTAATTCCAGCTGCTCTGGAGGCTGAGACAGGAGGAACACAGATCCAAACCAGCCTCAGCAAAAAGTGAGGCACTAAGCAACTCTGTGAGACCCTGTCTCCAAATAAAATACAAAATAGGCCCGGGGATGTGGCTCAGTGGTTAAGTGCCCCTGGGTTCAATCCCCAGTACGTAAGTACGTACATACGTACGTACATACATACATACATACATAAGTAAAGCATTATTAACTTAAATGACTTAACTCTGGATGCTATAGAGATTAAAATATTATTATAATATAAACTTTATTAACATGAAGGTGAAAAACTTGATTTTTCAATGGATAAATTCCTCAAATATAGTACTACATATATATATACACACAAAAAAAAAACTGATTCAAGAAGAAATTTATAGCCCTATTATGCCTATGATTACACACACACACACACTGACAAAATGAAATCATGAGTTTAAAAATCAAGGATGAAAAAAAAAAAAATCAAGGATGAAACAAAAGCTAAAAATCAAGGGCTACACCAAGGCTTTACAATCACTTCTACCAAACATTCCAACAACAGATAATTCCAACCTCACAAAAATTCTTCCAGTGAATTAGGAAAGAGACTAATCCCAAATTCAGTTTACAAAGCTCCACAGCACAGATACCAAAACCTCACAAAGCTAATTACAGCTCAATCTCATCCATGAATAACAATCCAAGAAACCTAAACAAATGTTCCTAAACTTAATCCAGTGTATTTCAAAAGATGACAGATCACGAGGCTTGGTTCTCTGGAATAACACTCTTTTGAACCCAAAAAAAAAAGGTACTTTTACCACAGTGACAGGTTATAAGGGAAAAACAAAGTGATATTCTCAAGAGATAACAAAAAACACATAAAATTTAACATTCATCATAAAAAAATAGATCTTAGCTAACTAGAAAAGAAGGGGACTTCCTAAGCCAACAGTAATCTGCTACAAAAAGAAGGATCCAAGAAAGAATAAACTTATTTTCAATGACAAAATGTTGAAGGCCTTCATTTTTAACCAGGGAAAATACAGGAATCGCCAGTCAGTCCTCTTAAACTGTGCAATTAATTGGAGAGGCTGGTCATGCATCAACCAAGAATGAAAAATAAAAAAGTAGGAAGGTAGTAATTTATAAAGTACTTTTTTTTTAAATATGAAAAACCTAAGAAAATCAAGAAGCTATAGAATTAGTAACATTAACAAGAACTGGCTAGACACACAAAAGGTATTACCCAGAGTCATCCCATCTGTATACAACAGCTACAAAAATAAAGCATACAGGAATGACCCTAATGCAAAGTAGAGCAGCTCTTTGAAAAATATTATAAAACAAATTAAAAACTACCTAAACAAATGGAGAAATGAAATGCAGTGTCATTCGGGAGGAGGAGGGATGGTGGCATGGAAATGTGGGCAATCAAGACAAGGAGGGCTGTAAGAACACGAGGGCTGCAGGGGTGGCCCAGCACACCAGTGCAGAAACTGGCCACAATGGGCACCTTCAGGCAGTTAACTCTTCCTTATCACTGACAGCCCTCCTCCTGCCTGACACCCAACCCTCAAAACACCCCCTATTCCTCGAGAATAGCCAATTTAGGACTAGCCTTCACTTCCCTAATCCTTCCTAGAACTATCTAGCACACACCAGACCCTATGAAACAGCCACAAACCCAATCTTTCCACAAGGCTCCTGGGGACAGCACCCTTTCTAGCCTGCAACAGTCAAAGCTACATAAACCCAATTTTATATTATGGCCTTTGGTCAATCGGCTGCAACACCACCAAAAAAATCACTTGAGTAAGTACCTTCATTTGCTTTACTACTTTTCTTTTACAAGTACCATCTGTTTCACTGAAAAAGGTATTATGAAAGAAAAGACCCAATTATAATAACAACAAGTAGACAAAATTCTTAGGGAAAAGCATAGTAAGAAATGAAGTGTATATGAAAAAAATAAGCAACAAAACTCTGTAAAAGAGTAATAATAAACTAATCCTATCAGATACTGAGCGATGATTAAATCAGCAAAGTACTGGTGCATTAATAGAAGGACCAATGGAAAAGAACAGAAATCCCAGAATAACCCTAAACACAACACAAAAGAAAATTCAGCAAATGATAAAAGTGACATTTCCAATCAGTTAAGGGAAGACAGCTGCAAAAGTTAATTTTGTGTGGTAATTTGGAGGGTGTTTTTGGATGGATTTAACAATTTAGAAGGGTGATTTAAGTCAAGCAGATTGTCTTCCATAATGTGAGTGGGCTTCATGCAATTATTCTGAAGACCACACTACAATAAAAAGATCAGCCTTCCTCGAGAAGAAGGATTTCAGCTGATGCCTTCTGACCTCATCTGTATCAGCAGCTCTCTGGGGTCTCCAGCCACCCAGCCACACTGTAGATTTTGGACTTGCCAGTGTTATTATAAATAACACTACACACACACACACACACACACACACACACACACATTTTGTTTCTCTGAAGAACTCTTAATACGATAATCTACATATGAAAAGATGGTTAAATAACCAGAGCCATTTAGAAAAAGCACATTAGGCTGAACCCTCTTCTCTCTTCCCAGACTGCAAGAAGTGAAACATAAACTGAATGTATGAGCCGGGCGTTGTGTCGCACACCTGTAATCCCAGCAGTTTGTGGAGGCTGAGGCAGGAGAATCACAGATTCAAAGCCAGCCTCAGCAACAGTGAAGTGCTAAGCAACTCGGTGAGACCACTGTCTCTAAATAAAATACAAAATAGAGCTGGGAATGTAGCTGGGTGGTCAAGTGCCCCTGAGTTCAATCCCTGGTATCCCCCCTCCAGAAAAAAAATTCCCCCCCCCCAAAAAAACTTTAAAAAAAACTGAATGTATGAAAACACTATAAAAATTATATGGGAGAGTTGCTTCATGACCCTAAAAGTGTGGGAGGTCTTTTGAGCTCCCACCATAAATAAAATCCAGACATCATGTAAGAGATTAATAACTCTGACTACATGAAAAAAAATTTTTAATTTTATTTATTTTTATGTGGTGCTGAGGATCGAACCCAGTGCCTCGCACGTGCTAGGCAAGCGCTCTACCACTGAGCCACAGCCCCAGCCCACAGGAAAATTTTAAAACAAAAAAACCCTTCTGCATTACAAAAAAAAAAAACCTGCCATAACTAATGTCAAAAGACAAATAATATCCAATCGATAAATAAAGAATTTTCAAAAACCAATCTCAAGTGACCAGTAACTGAATTTTAAAAATCAAGATAAAAAGACAATAAATTTACAGTGCAGGAAAATTAGAAAACACAAATGCTTTTAAACAAATAAGACGACACTCATCATCACTCATAACAAGATAACTGTAAACTAAAACCCTATTATCAGATTGGCAAAAATCCAGAGGCTTTCATAAAATCACACCACATTATGTACAGAGAACAGTCCTCTCACACCTAAATAGCAGAGTGTAAACTGGCGGACTATGTGGAGTGCGACCTGGCAATATCTTCGAGAAGAGCAAACTTTGACCCAGCAAGTTGCTTTCAGGAATTTGTCCTACAGACATTACTGTGCTTATGAAATGGCACATAGTTAGTTTATCAGGGCAACATTGTTTGAATTGAAATAATCTAAATGACCATCAAAGAGAACTAGCTAAACATATTGTGGTATGTCCACAAAATGGAATAACTCTATAAAAAAAAAGATTGAGGGATCGCTCGTGTTCTCCTTTAAAGAGAGCTCCAGAAAATCCATTTAAATGAGTAGAAGAGAGAGATGACCAAAAAACAAAACACAAACAAATATAAAAACTATAAACAGAGTATGTACAGTACATTAAAATATACTATATTGGGTATAAAAACAGGGTAAAATTAAAGTATGGCATTTTGCAATCTCCAGAAAAACATACAATAAACTAATACAATGATTATCTAGCAAAAGGGCAAGGTAGGTAGTAAAGGGGGGAAGGAGAATTAAAATGGGTAAGGCACTTTTCTCTGTATCTTTTCCTTGTACTTTTAAAATTTTTGAAACACATGATTGTGTTGATTAACCAAAACATTAAACACATTACCAACTGGCTCAGTGGCACATACCTATAATCCAAACTACTCAGAAGACTGAGGCAGGAGGACTGCCAAATTTGAGGCCAGCAAAAGCAACTTAGGGAAACCCTGTCTAAAAATAAAAGTTAATGGGCTGGGGTCGTGGCTCAGTGGTAGAGCACTTGCCTGGCACATGTGAGGCACTGGGTTTGATCCTCAGCACCACATAAAAATAAATAAATAAATAAATTGTGTCTGCCTACAACTAAAAAAAATTTTTTAAAGTAAATAAATATATTTAAAAAAAACCCAAGTTAAAATTAAAAGGGTTGGGAATATTGCTCAGTGTTAAGAGTCCTTGCCTAGTATGAGGTCCTAGGTTCAATCCCTAGTACTGCCCCCCTCCAAAAAAAAATTTTAAAAATACGAAGTAGGTATCTTAATGAACCCTAAAATTAGCTATTGTATACATCATTTTAACCAAAGTCATTATTTGCTGAGTGCCTTCTATGAAATCAACAGGTTTTATATAGAGAGAAAGAAAGTCTGTATGAAAGAATGTTCTTATTGTTATGAAATATTGATTGATCAAACTAAATACAGTTGAATTTACTAGGTTTTTAAATGTACATGAATTCAGTATTCTAAGTTCTTTATTAAAATTTGGCCTGGTTGTAATAATATTCTATTAGTATCTTTTATTTTGTTTTAGGATTGATTTTGGAGTATTATTTTGGTGTCAGAGATACCAACTGTATCTACAAAACTAGAACTCATTTCTTAGAGGGGAACGTCCCAGATCTACCTGGCCTTCTAACTCCCTAGACACCAGGACTGGTCCTGTCAAATCAGACCATCTGACTAAGTCAGTTAGATATCTTCAATTTCAACCCTTTTATCCTACAGGAATATAATAAAACTTTAAAAAAAAAACCCTCAGATATTCTATAGCTCGAGTTTGAACACAAAAAATTTAACACATTTTGGGGAATTCTGATTTTATTCAATATTCAATAAAAATGATCATATTCATAAGAATCATGATTCTCTAGTATTTCTTACCATAAAATTTACTGTATTTGAATCAATAAAATAATGGTACGATCAACGCACAAGACAGCCCTCAATTTAGCACATTAAAACAGTATTCATTACAGTAAGACTCTACCTGTACTGTGCTTTCAATATTTAAATGTGAAGGATATTAAATAACTAATTGCCATCTGCTGGAAGTCATCAGTGAATGCTTCGTAAAGGAAGTAAATTTTGAGCTTGGTCTTGAAGGAAATGACAGGCACTCAGAATCCTTAATCAAACTGGTTTTACAATCAGAGATTCATTTCAGCACACTAGAGTAAAATGAGTAATGTAATCTCTCTACTGAGTCCTTAAATTTTGATGACATGACAAAACATTCTATGTCTACAGATAAGTTCAATAAGTCTCTAAAAGCCCCTTGAAAAAGCCTATAACTTTTCTATGGAAACCCCAGATACCAGTCTCTTTCACTTTAAAAGAGCTGATATTTGAAGTGCTTTAAAACATTCACACAGTTTAATAAAAGCTAGACCAGACAGCTCTGAGATAATGCACCTCCCTACTGATAGAGGTTCTATATAACCCTAGCTATATTACCAAAATTTTGCAAACACACACACAGAAAGCAAAATTGTACAGAATCTTGAATCTTTCCTGCGGTTTTAACATGTTTTGTTTAAAGTCATAAACTCTCTTTAGAACCCTGTAATCAAAGTCACATGGGCGCTGACTCTAACAAATCCAAGAAAATAGTTAAGAAATCCACTAAATTGACCAAAATTTAAGCTCCATGTAGTTTTAGTTTTGGCTTATGATCAACAGTCTATTCAAGCTATAAAAGAAGCTCTTTAAAAATGAAAAAGTACACATCTTCTCTTTACTACCTCCACCCCAAAAAAGAGAGAAGAGGGGGAAAGATTAAAATGGAAAGCTGCATTTTGATGCTTATGACTGGCAGAGCTATGACAATCGCATTGTGTTCAGAGTGAAGAGTCCCTGCTCAGGACTTCACTGCACTTCACACCTAAGTGACAGTCTCTAAGACAACATGGAACTCAATCACTTTACCAAATACACATGTACTATTTTTCTTAATCATATAAACTCAAATATATTGCCCAATAACATAAAACAGTATTTTAATGAGGTTAATTTAAAGTAGAAACTTTTTACTTAACGCAGATGATTCCCATTAGTATTTTAATATATTATTACTGAAGTGATTATCTGTTTATAAGCTACATTTCTGTTTATAAGCAACATTTTCACCCAGTAGCGCTTAATAATAAAACAAACCTAAATAAAAAGTCAAGATAAAAATATCACGCATGTGCCAACAAGTAGGAACAGGCAAAAACCCTTTTCCTGAACAAGCCTTAACACAACAACAGAGCACTTTCTTGAAAGACTCAGAAGGCAAATGACAAATAACATGAAATGAGTGACAGTTTCTACTGTCACCAACCAGAAATGCAAGCAGCTATTAAACTAGTCACTTTTCCCACTCTTTAATTCCAAACATGCAAGAAAGAATGAAGGAATAAGGGGGTAGGGAGGAGGAAAGAGGAAGGGAGTTAGATTAGGCTATAGGTTTGCATGTTCTCAAAATTACCTTTGTTTTCTACTGAGAGCACAATTATTAAAATGGGACAGAAAGATTTTTCAGAGCATGATCTGCCTCTGAAAACAGGCCTGGAGGAGAAAACAAGCGCTGGGGAAGCAATGGGCTATGCTCACCTGCTGCGGCTGGTACCTCTGCTGGGACTGGGATGGCAGATACTGCGCCTGGGGCGGGAGATGCGGGGGCTGGGGCTGCTGGTTGTAATATGGCTGTTGGCCTTGTTGGCAGTAGCCACTCACACCTTGCTGTCCATACTGAGGTGGCATCTGTCAAAAAGTCAAGCAAAGCAAATGAGAAAATCAAAATGTGCAATTAAATGAAATCAAATAGGGTTTCAATTCAGTAACATGGTGTGAGCTCTTGGATAAGCAGTTGAATTCAATATTATTAATCCTCTCTTCATTACATAAATCAACATACTGCCTTCTCTTCACATACTATCAATGAAGTAAAAAATTTTTTTACTTTACCTTTAAAAATCATATTTTATCAGATAGCAAGTATTGAGAAAGCCATAAAAATCTAGTGAGAAAAGAAGCTACTAATACTGATATTTTACAAATGCCTCGGCTAAGAAAGTCAAAGAGGTATTATGTTAAGTCCATTCCCATGCAACAGTGTAAACATGAATTCACACAATCTATGTTAATTCATTGATATTTTGTAGGATGCCTGTGTTTTGAGTGCACCACACCGTGCATGTCTGTTTCCAAGTTCAGAATAACTAAAGTTAGAACATCCCAATTACATTTCTAACACGACGTGAGCCACATACATTAGCAATTCCACTCACTATTTTTGCTAAAAAGAAATACATCCCTTTACCATCAAATGAAACCCTTTGAAAGCAATACCCCTTATAGTTTGGAGCTTAAATGTCCCTCAAACGCCCATGTGTTAGAGGCTTTTGTGTAAGAGAGGAGGCCTAGTGGAAGGTCTTGAAGTCACTGCAGCCATGCCCTTGAAGGGGACTGTGAGACTCCAGCACCTTTCTCACTCTCTTTTCGTTCGTGACCAGGAGGAAAGCAGTCTTACTCCACCCACATGTTCCTGCCATGATGGGTTGGCCTCACCAAAACTGTGAACCAAGAGAAACCTTCACTAAGTTGATAATTTCAGGTATTTCTTCTAATAGTGGAAAACTGACCAATGCAAATACATAGAAAACAATACTGTGGGTATCAAACCACCAATTCAGGTTCCTGAAGGAAATATATTCCTATCTAATTGATAAAACAGGAAATAATAATTAATAAATAATAAAGCCCAATATAAATGAGAGAAATAGACCAAAATGTCCAAAACAGTCTTCTCCATCTTTAATTTACATGACCCTAAATATTTGTTAAAGCATTTTTCAGAGGAAAATCCTTCCTTGTGCAATCAATAGACCCTTAATAGTATTTTCAGATTTTTTAAAATGAGTATTTTTAAGTGTTTTAAAATAAGAAGTCTATTGATTTTCTTTTCCTCCTAATTAAAAGAGCAAGATAGGAAAAGAAAAACAAGATATCAGAACAGCAAAGAACACTCCAGAGCCAAGAATGGTGAAGTCATTCTGTTAATACCACAATATGGTTCCTTTGGGAACTCCAAGAACCTGAGCCCCATAAGCCCACACACTCGAGAAATTAAGGAGTACCAGATACACGCATGAAAAGTCAAATTCAATATAGAAACACTGAATGAGGCAAAAGAAAGAATGACAAAGGAGGAAAACTTCTAAGACAAATTAGTACAGTATTTCTTTCAACGTAATCCAGATTATTTTTAAAATCTATCAGCAATTATCACAAACACCACGGCTCACAACACCTCTTATCATAAGGTGCCTGCAACATTAGAGCAGACGAGTTTGCAGTGAAAAGCCATTTAACAGCATGGTTAAATGCCTTGCTTTTATTTATTTTTCAGCTTGATATTTCATAATGCATGTATGTCCCTGCCACAAACCAAGCCAAAGAATTTCCATAAAATACAACTCCACAGGCTAGAACACTACACATCCTCCCGTTCAACACCCATATGTTTGATTTGATATCTAATACTATATTTCACACGAGCATCTTTGCAGTTTGATTTGAAGCAGTGAGGATAACACTTTTGCTAGTGTTAAAATGACTGTAAAGCTCAGTCAACACAGCCAGCAACTCCCCTAGGAGTTATGCTTGAATATGTTGACTTGCTGCTTTATGAAAACCCTTGCGCACAATATCAAAGTGTTCCTGGGTGGGGGGCTGTCTGCCAAGCAAGACAACAAGAGGACATATTGCAGGAACCTACTAACACCAGAACAGCCACACACTTACTAGACTCTTACTATGCATTCTAACTCTGGGATGTTTGGGGCAGGTCAGGGGGCCAGGGGGTTAGGGAAGGGCACAAATAAATCATCCACAGAGCTACCATAACTAGCAAAACTAAGCAAACTACAGAGGTAAAACCATCTAAAACCATGCTTAGGATCCCTAGTTGCTATCTTTAGCCATCAAACACGATCTGCCATCCTCTAAAGTATATGATCTAATTCATTCCTTTGGGACCAACTTCACTGACACCTCTCTCTGTGAGCCTGGGATGAGGAAACCTAAGTTGATGTACAACTGGCTCTCCAGTGGATCTCGGTTAGAAATGCATGAATAGAAACCCAATTCCCACTGTCCCTTAGTTATCTGAATATGGTCAATCACAAAACTTGTCATAAATCTCCAACTGCAAAATGGGGTTATATTATTAATTATTAATAATTTCTTTATTAATTCATACTAATAGTGTAGTCAGAAATGTAATAATCCTACCTTGAAGTTTATACAGATACTATTATTACTTTTTAAATTTATAAATTGTAGGGCTGTCTCTAACCTGTTAAACTATTTTCTAAGAGTAACCTTTAAAAGCCCATTTCCTAATATAATAAATATCTTCTGTAGGTGCCTGAACTAAGGTCTGGTTGGTTGGTTTGTTTGTTTGTTTTGGTGCCAGGGATTGAATCCTGGGTTCCTTAATCATTGAGCTACATCCAATCTTCAACCCTTTTTATTTTTTTATTTTGAGACAGGGTCCTGCTAAATTGCGTAGGGCCTTGCTGAATTACTGAGGCTGGCTTTGAACCCATGATCCTCTAGCCTCAGCCTCTAGGGCCGCTGGAATTACAGGCATGTGCCACCATGCCCAGATTAAGGTCTGAGTCTTTAATGATTATTACTAGTTTTGTTTTAATCATTCCAGCTGCAAGGTTTTTAAAGCTCTAATGTGTACTTTTCAGACTTCTTAACCTGAACAATCTATATCACATGCATAAAATTCACAAGGAAGTCATCAGAGCCCATTGTTCGCTTGGTTAGTTCTGCCATCTTTTCACCAACAGGCCACCGCTATTCACTCTGACCTCAGCCCTCAACCCAACCCCAGTATTCTTGATGTACTTCCAAGGTGCTGAGACCTGAGGAGTCCAGACACATTGTCTAAGTGATAGCAGCACAGAGGACTACTCCATGAGGAATACATGTAGGTTTGTCCCAAGCTCTGTGAGGCCTCTTCTGGCTACTGAGAGTTTCTTCATTTTTTTTTTTCTTAGTTCTAAACCACACTCAGGACAACTACAACAATCACTAGACTGTGTATTATTTATGACCACACACGCAGTAAAGCTACCAAAATTCGAATCAAAAAGGAAATCTATGTCTCTCTCTGGGAAGGAAGAGGGAACATACAGGGTGAGACTTCAGCCATGCGTTTTCCTCCTTTAAAAAAAAAAAAAAAAAGACATGTAGGAGCTGGGGTTGTGGCTCAGCGGTAGAGCGCTCACCTAGCACATGCGAGGCCCTGGGTTCGATCCTTAGCACCACATAAAAATAAATAAATAAAGATATCGTGTCCAGCTAAAAAATAGATTTAAAAAAAAAAAAAAAAAGACATGTAGCCAGGCACAGTGGTGCACATCTGTGATCCCAGCGGCTCAGGGGAGGCTGAGGCAGGGGGATCTTGATTTCAAAGCCAGCCTCAGCAAATTAGCAAGGCCCTCAGCAACTTAGCAAGATTCTGTCTCAAAATAAAAAAGTGCTGGGGATGTAATTCAATGGTAAAGCACCTCCCCCCAATAAAAGTAGGACTGGGAGTGGCAGGGCATGCCTAGCATGTAACACAGATAGCAAAATCTATAATCTTATAATCTTAGTATAGTTGCACAAAGTGCTATATTTGTTTCTGACCTGTTCCTGTGCTTAAATTATTTCATCATTTTACATTCTAAAATAAAGATCTTGGATCCACCTTGTGCCCTTTATCACACAAAAGGAAGAAGCAGAGGGGAGCTAACACACACACAGGCGGGGGACCCTTCAGGATGGTCCTTTCCAGAGTGGGGCTCTGTCCACTGCTTTATTAACTAGGTCCACTCCGGTCTCAGCTTCAGAGACCCATATCTTCTCCCTGGGAGGGATTCAGATGGAGCAAGTCACCGGTGTGTTCTCCACAAAGATGAGTCTATACAGGCTGCTACGTCTGTAACTTCAAGGACTTTAAGCCAGCATTTCCTTGTGGCTTCCATGAGGGACACTCATTTATCTCACAAAATTAGTTCTACTGTCAAAAAAGCTTGAAAAATAAGCATACTATAAAAATAAAGCAGACTACATATGTAAATTATAGAATCTGTGAATTCTTGAACAGTCAGGGGGCTGTCTGCCACGAAACCCAGGATCTCTTCACCTTCATAGGCATCCCGCCCCATCCTGTGGAGTGTGACCTCTTGGGACAGGCCTTTCTGGTTGAGGTCATCAGTGTATGCAGAATGCCTGACCTCTAGGAAAGGCTCAGTGAAATGTTTGCTGACTGAACCTCCTAGAATACATACATAAATTTCACGGCCAACAAAGTAAATTTGAGAGCTTCTGCCTTGAACTCAAGAAGGGTCCAGTCCAATTCTACCTCCATGCAGGAAGGCTCAGGACGACATCCAGCATGGATCCCACCATCCTCTCTGATGTGAGCTTTTGAAGCGTTAGTACTACACAACTCACTTTCCACCTGGACTCGTTGCCTCTGTATCAAGTAATCTACTTACATTAGTCTATGAACAAAAGAAATAACTTGGCGTTGTCCTAAAACATGATGAAAACTCCCCACTTCTCAATTTTGACATAGTACTTTGTGATATATAATGAAATGAGCACTTCACCGGTCCAAATTTAAAGATCTACTGCTTTCTTTTTTTCACTTTGCTAAAATGTACATAAATTTACCACCTTAACAATTGTTAAGTGTGCTGTTCAGGGACACTAAGTACATTCACACCACTGTGCAACCACTACTACCACCATTCATCTTCAAACTTCATCATCCCAAACACAAGCTGTTCCCAGGAAACAGCATCTCCACCTCATTCTCCCCCACGCCTCCCCTGGCAGCAATGGTTCAACTTTCTGTCTCTATGAGTTTGTTATTCTTACTCTCGCCTAAGTGGAAAACACACACATTTGTCCTTTTGGCCAGCTTGCTTCACCTAGCACGGTGTCTTCAGAATTCAACCATGGTGTCGCATGTGTTAGAATCTCCTTCCTTTTCACGGCCCTGTATGTACATACCATATATATTGTTTATCCATCCACCCACTGATAGACACATGGGTTGTTTCTATCTTCTGGTTATAGTGAATAATGTTGCTCTGAACATGGGTTTACAAGACACTGAGACTTTGCTTTCACTTCTTGGGTATATGCCCAGGAGTACAATTGTTAGAGCATATGGTACTCCTATGTTTAAATTTTGAGGAACTGCCATACTGTCTTCCACAGCAGCTGTATCGTTTTACATTCCTACCAACAGGGCACAAAGGTTCCAATTTCTCCACATCCCTAATGATACTTGTTATTTTCTATTGCCCCCTCAACCCGTAACAACCTTCCTAATGGGTGTGAAATGTTATCATCTCATTTGATTTTGATCTGCATTTCCCTACTGATCAATGAGACTGAGCATCTTTTCCTGTGCTTATTGACCAAATGTACATTTTCTGTGGAACAGTGACTATTCAAGTCCTTTGCCCAATTTTTAATTGGTTGTTTGTTGTTGAATTGCAGGAGTGCCATCCTATTCCTTGGGATGCCTTCTTGCTCCCTTGATAGCATCCTTTAATGTATAGACAGTTTTAATTCTGATGTCATCCATCTCATCTATCGTTTCTTTCATTGCCTATATTTTTGTCGTCACATCCAAGAAACCTCTACCAAATCCAATTCCATGAAGGTTTCTCTTAGGAGTTTTATGGCTTTAATAGTGTTTTTAGCACTTATATTTATGACTACGGTCCAGTGAGTTAACTTTTGGACACAGTATAAGGTAAGGAATAGAATTCCATTCTTTTGAAAGACTCTATGTAATTTTTACATCAGCTTCAAATACATTTGTTTCTATGAAGTTCAAAATCAGGTAAAATTGATTTCTTGTCATAGAGATCACAATAATAGTTGTGGGATACAGGGACTGACTGGAAAGAGGCACAAAGAAACCTTCTGGGAATGACAGAAATATTGTAGAACTTAATTTGGATGGTGGTTTCATGGATGTGCACGTCTGTCAAAACTCATCAAACTACACACTTAAAATCTGGGCATTTTATCCCATAAGTAAACTATACCTGAACAACACTGGCAGAACATGTACATGGACTCAGTGCAGAAGCAGCATCTGGGCCGCGGCCTCACCTCCTCCACAGCCTACAACACAGGTTAATACTTCTGCTTACACTGCGCCTGCCTTAACTGATGCCTAGAGGAAATATTCCACTGGATAACGATAACTCCTTGTAGATGCTCACAGAGTTCTCACATTTTCACCTGATGCAATCCAAAACATTACAGAGCAATTGGGCATTTTGAAATAATCATGGTGAATATGCATATTCAAATATTTAAGGCAAAACACAGTATTATAGATACAATACCCCTTTGCTGCAGAATTCAATTTCTGGACATTTATCTTAAGAAAAAATATGAAGCAAGTAAGTAAACATTTGCTTCAAAAATATGGAAACATCCTAAGTCCATCAATAGATTGACTGAGGAATGAGGAATTCAATAAACACTTTACAGTCATTTAAAATAATGATCACTATAGACAATATATACATAACAAAAAAAAGTTCTTTCATAGATTGCTGAGGTGGGGTGGAAGGGGCAGCAGGTATATTTATGTATGTATATGTATGTGTACTATAAAATAATGCTATTTTAAGATGAAAACATGGGTGATTTGTAAAGAATTAATAGCCTAAAAGACTACTTACCAATTATTATCATTCCTTAAGCATATCCAGAATTTTTCATGATGCCGGGGGGGGGGGGGGGGGGAATGCAATTTAATTCAGATTTACTGCTGCTATCTAAGGGTAATCAAAAAGTACATTATAATAATTTATTTCTAACAACAGAAAGCTCTGTGATTTTTATTTGTTTTTCATCATAGATTTTGGCCCTTCAAAGTAAATTCTACAAACTGGGAAGTCAAAAAAGCATAAGAAGTCTTAACATTCACAATAGCTCCACTCAAATGCAGCAAATTCTGTTGGCTTCTGATTTCACAGAAAGATCAAACACTATTTTTCATGCCTAGAAGACTGAATGAAAATTCCCCACAGCAA
This sequence comes from Marmota marmota marmota, assembly GCF_001458135.2. Lineage (NCBI taxonomy): Eukaryota > Metazoa > Chordata > Mammalia > Rodentia > Sciuridae > Marmota > Marmota marmota. The sequence goes on from NW_025999983.1 coordinate 9,976,407, forward strand.
GAAATTCAGATGCTAAGCTGATGCGTGGCCAAACCAATTGAATGAGGAAATTTTATTATGTCAACAAGTCCAGTCAAAAAAAATAATAATAATAATGTGCTAGAACGTAATAAATAAAGTTTACAAGGTCAAGCTCTTACAACTGCCCCATTCTACAGTTGCTTAAGTAAGTTCCCAAGTGAGACTTCAAAACTACTTTGGCACTCCCCACCAAACATACTTTCTTATTTTAAAATGAAAAACAAATCTTATTCTTAAGTTTGTCTAAGGAAACAAATATTCCACAATTTCCTAAAAATAATTCCTCATGCTTGAAAAACAAGATAGAGTCAACAATTACACACTTTTAGTGCTTAGTGGTACACTAAAATTAAGTTCCTTCCAGTTCTGCCCAGCTGCCTTTGAGCCAGGTGAAGAAGTGTCGGCAAAGCACTCGGGTCATTTGGCGTCTCACACTGACTGGATGGCGACCACAGCAACAAGCTAGGTTCAGGACCCTCTTGTTGCCACGGGGCCACTGCAGCTGCTGGCTGTGCTCTAGGAACACTGTCATCTGCCACTTATTCCTAGCAGATAACTTACACACCACCAACACTGCTCTCTCTTAACAGACTGACAACCAACCAACACAGCCGGGATCGCTTACCCTCCCCTAGCTTAGAATTTTTTTAAATTTCAAATCAGAAAATAAATTTACTTTTTTGATTTGTAAAACAGTGTTGAAAAGTCCTCATTTGTATCAATTATAAGTCTTTTTTTAAATGACAAACTTGTTTATCAAACTTTTTTAATCAGGTACACACAATGTAAGATTTTAAAAACATAAACATGGTGAAATAGTATACATATGATTTTGCTTGGATTTCTTTATTATTACTAATTGCCTACAAATTTTATTGCTTATTCTAAATTCAAGAGCTCTATATTTAGCAAATCACAACTTAAGCAAATAGTAGGTCAGACCAATGTTCTTCAGAGGGACTATTCTTTATACTGGTGGGAACTAAATGGTGGTGCCTCTCATAACCTCAATTTCAAGAAATCAGGGATATGTCCTGAGCAGCCTTTACTTCCTCTTAATAACCATTATGAGTCTATTATCCATGAATTTATTTACACCTTTCTCATATTTACATTTCCAGTCTACACTGTCTCTTTACTGTCACAAATTCTGCAACATTATTCCCAATTTGTAAAGTGACATATCCTTTAGTTTTCATAAAAACTAACTCCTTCAAGCTTCACACATAGAATCTGATAACAAACGCATGGTCAACCAGAGAGGGCAATCATAGCATCCAAGCCTTCTTTCCCCCCTCATCAAAGGTCCCTGACCAACTGCTGTCTATCTCCCTCCATCTCCTGGTCATTCTCGCTGTGCTGTGAACTGCTTTCACTCCGTTACTTTCACAGGGAAACAGCAGCTAAAGAGCATGGATGATTCCGGAGCAGCCAGTAAGCCTAGCTAGGCACAAGGCAGGATTACTCTTTTCTGTTACCATTAAAAAGAAACCTCTGGTAATATTTCCTATTCTCCTCTACATCTAACTACAAATGTTTCACCTTCCTTTCCAGGTCAGCCAATTAGAGGAGATTCAGTTAAGCATTCATAAAACGCAAGCATTCATCGGCAGCAAAATGCTCTCTCTCGTTTACAACTAGTGTTGAACTGAAGTCTTACTGTACACAAAATTAACACACAAGTGCATAATTGTAGTTTTATGCTCAAGTGCCCAATTATACACTTTAAAACACCTTCTTCCCAAGTATCCATTGAGGGCATTCGATACCATGGATCTACAAAGTCTACATTGTGTTTTTAATAAAAAAACAAGCATAAAAGGAAAAAAAAGTGCAGATTCAGAGGGAAAAGTGTGTGTAACACACACTTTGATTCTAAAATTCTTAGCTAAACAAGATTGCTAATTTCCAAAGCATTTAAATTTTATATGGCAGGGGAAAGGAGGTCCTGAGTAGCCACAGAGTATTGATTCACACAGCCTACTCTTGAAGACAACAAAACCCACACCCAACAGGTGCTCTAAGATCCTTCATAAGCCATCTTAGGGGCAAAAGAGTTCACCTATGAATTTACATGCATTATTTGTATAACAATACAAGCAGGAAAAGGATTTTGGGGTGGAGGGGCACGGTTGAACTCAGGGGCACCCGACCACTGAGCCACACCCCTAGCCCTATTTTATATTTTATTTAGAGACAGGGTCTCACTGAGTTGCTTAGTGCTTTGCTTTTGCTGAGGGTGGCTTTGAACTCATGAACCTCCTGCCTCAGCCTCCCGAGCTGCTGGGATTACAGGTGTCTACCACAGGGACAGGCAGGAAAAGGATTTTAATAGTGTAAGCAGTCATGCTCATTTCTAATGTAAAGCTTTGACATCTAGATTACCAATATCTACATTTAAAAACCAAATTAAAAAATAAGTATTTTCCATACCAAATATAGGCAGTCAATTTAAATCACAACTGTGAATGTAACATCAAGATGACTTCACAAGGTACAGCTCCCATGGTGGTGACAGTCTATAGAAAGAAATCGGGGATCTCCAGGCAATCTACAACAATAGGTGGGTTGGTTCTGCTCACAGAAGCAATGCTTTCCTAGAAAAGGCTACTTGAAAATAAAAAGTCTTGTGCTGCCTCCTCACAGGAATCTGGTTGTTTCCATCCAACGAAGTGCTGGCCAGAGAAAGCACACTTGTGAGATCATTTACTTGGTAATGAATACTGGAAAGCGATTTGGATTTTCCATCTTTCTTGTTTCATTATTGCCCAAACTATCACAGGTAATTTTGAATCAGTAAATATAATCAATTTTTTTAAATCAAAAAAGATTACAAAATCTAAAGTCATAGTGGTGTAACAGTACTTCATGCACATGTTAGAACAGCAGGTGATTCTAATAAGACTTTGAAATAAGAAAAAGTCAGGCTACAGTATGTTCACATTTTTAAAAACCACCCACTTGGCCCTCAAACACATGGTAAGAACACCATTACTAGAGTGTAAAACAGAAAATACACAGGACACACAACCAACAGGGCTGCAGAGGAGCTTCTTGCCTTTCTGTCCTTCCTGCCAGACCTTTCTATCTTAATACAGCACAAAAGAGCCAGGAACTTCACCACTCTCCTATGTAAACCAGCTGCTAAAATGGACGTGCCAAAGGGGAATTTTAAAGAGATAACCTTTGCTGAGGCTGCAATGTCAACTTTGTAACCGCACCACTGGAAGCTGTACCAGGAATGTTAGGTTAAAGAATGTTCTGAGATAACTACTTACTAAGTAGGGCTGCGAGGTAGAGAAAAATCACAATTTGGCAAAACAGACCTAGAACTGTTAAAGAGCCCGTGGAGAGACTGGTGATGGTACTGTGTTCAGGAGGAGCTGGATGGGGAGGGATGAGACCCCAAGAGAGACACCACTTACTGCAGGCCGCTTTCTGCCTGGAGGATCTCACACCACACACTAAGTTGCTCATCTGGTATTTAAATACAGCCTTTGAAATTGTTTCCTTTTCAATTTTAAAATTTTTAACTGTTACATAAAAATTGTATTTATTTATAAGGTCCCATGGGTGGGGGCGGGGCTGGGGATTGAAACTGGGCCTCTTGTGTGCTAGGCAAGTACTCTGCCACTGAGCTGCATCCCAGGCCCCACTGACATTCTGATGTATAAGAAGACACAGTGTAACCTTCAAATCAGAGTGGGGTTTGGGTTTTTGGGGTTTTTTTTTTTAATGAAACTCAAAGGAGCAGGGGACTGTATTCTGCCAACCATCCATAGTGCACTCTTTGAGGGTGAAGGGGGTAGCTGCTTCTGTGTCCTTTTTATTTATATACCCTTTCTCTCCTGATCAAAAGGAAAGGACAGGAAAGGAGAGGATGAGAGAAAATGATTTTGGCAACTAAGCTGATGAAAACGGGAGAAAAACCACCTACCTCCTCAAAAATGAAAATTTCAAAACCTGAATTATTTTAAAATTATTTTAAAAATATACAGTCTCAGTGTTCCATATGATTTTTTTAAGGGAGAAAGTATATTCATTAATCTATCAAACTCTAAATTTAAATGACATATGGAGAAAATGTATGAATGGAGAAAAACAGTAACAATGATAATGGAAGAGTCAAACTCTCCACAGATTGTGGTCAAGACCCAAACCCAGCAGCTGCTCTCTTCCTATGAAATTCTGGGAATTAAGGAGACTGCAAAGTCTAGGAACAAACAGTCCCATGGGAAGACCAGACCTAAGACCTCACTGTATGAGGTGTCCCTCTTGTCCCTCCTCCTCTAGGGGGTATTTATACTGACTCACGAAGGGGGGTGGCTGAAGTCTTTGTCACCTACTATCCAGGGACAGAACAGGCTTCGTATGTGCATGCTCATTTCAATTTTTTCCCCGACTTTTGGAAAGTGCTCATAACAAATGGAGAGTGAGGTTATAATAGAGAAGTCCTGGCCAATAAAAGACATTCCTACTAGCCACCTCGGCTCACAGATGGGCAAAGGTGGAACCCAGGGAACAGCTAAGCCCAAGAGCTGAAACACAAACGCCCTGCATTATGTTTCTGCAAACAGTTTGAGCTGGGGGTTGGGGAGAGTGGAAGGGAGAACTCTGCACATAATGCCCAATACCCATGGTCCACCATCATCTGGATCAACACAGTGATATCAGAAGAGGAAGAGGGGTTCATTCCCCTGTTCCTGGAAGGCTGAGCCTAATTACACCATATCAGATTGTGCACTCTTAGAACTGGTGAGATTTCCAAGATCAGTTCCGCACAGTGCTTGTTAAGGTTAGGGCTAGGGAACCTGCAGTTTGGCCCACTAGTCACAATCCACTCTAATGATACTGTCATTGAATGGAAGTACTGGGGAGGGGCATGGAAGTCAAATGTGGAGATGAGCCCAAAGTCAGGGGAGAGGCAGTAGAGCGGGGAGCGGTGGACAAGACAGGAAGTCTGCACATGAGAAATGCACATGCCGTCTTCCTAGTTTTAAAAATGGAAATTTTAAGAATCTGTGTGGTTTTTTATTAATTTAGAAACTACAGGTGGAGAATCCCTTATCAGAAATGCTCATGACCAGAAGTGTTAGGTGATTGGGGAGTTCTTCATTTTTTAGGGTATCTGCATACACAATACTGGAAGAGTAACCCTGATCCAAAATCCAAATTGCAAAATGTTCCATAATCTGATATCATGTCATGGCTTAAAAAGTTTCGGATTTTGGAGCATTTGACTCCAGTTTTGGGGGGTTTTTGTTTGTTTTGTTTTGTTTTGTTTTATTAGGGCTGCTCTGCTGAGAGCCACAGCTAAGTAAGAATGATGCAAGGCAATTTCTTTGTCAGCCTACCCCATGTTGCTTAGAGGGAGGACTCTCCATTGTGGAAATGGGCTTGCCTTGGACCCAGGGCATTTGCAGTGACTTTGCATGAAAGGTGACCTTGCTCAAGGACCAGGGCGGATCTGGGTTTAGGGTGGATCAGGGTTTAGGGCAGATCGGGGTTTAGGGGCGTTCTGGTTTAAGGTAATTCCTGCTGGGAATAGGGCGTACGTATCCTGCTGCCTCAGGCGCCTTGAGTTCCCGATGAGTTCTCACGGGATTCAGAGAGTTTTTTGGGATTCAGAGCCTGGTGGAGAGTGTGTATTTTCCCAGAACGTGCGTGTAGAGTGCCGGTGAGAGGTCGGGAATAAAGACTTGCTGTTTGAATCTACAAGGCTGTGAGTGGCTCTTGATTTTGTGCCCAGCCAGACTGCGGCACTGCTCAACTTGACTAGAATATACAATGTCTACCAAAAGGGACATCATATACTCAAGGCAAAAGTGCGGGGGCAGGGAGTCCTTCATTTTGAATAATTTAGCACATAAATTTCACTTCTATGATGACTTATGATATTAGGTAATAGTTAAAACATGAGCTTAAGGTGGTATAAAGAAATAGTGCCTTGGATAAAATACTAAAGCCCCTGAAATATAAAAACATTTCAAATAAAATGTTTATGTACAAAGAGAAAATAATTTCATTCTTTCCCTTGAGAAAGATGACCTACAACTTATTTCATCAGGTAGAACCACATGTGCCAAATAGTCCCAAAAGATTGGTCAGGAAAAAACACAGGATGTTGACATTTTAAAATCTTTGGTAGAAAGATACCTGGGGAGAAGCAGAGTAGGAAAGACAATTTGTTTAATGTGGAATTTTTAACAAAGTGAACATTTCGCTTCCTTCAACGATCTTCTCTATTAACATTAACAAAACGATAAAATTAGGCATTCTAAAGTATGCATCTGAAAGTAAATAATCACAAAATCATAACTATCTCCTTCAAAACAATATATAATATTTTTATATGATCCATTCCAAACACTTTTGCAGTTGACTTTATAGAAATACAAAAGCCACTTAAGTATTCTTCTACATTAACAGGTGCAAAATAATTGATGGGGCCTCCAATCCAATGACCAATGAGATAACAAGGTCAGAATATTTATTAGTCCTGAAATTGGTCTTTATTCTATTTCTACATTAGGAAAATGATCTTGGATTACCATTAGAAGGAAAAATCAGATATCACAGAATATCCCACAATGATGTCACTTTCATAAATATGTTAAATTTAAAAGAAATACAGCACATTATTTTAGAGAAATGTGATTTCTAATTATTCACTTGACATATTTTATTTTCTTTCAAACATGTTTCTTATAAGATCAGTGAAAATCTGTCCCAGCAGCAATCAGATGAAACAACACTGTGGTCAGGAGGAATTTTTCCAGGCTCAAGACATAGTATAAGAAATTGGGAGAGAATGGTACTATTTTCTGACCAGAGATGTTACCTTTAATACTTATAATCACCTAAAAGCTACAGCTATTTCTTCGTACCAGACAAAAATGCCAATATTAGTAATCTGGTCATCTGATGGTTCCTGAAACTCAAAACCTCTTTCCCATGTACTCCAGGAGCCATGCTGGTGATAGCCCAATAAACCTAGAAACGTGCCCAACATCCCCACAGCAGAGTAGGGCCACCACACACAGTATCCGTACAGTACTCAGTTCACACCCACAGCCTGGGTTTGGGCAGTCCATCCTTACCCATCCTAATCCCCCTGACAGAAGGCCTACCTCCAGAAGCCCCTCCAGGTGGCTGCTTCACCTGCAGTCACCTTGGGGGGTCTACTGGGAAGTCACGCTGCTCAGGTGGTAGAGTTCTACATGGAACATAGGAGAACTGCCTTGAACCAACAAATCACATAACTGAGAACTCAATTTTCCATCAGGCTGTTCTGGAAAAGACCATGTTCTAATTCTTCTTTACCAAACTATTTAAAAGAAAAAAAAAAAACTTAAATTATCATTAGAAGGGAAAGAGGAAAGGAGAATCAAAGGAGCTTAAAAATACCAAAGGTTAATTAGACCATTGGCTTTTCAACGTTTTGACTTGGAAGAAGCAACCTACTTTGTATCACAACTATGAATGCACAGGACCTTAAACAGCTCAGAGCCCACCCCGAGAGATGCAGAAATATAGCCCCAGTACGACTTTATCGACTTTATCCCGGCCTTACTTTGTTCTCCAGCCTGATGCTACTACATACGACGTACTTATATTTTCTATTCTTATATCAAATTCCTTCGCTTTTAAAAACAAGTTACAACCTAATACATTATTTTCATGTCTCTTTATGGAGCACAATTGCTGGTTTAAAAAGCATCATACTCAAGTAGGAACTTGTGTTTGGTTACAGAGAATCTCAGGAACACTGTTCCAGTGATACTGTGTCATACATTAGTAAACCAAGCCCCAGAGCCTGCTTCCTCAAGTGCCACTCCCCTGACTTACAGCTACCACTGCCAGACAACAGGATTCACTGCTGGTTCAAGCAGGTTGGCCAGCTGGAGCGGTCTGTCTGAAACACCACCATCTGAGAGAGGGCCACTCCAGCAAAACTGCCCCAGCCATCCAGGGGCAGGCAATGCAATGCCAGGAAGAAATCACGAGCCCAAGCAAGAAAAGGTGAAGACAGAAGATGGAGGCAGCAAATAATCAGTACTGAGGTGGAAATAGGAAAAATGAGGTCATACACAGTGAGCAAGCAGCAAGTCCAAGGACTCAGAGCTGAGAAAGGACAGAACAAATGGAGCTCCAGAGGCAGAAGCAAGGAGGAAGAGATGCAAATAAATTTTTAAGAATAAAAAAGAGTGCAGAGAGAGCAATGACACCTTTCACTTTTCCACACTGATCCACAAAAAAAGAAGAAAGCCTCATGGGAACTTCACCACCCACATGACACTGGGGAAGGGTGGAAGACTCTGGGAATCCTGATCACCAAGTCTCTGCGGTAACTATGAGGCTCTCTGGCCTTGAGTTCTTTGTCAGGTCCAGATGAATATTCAGGCAAATGCTTTGAGAGAAGTAATTTGAAAAAATATTACAACTATTACCCAAAATTTTCATCAATGCTTCTAAGAATAAAAACGATTAATACTGAAAGCCTGAGAAAGACTGATGTAGGCAGAGAGCAACTGAGTACAGAGCTGTACATCTCATGAGGGCAAGCTCCCTCCCAAAGGCTCCTTGACTACTGGACTCACAGGGAGAAACAGCTGAGGAGATGCAGAAATGTAGCCCCAGGACAACTTTATCCCAGCCTGACTTTGTTCTCCAGCCTGATGCTTCAAGGTGAAAGCTGCTGGACCACAAAACAGTGAGATGTAGGGAGGTATAGGTTCTTTGTCTTGGGAATCCAAAGAATGAGACCCACGTGGAAGTAAGTGTAAAGCAACAGAGTTCATTCCTGAAGCAGAAAGGAAGAGGAACTCCCAAAAGGGAGGGGTCCCCAGTGGTCTGCCCTAGACAGTGGGTTGTTGCTATCTAGCAGTTTATATGGTGTCTCTTGAGGTGACCTTTAAAGCTACTGGTTAAACACTTTTAGGGAAGGGAGTTTCTACATGCAATCAGAATGAGGCACTAAGTGATCATGTGGCCCCCTGTCCAATCAGGATGTTGGTCACGTGCTGATCACATGTTGTTCGCATACTTGATCATATGCTGCCTGGCTGATCTGCAATGGAGGTTCCTGCCCTGTCTTCCTATCATATTTCTGGCTCCTTCTCTCAATAGCATAAAGCTAATCAGCTGATTCCTCTCCAGAAAGATCTGCTGCAGTAACTACCAGACACCTCTTTTTTTGTTGTTGATATCAGCTTCCTCCACTAAAAAATAGCACTTATGACAACAGGAATACTTTATACACTTTTTCACACTTTTTAAACTATACACAGATGATATCACTGAACCCTGTACATTCTTAGAAAGAGGAATAGAATTAACTTCCATTCACAGAAGGAGAAAAAAAAAAAAAACATGTTTAAAGGTATGTGCCCAGTTGGTGATGGCTCAGTGCGAGATTTCTGACCTCCTGATTGTAACCAGACTACTGAAAGAAAAGACAGGGCAAGACTCTGGCAAACTTGGTATCTGTATCCAAGCTTTTTTCCCCCACATAGATTTCGAACACCTCTCCTAGTATGATTACATCATGGGTACCGATTCAATGTTTTACTACACAATGGTGAGTCACCAGAAGCACCCCTGGCCTTGCAGAGGTACAGAGTCCCTGCCCACCAAGAGAACAAAAGCAGAAGACAGACACAATAACCCGAACTCAGAATCAGAAGTCTGTGAGCAGTAACACAGGCACACAGCAGAGGAAAAAACCAGCAAATTCTATTGAAGGAAATGGGGCAACAGATCCGAGAGCACTAGGCAATGATGTTCATGCCAGGTATACTGGGCCTCAGCCTGGAGCACACGACTGTCCATCAGCAGAGGAGAAAGAGGACTCTGTTGAGTAGCAGCAACCCCACTGGGGAAGAAGGTGATATAGAAGGGGACTAAGGACAGTTAAGGCCAGTATGAGGGAATGACAGAGGAGGATTCTAATTCCCAGAGACATGCTACACACACAACAGATGGGTAAAGAGAATATTGACTGTATGAATTGCTAACTCTGTAACACATCACAGGCACTGAGGTACCACCCAAATTCTAGTTAATTCTCGAAAACTCAAATGTGGTTACTTAAGCCCATTAGGAATTTCCTATTATCAGAATATCTCCTCGCATTAGCCAAAGACACATCTCTGTCATATTAACCAAAATAAACCATGGGCAAGGAGGTAAACTTGCTATCCCACAAAATCAAACACTACATTCTAAAATCACAAGACAAATTTAAGGACTACCAGCCATTTGGAATTATTGACTTAACACTTCCATCCAACAGGGACATGTAGAACCATTGGTGCACCAATGTGCACCACTTAGACTAAAACCCCAATGTGGATGTTGAAAACAGTCAAGGCCTGAGGCATGGGAACCTGTGCAGTCCTCAGAACGCTGAAAAGTGGACCCTGCAAAACTGAAGACCACACACCATATGGACGACATTAAGAGAGAGAACCAAAAAAAAATTTTTATGTGATGTTATACACAGATACACATGCATGTGTATGGATATATATTTTTTAAAAGTATAAGCACAGACTATTGTCCAAAGCTTTAAAATATAACTACTAAAATTATGAAACTTCCTCAAATATGCCAAAATTTGAAATATGGTATATCCAAAATTTCAAATGCCATCTTCTAGACCACAATTTAGGTCCAGATAAGCAGCTCTACAGTTCCTCTAGTAGCATTCTGCAATTCCCCAAGTCAGCCTAGGATACATGAAATTAGCCTTCTAAGAGTCTATGTGTGGCCCACAGAGAGGCTGTTCCCAACCACAAAGTCCAGGCACGGAGGGAGGAGAGGAGAAAAGACAGAGTACACGTATGCACACAAGCAGGAATGCAGAGAGAGCTTGGGAGAGTGAGCACCCACTGAGCCACGCTGGCAAAGCTCTATAAACTCCTACAAGAAACACCCTTCTAATCCACTATCAAAGTAACAAGGCCAGCACATACTTCTAAACCCTCTCTTGGACAGAAATATGAGAAAATGACTATGCATATTATTTTCAACTATGGAAACTTAAAGTTTTTGTTTGCTATACAAAATTAACAAATATGTCCTAAAATTTTAAAACTGCCACCCACCAAAAGCCATCAAATGTGTCTTTTCTTATGCAAAACTTACACAGTAAAATTTTAAAGAATTATAAACATTTCTTAATCTACATAGGGCATTATGTTCAACACTTTAACTACTATACCATGGGGTGAAGGTGTGCTCAGTGGTAAAGCATTTGCCAAATGTACATGAGGCCCTAGGTTCAATCCCTAGCACTGCAAAAATCTATATGTACATACACACTATTCCATCTTATCTAGTACCCTACAAATGCCAACACAATCACAGGATATTCCCCACGTTTTTCTCCTTCTTCCATTACCAGAATTCTATTTTCTACCTCCTCCCTTCCTTTCTTGCTCCCTACTAATTAAAGGGTCATTCTCATTGTGAGATGCTTCTCTCCACCAGAAAAGATCTCTTTTCACCCTGGTTGCTCTCTTTTTACTCCCAATCTCTCCCTCTATGTGACACTAATCTGACCTCTTGTCCCCCTGACCCCACTATGCAGTTCAAACAGACTCTTAGGGAACATCTGGGATTGTGGAGGCCCCCAGTCCCCACAGGAACAGACTTCTGAAACTCAACACTGGAAGGGCCTCCTCCTCTGATTACAGTCTGCCATCTGCCGCTTCAGAGAGTTTGAGATTTGGGTGGTTGTACAGTTTTTGCTTTGCTTTTCTCTCCCCATCATGAAAGAACTAACTACATTTTTATGCGAAAGATCACTGGTCTGGAAGGCAAGAACACTAAGCACACGTGCTCATATACACACCCCTCTGCATGAGCAAACATGCATGCAGTACATTTATACGTCTCTCTGTATGTGTGCGTAAGCATGTAGTACGTTTATACACACCCTCTATATATACACACATGTAGAACATGTTTGTTTATACATACCCTCTGCATGAGCATGCGTGCATGTAGTACGGGTTTATATTTTAACTCCCATCAAGAGCTGATGTAATACTCTCTGAGAACAGTAAGGCATAAACTCTGCTCCTAATCAGAAAAACTGCCCAATACTCTTAAAATTATAATTCTTAAGAGTTTGCAAAAGTGTTTAATATGATATGAAAAAGAATCCACTAGAATACCTCTTATAGTACTTGTTTTGAGGCAGCTGATTCCCCAAACACATTTTCCATTGCTATAATCTTTTAACATGCTCATCTATCTGGCTTTTACAGCAATCTGCAAGTGTGAAACAAATATACAATTCACAGTGGGGGAAAAGTGCAAAGACTTAATCTACTATACTCTCATTTGCCAGTGTAGAGTTGTGGGGCACAGCCACAAAAGTGCTTACAAATTCCACTGATCTAATGAACAGATACAGTTTTCATAATTTTTATTGCTGTGTTCCACAGCTCAGTGATTGTCAGGCCAATGCCAATGTACAGGTTCCATCTGAATGACATATGGCTGCAGTCAACCAGAGATGTTACAACATTAAACAATACAAGTAGACAGAACAAGAATACAAAATACCAAATTAGCCCTCACATAACCAGTTATGCTCATGAACATCTGAGTGCTTTAGACGCAGTTTTATGATTGCAGGTGTAGTGAACACACCTTCCTGACCCACAGCAATGTGGACAGTAGGACAGGGAGAGCGGGTAGGGGCTCCAGAATGAGGGGCTGCCATGTTGCCCTCAAATGTTACCTTTGTTAGATGGGATTGCCTCTTTATTGGACTCTTTCCTTACTCCCTTCCTAATAAAACAATATTATAGCAGGCATGCCTATTAATCCCAGTGACTTGGGAGGCTAAGGCAGGAGGATCACAAGTTTGAGGCCAGCCTGGGCAACTTTTTGAGACAATATCTTTAAAAAAAAAAAAAAAAAGACACAACACAGTGGGGTTGGAAGTGTAGCTGGGGAAGTCTCTGTGATAGGAAACCCCTGGGTTCCATCCACCACTAAAACAAAATTTACAATCCTCCATTCACCTCACTGAATGAGATAGTGATGTAAAATCACAACCAAATGGTCAACCACTATGCAAACCATCATGTAATAATAAAACCTACCTCACCAATAAAAGTTTCCTGAAGTACACCCAGGCCAACTATTAAAGCTAGCAGCACAGGAAGCCAATCATCTGGATACTCAGTCTTAACATCTTCCTGCGTTTGGGTAACCCCTCACATTCTGAGTCTAGGAAGAGGCAGACTCTGTTTCCCAATGGAAAAGGGGGCTCAAAAGGCAACCTTCCCAAAGCCCCTGGCAACCAGACCACTGGGAGGAGGCCCAGCCAATCAGATGCATTTGATCTTTGATTCATTGGCTAATAACACAAAGAACAAGTGAAGGAGGAATTTTCCCTGGCAATACACACAATACCCAGTTTCAGGTATGTGTGCATATGTTACCAGGATACCAGTAGGGGTGAGGAATGTGGAATGAGTTGTGGCATCACGTGATGAGGGACAGTGGCAGGATGTCTTCTTTGTACTTGTGACCTGGTTTTGGCTTCATCTGCACAATGTGGTCTTCCTTGTTCCTGCCCTTCTTACTGATCCGACTTTTCAGCATTCCTAGCAATTCTCTGTGCTTCCCAATAACTTGTTGATATTTCTTTTTCTGCATACAGTAGCCAGACTCAGTTTTCATTGCTTACAACTAATAATTTTGGCTGATGAAGGCAGTTTCTCAAATGGTAGGAAGATAGTAGAGAAATGAAAGAAGAAATTCAAAACATATAGCACCGCAGAACAAAACAGGAGACAGCACATGATACTTGGCTGTCAGAGGCACAGCAAAGGGCAACCACTTGATCAAGAATGAAGTCAAGGATAACAACAGTTAGGTGAGAAGGCCCAGAGGGCACAAGAACCCAGCTTTCAGAGTTGTACAGTTCTAATGCCTTCACACTGAAGACACTAGGAAGGAGCACAAGTTCGTAAGGGACACATTCAGTAGCAACAAGTACTTTCTATCTAGGGCAAAAGCTGTCGATTGAAGTAGAAACTGAATGAATACAAAGGAGAGCCAGAAGTCAAGGAAAGCTGTGGGGAGAAAGGGCATCCAGAGCAAACAGGAGGAGGAAGGTGGGAACAGTGATTTCAGTTGGAGGGAAGAGTAACGAAAGTGAAGTGAACTAGCACATGGGTGCCATTTTAGCTGCAGATATTTCAGTAACCCCGTGTCTTATTTCTCCTTAGGATGGAGGCTAGAAAGAGAAAGTAGAAAAGGAGGTCAGGAGTCAGTTCAGAGGTACCTCCATCAAATCTGGAAGGTATTTTACAACAGAATTCATTCACTAAAGAACTTTAAAAAGAAGAATCACATCATGTTTATATTTTATTTTAGCAAGATTATCATGAAAGCACTATCAGAAAGAATAATCAAATAATAACTGTTTCTCACCCACCCAGGATTCCACAGAAACTTTGAGAATATTACTAATGAGCAGAAAAATCCATCTATACACATACATAGAAATCTTAGTACTTAATTTCAAAGGATTCATAGCCTCCTGTGGTCCATGGACCTCAAAGTGAGAATAAGACATGGGTTGACAGGCTACAGCAATTGCCACACTAATGATGGCAATGACCTCCATCATGGCAAAGGCTACTGAAAAGGAAGAGAACATAAAATGTTTGGCAGAATCTTCTGGGTGTAGACTGTGAGGACAAACACCACGGATGACTTCCAGATTGGTAACTTACATGACTGACGCGTGCCATGATTTTATGGGGGCAAATGACAGACCAGAGAAAGAAACACCAGTGGGACACCTGGAAGGCCACCAACACATCCAAGTAGAGGTGCCCAGCTGGCAATCAGAAAGCAGAGTCTCCAGCTGAGCAAGACCAGCATCCAGGTAATCCCTGGAACTGGGATCAAAGAGCAGATGCTACAAAGGACATCCAGACATGTGAGAGGTCAAGGGGACAGGAACCAGGTTCTGTCCTCAGGGAAAAGTCAGGACTCGGGCTTGGACTGTAGCTCAGTGGCAGAGTACTCGCCTACCATGTGTGAGGCACTGGGTTCGATCCTCAGCACCACATAAAAATAAATAAACAAAATAAAGGTATTCTGTCTATATACAACTACAAAAAAATAAAAAATCAGGACTCAACCTAAAGTTCATAGGGCAAGAACAGGCGAGGCTGAAGAAACAGGACAGTGGGTTCAGGGTCAGTACACAACCATCATTTTACAAATATTAATACAAGTTTATTCTTTTATGCACATGATTTTTCTGCGTAGTCACGTAAGTGCTATCTACTCCAAAACGTAAACAAAGGACAAATTTAAGCAACTCTCTTCAGTGCCAAGCAGATACAATGAAAAGAAAAGAAAAGAAAAAAATCAGCGGTACTATCCAGAGATACAATTCTCAATCTTTTCAGAGACCCAAATTCAAGAAGACAGTGTAAGTTTTGAAGATGCTTTTAAAATACTTATGCAACTTGGAATATTCTACAGTACACTTCAGTAACACTAAAATCTGGAATGGAATTTGCAATTTCAGGAAAGCAATTCTTTAACAGAAGTATTTAGCATGTTATATAAACATGTTATTCACAGAAATGTACAACATAGGGGATTTTCATCACATTTGCTACATTTGTTAGCCAAAATGTAGCACACTTGCAATCACCAACAGAGCTGCAGTAAAACCTCTATAATATTAAACAACAACAAAACATGGCAGTAAGCCATCCTTCTATTAAGAAAAAGAAAACAAAACACACTCCGTAAGTGCAGCTTTCTTTGTGACTTTTTTCCCAAGGAACTCATTTTAAACAACAGCTTACTGGCAAAAGCATGATACTGTTTAAATCTGAGCAGAATCTGGCATCTTTGTGTAGAGAAGTTGCCAGGGAAAGAGACTATTATAATGCTAAAGTTCTATCATCCTCATGCTAAAATCAAGAGAATAAAATAAAATAACAAAACAATTAATCCAGAATACAATTCACCTTACTTAGCTTTCATCATTGAGTATTAAAAGTGCAACTCATTTAGAATAACTGGGAAATTGTTCTATTCTTTCCTAGGAAACAAAATATAGATGGAGCAAAAGATAGACCAGATATTAGGAAAGCTTGCAATACTCCACTCAGGACTTTATGAAGCTCTGAACCTGAACATCCTACACATACCCACAACCATTGCCTACAAAACAAAATTACTTTTCTTCCACATACTGGGTTTTCTGCTATATTACATACCACAGTACAATGGTGAAAGGCCAGTTAATGAAGGATTGAGGGAACAATGAATAAATGAATAGTTATTAGTCTCAAATGTTTATCTAGATATTACTCTGGATTTACATAAAGAGTGAATAGCCCTAATCCGAAAATCTGAATCCACAATGCTCCAACAGCTGAACCTTTTGAACATAGATATGATGCCACAGGTGGAAAATTCCCCACCTGACCTATGTGACAGGCACAGTCAAGCACAGGTGCACTAAAAGGACTGTATAAGACTACCTTCCAGGGCTGGGGTTGTGGCTCAGCAGTAGAGTGCTCGCCCAGCATATGCGGGGCCCCAGGTTTGATCCTCAGCACCACGTAAAAATAAATAAACAAAACAAAAGGTATTGTGTCCAACTACAGCTAAAAAAATAAATATTTGAGGGAAAAAAAAGGCTTACCTTCCAGGCCATGAGTAGATGGTATGTATGTTATGCTGTATATAATGAGGTGACCCCCAAAAGCTCATGTGTGAGACGATGCAAGAAAGTTTAGAGGCGAAATGATGGGGTTGTGAGAGTCTTAGTAACCTAGTCTGTGTGCTAATCCCCTGATAGGGATCAACTGAGTGGGAACTGTAGGCAAGTAAGGTGTGGCTAGAGGAGGTGCTCACTGGGGACATGGCTTTAGGGTACATACCCCCACCCATCCACAGTGGTGCAGTCTGCATGTTTCCTCTCCCTCCCACCTCCCCCGCTTCCTGGTCAGTCAAGACCTGAGCTGCTTTCCTCTGCCAAGACATTCTGCCTCACCTCAGGCACGGAGCACTGGAGTTGGCCCTCTCTTCACTGAGACCTCTGAAATCCTGCATCCCAAAATAAACTTTTCATCCTCTAATTGTTCTTGTTGGGTCATTTAGTCACGGCAGCAAAAAAGCTAAGACAGTGTAGTGTGTGCGTGAACACAAATAAATTTTATATTTGCAAAAATTCAAAAAAAAAAGGGCTGGGATGTAGCTCAGTGCTTAAGAGCCCCTGGTTTCAATCCTCAGTACCAAAAAAAAAAAAAAAAAAAAAAAAATCCACAAAGTATTAAAACACTTTCAAAGGTCCCAAGCATTTTGAATAGTGAACAGACAATCTTTATTCAAATAGGCAATTTAAGGGTGGTACTTCAAGAATATTGCAAATTTTAGCAGGTAAAGAAGATACTGAATGTCAATTAAATTCACATATTTCCTTGATTAGCTACTATGGGCAGAGAATTCTGCATGCCACTACAATGCAGTCAAGTTGTTCCTGCTCTTCAGGGCATTCACAACTCAGCAGGCAACAGCCATAAGGAGATACTTAAAGCACTGCTACGGGAAGTACTTCCGGAAAGTGAGCCAAGCTTCCCAAAGGAAAATGCAGCTGAGCTTGAGAGTTTGGACCAAAGTTTCACCAGAGAGATGGGAAAAGAGATAAGGGAGTTCAAGCCACAAATAAGAGCACTGTAAAAGTGTGGGGCAGATCTGAGATGGCAATCTGTGTAAGAGGTATCATGGACAAGGACAGAAAGGAGCAACAGAGGTACCGAGCATGGAAGAGGCCACACTGAAATGCGTACTGGAGGTCCGCTGTTTGATTTCAGTTTGGGAGAATGTATATACCATATATTTTTTATTTATCAAGCTATGGGCAGGAGAGATGAAATACACCGACTCTCGCCAACTTACTACATAGAGTAAGTGGTCCCCACAGCACAAACCCAGTGAGTCAGCCAGTCAGAAAGGGAATCAGAAGTAGAGGCCAGAGCCCCACTCTCATACATTAAAATGACCTGAACTTGAGAAATTCATCAGTACAGGAAAAGAGGGAAAAATCAAACAGGACTCTGCATTGCCCTGAATTGGGTTCGATTAAGAACCCTAGTTATCAAGGGAGCCCCAGTATCACAGGCCAGGAGGATGAAGGATTAGATGTTTCTGCAGAGGCTCTGGACATCTGAGGAAGCGGTCCGCAGGCAGCTGGCAAAGCAAGCCTGAGGCTGAAGGACCACTGGGGCCAGAGATCCAGAAGCCCCCAAAGTTATCAAATGCCTGGATTGTTAAAAATTGGCCAAGAATGATGAAGACAGGCCTGTCCTTCAGGAGACAATAAGGCAAACCACATCTAAGCAAAGACAACTCCTCGGAGTGCTGAAAGAGTTGCAGTACAGCTCTGCACGGTCCTGCTGCACTTACTGAGGGATCTGCACCATGCATTGCAACTCTGATGTGCAAAATCTTAGGAAGACAGACCACACAAAGCAGATCACCTGTGTATCCTAATATACTGTGCCGGATCTTCAGGAATGCATATGCATATTCCCACTTATACTGAGAATCACCATTTCTCCCCTTCAGAAATCAATCACTGATTTTACATCAAAGTTTACAAAAATATTATTCATATCTAAATATTTTTAAAGTTTAATGTAATAAAAGACTTGCATTAGTTATACGCTCTCCTGAAAGTATGACAACAACTTCTCAGGAAGAATGTTTTTTGTTGTTGGGGGGGGGGGGTGCTAAGAATTGAACTCAGGGGTGCTTTAACCACTGAGCCACATCACAGCCCTCCTTTACACTTTATTTGGAGACAGGCTCTCGCTGAGTTGCTAAGTGCCTCGCTAACCTACTGAGGCTGGCTCTGAACTCACGATCCTTCTGCCTCAGCCTCCAGAGTTGCTGGGATTACAGGCGTATGCCACTGCACCCAGAACTTACAAAATGTCAGTATCTTGAGTTGAACTACTACACAATTAGTGATAGAAATTGTACCTGGTGGACTAACCCAGAACTCTCCAGTCATTAAGTAACAGGTTAGCTTTATGTGGATATCAAAACTTGTGTCCGGCCCAACTTCCTGAACCCTAAGAGCCTTCTACCTGCCAGGCATCATGCAAGTGCCTGGGACAGACATATGAAAATGCTCCCCAGGCTCCAGTGAACTTATAGGCAAATAGGAAAAGGAAGAAACACAGGAAATGGCCTGTCCACATGGTCCACAGGTGGAGGCTTGGCCTACAAGTAGCTAAGGAAAAAATGGCAAGAGGACAAAGGAGAACAGAAGAAAGCTTCAGCACAAAGAGTGCTCTTAGCACAGGAGAAGCCTGTCTAGCTCACATGTGGCTGGGAAATGGGAAGGGGGTCCAGACAACTCCAGTAGGTTCACGTTAGTAACATCAACATGTCTAGAATGGGGGCAGCCATTGAAGGGAGGAGTTAAAGAGGTCTAGTTATTTTTCAATATCTAATTCCCCTTTTCTGAGTTCCTAGAAGGCTCTGCCTTGCTAAGTAAAAATTTCATCAACCCATTAAACAAAACAGACTGGAAATACATGGGTTAATCTAACTAGCTATGATTCCAAGAAAAGATGAAACGGGAGAAGAAGCATTTATTGGGCACAAAGTGCCAAGTCCAAGGCTACCTGCTTGTACACATGAAATCTCATTTAACGCTCACAACTTGTAGTACAAGATCCCTCTGAGAAGAGGCACAAAGACTCTACTCCATCCCTCCCTCTAATGTAATATAGCAGACTTCAGGATTTTTATACACACACACGTCATCAAACCATATTAGATATGCATGTACTCACTTATTAATTCTTTTACTATTGTTAAAATCTAAGAACATAAAGAAAAACAGAAATGGAAAACAAAGTCTTCATTAAATACACTTATGTCAGGTAAGCCCCAAGACAGCAATAGAAAAAGAACTCAATGGTCCAAGAAGGAAAAACAGAAGTGAATGTTCATGAAACTCCTATATAAGCCCAGCCCCAAGAATACCCTGGAGGGTGCATCGTCACACACAGGACACATACCTGCACAGTGATCCTCTGCAACCCCCAGCAGAAAATCCACTGTTCACAGAAGTGAGACAACACAGACACGCTACTCATACACAGGGTAGCTGTCACACACTCTCTCGAAGACTTAGAGCAAGTAAGAATATGTAAGAAGGAGATACTCTCTAACAACAATATTTCTTTCCCTGTGGCATCTACAAATTCGTAAGAGTAGGACAAAAGAGTGACCAGGATCAACAGTGCTGGAGGCAGGCAGACAGGGTTCTGTCTTGGTTCTGTTATTAACTACAGGGCCCTGAGCAACTTAGTCACTCCAAGAAAGCTCAGGTCCCCATTTTAGGCCTTCTCCACTACTCCACATAGAATATTCAAAAGGATTTTCCAAGAGATCTCTTTCCATTCTGTCGAGGACTATTTGTTATACTGTGTAGTGCCTAAATCACCAAAACCATTCAGTGGGGTTCATACTGCCCTCGTTTAATAAGTATTCATCATCTGCTACCTGTCAGGCCCTGACCTAGCTAGGTGCTGGATATGAGAGATGAATAAGCTGATCCAAAAATGTCACTTTCTATATCAGAAACTAACCCCTTGCTTAGAGGGCACAAACACAGACCAACAGTGCCCAGGCTGCACAATGAACAAGAACTATGAGAGCAGGCACACTCAAACCAGTCTGTGTCTCCCCACCAATGGGTAGTGGTTCCAGATAACAAAAATGAAGGGGGAAAATAATTTATATTGCAAAACTTATTGAGGTTTAGCTGTTTTTGACACAAACCTAGAAAATTTAAATGTTTTTGATATTAGAAAACAAAAATGAAGGGGCTGGGGCTGGGGCTTAGTGGTAGAGCACACGCCTGGCACATGAGAGGCACTGGGTTCGTCCTCAGCACCTCATAAAAATAAAATAAAGATATTGTGTCCACTGTAACTAAAAAATATATATTTTTAAAAATGCTAAATAATTAAAAGAAAATAAGAATGAAAACACCGGGGCTGGGGATGTGGCTCAAGCGGTAGCACGCTCGCCTGGCATGCATGCGGCCCAGGTTTCATCCTCAGCACCACATACCAACGAAGATGTTGTGTCCGCCAAAAACTAAAAATAAATAAATAAATAAATTCTCTCTCTCTTAAAAAAAAAAAAAGAATGAAAACACCAAATATAAAACATACACCAAGTTTAAGATGATAGTTTGTGAGCTGTTTTTAGGGCATTTTGTGGAAAAAGAATCATTACGAAATACTGCTACAAGATAACAAGCGGCTCAGTAAAATTCTCTAATTCTAATTGAGTCTTAAGTCTAATGCGACCTTTTTAAAAAAAATTTAAACATATGTTCAAAAAAATAATTAGTAGCTCTTTTATCTCTAATGCATTAAATTATCTATGTTATTTGTTGAAACTTATGATTTCATTTTAATTGGTGTGCTCTATATCCAGTGTATATGTATGTTTTCAAAATGAATGGAAAGGTTTGGAAGTATGTTTTCAAATTTATGTTAGAATTGGCCATATTCACAGGTTTAATAGTTTTAGCTATTTTTCCTATCGATANGGTTTTGTGAGTATTGTAGGGGAGGGGGGATAGTAGAGGACAGGAAAGGCAGCAGAACACAACAGACACTAGTATGGCAATATGTAAATCAATGGATGTGTAACTGATGTAATTCTGCAATCTGTATATGGGGTAAAAATGGGAGCTCATAACCCACTTGAATCAAAGTGTAAAATATGATATATCAAGAAATTTGTAATGTTTTGAACAACCAACAATAAAAAATTAAAAAACAAATAAATAAAAAAATAAAAGTCAAAAAAAAAAAAACACGCTCCTGCCAGAATCCCGCCATCCATGCCAGCCAGGGTGGGCCAAGAATGGGACTAGCTAGGATCTGGGGAGGCCGGAAGCTCTCCTGGCTTCCACTGCTGTCACCCAACAGAAGGCAGCAGCGACTACCTCTGCAAGCAAGGCCAGAGAGGGTGCTCTTGCCACCAGCTTTCCTACTTTTCAAAGACACTGTAATCTAAGGTGTTACAGAGCTAGGCCTGTGAGAGGGAACAGAGCGATCCAGCAGAATCCTGAACAGGATGAGGGCTCCCTAGGAAAGGCAGAGATCAGCATCTTAGCCCACGCCCTCCCCCTGCCTCAGCCCCACTGCTGGCAGTGGGGTGGGGACCAGTGACCAGGGAATAGCAATTCCTTGTAATTATCCACTGCCTATCATGTCACTATGAACATTAAAATGTTATTGGCAATGATATTCTTAAATATTTTTAAGTACATATTTTCTTCATGTTGTCTCAAGTTGTTAAGTATGATTTAACTACTAGCTTTAAGAACCAATTTTCTCCCCTAGGAAGACATCATTTCTTTTCTTAAAGACTCTCAATGGGCATATAAAATTTGTTATATAGAAATTTACTTTATAGCTCACTTAGACAATTCATCTCTTTACACATTATCCAACATCTGTATGAATTCTTGGTGGCCTTCCACCTGCGTGGCTGCAAGTCTACTAAATTAGTACAAAGAAAAATGGCATAAAACAATAAAAAATCAAAAAAAAAAAAAGAAAAATGGCATAAAACTAGGACTTTACATATCCCGACCCCTTAGAAGAGTTAATAGAGGTCACTGAGACTCCCCTAATTCCCTGTTTTCAAGTAAATCAAATTTGTGAAAACTAACAACTTATAAATTCATTAGCCTGAGTATAGAATGTTGCCAATATTTTCAACAGATATAGTCATCAATGTTTACCTTCAAATTACATAGATTTTTTTTCATCCAAAAATCTAGGTACAAATCTCAAATTAAAAGACTATGATTCACTTTTCACAGTCAGATGCTGAGAAAATAGAAGATGAACAAACTTATTTCAATACATACAGCCTATGCAAGACAAAAAATATTAGTCTCTTGTTTCTAGTAGAACTATCGATAGGAAAAATAGCTAAAACTATTAAACCTGTGAATATGGCCAATTCTAACATAAATTTGAAAACATACTTCCAAACCTTTCCATTCATTTTGAAAACATACATATACACTGGATATAGAGCACACCAATTAAAATGAAATCATAAGTTTCAACAAATAACATAGATAATTTAATGCATTAGAGATAAAAGACTGAATTCATTTCTTAATCAGAAAATTTTTACAAAACAAATGTCTCCTTTGAATCACTTCTAACCACAAAATTAGATACCCCCAAAATCACTAATCCTACTCTATTACCTCTTTTATATTAATCTTGTGGAATGCTTCTTCAAAATCTTTCAATTTCACAGTGATATAATAGAAAATACCATAAGAATCATTAACCCATTATATCCCAAGTTTTCAATTCTGTGACTATTTCAATAAAATTATATAAGTATATTAAAATAGATTGGATATCAAAATTTAGAGTTTATTATATTAGTGTTACATTATCATTATATTACTATTATTATAATCACATTGTACGCTATAATGATTATATTATACATTGCATACAATATTTAAGTTTTTATAGGTGTTCCACATCTGGGACAAAGGGATGAATGAGTTAAAAGTTAACAATTGTCTGTAAATCCTATTTCTAAAGAGCCAATATTTAGTTTTGAGTGGTTTTGTTATGAACCACTAATTTATGGTCTTATTTCATTTTGTCTTATGTTATAGTATGAATGTTTGTGTCCTTTCAAAATTCCTATGCTGGCATCCAGCCATTCAAGGCGAGGGCAAGAGGGGGCGGGGTCTTTGTGACATTGTTAAGCAATGAGAGCAAAGCCTTCCAAATGGGATCATTGCGCTGAGGGCCCAGCTGTTCCCCTCCTCCCATGTGAGGATACACTGCCTATGAAGCAGGGACTGGTCCCTCACCTGACAATGATCTCTGATGCCCAGCCTCCAGAACTGTGAGAAATAAATTTCTGTTGTTTTATTTACTACTGGGTCTACAGTATTTTTGTTACAGCAGCCCAAATGAACTAAGCTAAACCCTTTCAGAATTTGTTTTCTGAAGCTATTTCTTCATCAAACTAGGTATAGATCCTTAATATTTGTCCTAAGTTATCATGATATAATAAAAACACACCAAAATAATTTTCTCGATTCTCTCTCTAAAGAGAAATAATAATGAATGAGCACATTCTTTTGTTAACTTACTCTTTACTTAAACAGTCCAACAAACGGTAAAAACCATATGGAAAAGTGATCCAAAGTAATAAGACAGATATTTATACATGTCTTGGTGTTGACTCGAGCATTCACCTGGCAGCTTACCGTAAGGTTTTCTCTCAGAGACACACATTACCAGGACACAGACCTCGATGGTGATGAAGACCACCAATGACCATAAGGCATGGTGACACCTGCGATCCACAGCAGCAACTGTGGCCATAACGTGAATGATTCATTGCTACTACCATAACGACTCATTTTGGACAATAAATTGATTCTGAAAAAGATTTACTTTTTCCATCTTTTTATAAAAGCTTATTTGATCTGTAGAGGGTGTATTTCTTGGGCTCAATGAACTGAGTGGGATTTCAAGGGGAGGGTTACAAAGAGAAGTCTGAGACCTGCTAACTACTTTTGAGAAGAAAGGCTGTTTTCAAGAAGTCATATCAAAAGTAGGTCCTTTTTCTTATGCTTAATCTGAAAAGACAGACATTCAGAAAGTCTAAAGGAAAAATAAAAGTATTCCCAAAACATTTTTTTAAAACTTAAAAACAACACATTCAGAGACTGTTCACATCTATCCAAAATAAAGAAAGTAAAAATCAGATCGTATTTCTAATATTGACAATACTCAAGTACTTTCTGGTATATTCAGTTCAAAAACCAAACATTGCATTGAAACAGCTAGATGAGCATTTCACAAGCAGCAGTATGCTCCTAGCCTGCACTCTTCAGCTCAGCACGTGCACATTCCCAGCAAACACTGTCAGCTTCTCCCACTAGCTCCCAGGAGGCACCCTCCAGCTGACACTGCTGGCCCACCCCCAAGGCTACACCTTCCACCCACAGCCCGGCAGGACCTCTGCCTGTCCCTCCCAGCCTACCAATTCCCCAGCCTTTTCCAGGAGACGTTTCAGGCCACCTTCAAACTTAAGCTTTTATATCTAGCAAGGTAATTTCTTTGTTACTAAACTTCAGCAGGTCCAGGAATGCCACTGTACACCTTTTGTGGGACATCAAGGACCAAAGTTGTCATCAGAGTATGCAGTAAATGACAGAAGAAGAGGACCCAGAGGACTCTCCAGCACATGCTGCAGAAGTGCCACCACACAATGGCTAGGAGCACCTGAAAGAGGGAGTTAGACAGAGCATGAGAAACAGCCAGCACACTGCCTGCCGGGGTGACAGCAGGAGAAGGCCAGCAGAACGCCTGCCGGGTCAGTCAGTCACGCACACACATGGACATGTGTGTACTCCATGACTGTAAAGAAAAACACACCTGAAACAAACAGCATTGTGACAAACTGGTATACCAGGCGGTGTTAAATGAAGTATTCACATACAAGACAGACTGCCGTCACAAGTAGTATAAACCACTCCCAAGAGACCACAGTTCCTTATAGCTGCTAATGACATTTTAAAGTCTGTGAATATCCTGTTTATGTAATCAGACAGAGGATAACCTACAGTTATGTACATATTCTCATAAATTACAAAGTATAAAGTAGCACACAACAACAGTGGGACCTCTGAATGTAAAAGTAGCCAATTTGTTTTAATTGTATTTAACATAACTAAAGAAAGATGTCTGTATACAGACAGCACAGTCAATGCTTTCGTCTAGTATCAGTCCCTCCCAAAAACAAAAGCAACAGTACAACTTGCTTTTTGTTGGCCTGCTTTTTGTTTGTTTTTATAAAAACAAACCCATAAGAACAACAATGACAGAAATTTGGAAGCTACAAACGGATGAACAAACAGTAGTAACTAACTTAGCCACAAAAAAGGGCTAGGGGCTAGGGGCTAGGCGGAATCCTTGAGACGCTCAGTACTTGGCAGCACCAGATACAACTGAGGGCAGAGGAGCTCTTGCCTAAAACTAGGAGGACCATGTGGACTAGGAAGTAGCCTCTCTCTGTTATGACCAGTTCTTCTTCCTCCATCCTAGCAGAAGCCTGGAGATTTACTCCCTGCCAAAGGGAGAAGCAGAGGTTCTCTGGAACCACAACAATGGTGTCTACTGGGCGTTGAGACCCCATGAGCAACAACCTGCCAACGGTCCTCCTCCTGTGTTCAATCCCTGCCCAACAGCATGAAAGTAAATACAAACTGGGGTGGGAGTGTCCCCCAGCTCCCCTAAGAAGCCCACCAAGAATCCACATGAGATCCAATTTCAGCAAGCCCTCCCACAGGGACTCAGACAACCAGGGATTTCTGGTAGCTCAGGAAAGCCTTTAACACAAACACAGACCAAACAAAAAGGGCAAAGTAGAAGAGAATAAAATAAAAACAGAGTATAATCATGAATATATCAAAGAGACAAGAAAAAATGACCTGCCCTGAAATAAGGACAGGATTCTATTAAAACAAAGAATTAAGAAAAGGAAAAAAAAAAGGAAGGTGAAAGGGAAGAAGGAAAGAGGGGGGAAGTCTGAGAAGACCAGAAAGCTCTTAGAAATAAAATAGAATACCAGAACTGAAGAACTCCTTGAGAAAAGGGGACAAGAAGACATGGAAGATAGCAGAAAAGATGATAAGCTCCAAGCCCTAGCTACTTGGGAGGTAGAGGCAGAGGATCACTTGAACCCAGGAGTTCAAGGCCAACCTGGCAACAAAGGGGGAACCCCAAAGTCCAGAACATCAGTTAAGGAAGCGTTCTAGAAAGAGTGCTGAGTAAGAATGAAGTGGGAGGGAAGATAATCAAGAGAGTTTTTGTGACGACAAGGGTGAGTGCACAGGGCAACGGAGAAGAGTAGGCTAAGACGGAAGGCAAGGGCACTGGGGGAAGGCGACATCAGGAAGTGGGAAGGGAGAGCAAGGAGACAGGTCACATGCAAAGGGCCAGGAGGCAAAAGTAAGAAGAGCTTCAGACGTCATGGTGGCATATAGCAGAGTCCACTTTGATATAATATAGAAGAATCTGGAGGAAAATTATTGCCAAAATTGTATTTCCAATCTATAAGTCATGTATAAAAGGCATTTTCAGATGTGCAAGACCTGAGGGAGTTTTACTTCCTGTACCATTTCTGAGAAAACTATTGGAGGATGGTCTGCAACCAAAACAAGGACACAGAACACAGGAAACCAAACACCCAACTCAGAAAACTGACAGAGGTAGATTTTAGAATGACAGTAAATGGAGAACCAAGGATAAAATCTGTGCTTCAGATAGAGAAGGTACCAGAGAGACTGCAGAAAGCCAGGATGCTCTAGGAGAGAGGCCTCTAGAATATAGAATTTATAACATACCCAGTGGATCTAAATATCTCACAAGGAGAGATGGGCAGTTATCACTCCCATGCGAAAAGGTTCTAAAGTAGGATGAGTGATAAGTGTATACAGGAAGCTGAAGGAAAAAAAGACCATTGTTTATTACAAGAAAAGCAAAGAGATGTGTAGGAAAATAATAATTAGCTACATGGATTAGTGTCTTCCCAGTCTCAACTATGTAAATATAACTGTGATCAAATTGAAATTATAGCACATTTGGAGGAAAAGAGGGTAAGAAGAGTCAAAGCTTGCAGTGCGGGCAGGGTGGGAAGGAATGCCAAGCCACCTTCCTCCACAGCAGAAAGCGACGGAAAATGCCTAGCACTGGACACGGCATCGCAAGGATGTGGCTCACAACACGAAAGGGGACTGGAGGAAGCAGCTAGAAGAATTGAACATGGCTCCTGTAGGAAAAGATTAGTTTTAAGAAAATCCAAAACTAGTTTTCCTAAGCCATTTGTAGCCTGCTGTGTGCTTCAAACACAATTTTTCCACTCTCTAGTCTAAGAAAAAAGGAAAGAAAATAAATCACCTGTTAGAGGTTGCACACTGTTTTTAAGATACTTCAAAGAACAATTTCTTTTTTTGTTAAATTGGTTCTTTTTAGTTATACATTAGAGTCTATTTTGATATAATTGCACAAGTATGGAATATATCTTATTCTAATTAGGATCAAAAGATAATTTCAAGATCGCGGTATTCCCATGTCTGGAAACAAGGAATGTTTGAGCTGGAAAGGAAGGACCCCAAGTAACTGTCAACTCTCCTCCCCTCGCATCCAGTTTTATAGCTAAATTCTGCCCAACCTAACTGCTCAGGAGAAGTGTGAGATGTCATGAAGAGAAAAATGCACCTGCCAGCCATCCAACAGTCAAACACACGTTTTGGCAATTCCAGTATTGATTAGAAAACAGAGCTGGAAGATCATTTACCAGGGTTCTACTTCTTGTTTTGTTCTTTTGGTAAGTCACTTAATATTTTAACTCCTTGAATTTCCCCATCTGCAAAACAGAAATACAACTCTCCTGTATTTCACATAACATTTATGAGGATGGAGTATATAAGCTGCTGTAAGATTCTTAAAAGAAAAAAAATTTTAAATACTCTTCCCTTTACTCTCAAGGATAGGTACTTGTCACTTACAATGGGTTTACATCCCAATAAGCCCACTGTAAGTTGAAAATGTGTAGTCAAAAATGCGCTTTAGTGGGTGGGGCTGGGGCTCAGTGGTGGAGCGCTTGCCTTGCATGCACGTGTAGGGCACTGGCTTCAATCCTAGGCACCACATAAAAATGGATGAATAAATGGAGATATTGTGTCCATCTAAAACTAAAAACATATATATATATATATATATATTTTTTTTTTTAATGCACTTAGTAATACCAAATCACAGCTTAGCCAGCCTACTTTAAACATGCTCAGAACACTTGAATTTGCCTACGGTAGGGCCAAGTCCTCTAATACAAAACCTATTTTACAACAAAGTGTTAAATAATTCATGTAATGTACTGAACACTGTACTCAATGTGAAAAACAAAATAGTAAACTGGACAGGTTTTCACTTTACAATAAAGTAGAAAAATCACACATCAAACCATAAGTCAGGAACCAACTGTATACAAAACTAACAATTTCAAACTCAATATATCCAAAATCAAACTCATCATCCTCATCCCCAAAACTTGTCTCTACTCTATATTCAAACTCTTGGTTAAGGCACCCACAATCTTCATTTCCATGCAAACCAGAAATCTGGAGTCAGGCAAGACCATGACAATACAGCACTCCTCCTCCTCCTCCTCCTCCTCCTCCTCCTCCTCCTCCTCCTCCTCCTCCTCCTCCTCCTCCTCCTCCCGCTTCTTACCCAAATACAATCAACCTCCATGTCCTGCTCAATTCACCTTCATAACAGATTTAAAGCCACCCCTTTCCTTCCTAACCCAACTTCCTACCACTCTACTGACCCCACTGGGGTCCTACCATATTCAGGTTTTTGTGTGCCTAGACTCAGAACAGACCTTCCTATATCCAGGTTCTTTCCCTTTAAGTCCTTCTCACTCCCACAAGCCACAGTACAAAATGACCTATCTAGAAGGCTCGTTTCAAGCCTTCTTAGTTAGAACTGAAAAAAGGGCCTTAACTGCTTACAGCGTCAGGTCAGGCTTCCCAGTAGGACTTCACAGTTCTCCATGACCTGGCACCTCCTCCAGTATCATCTCCCATGCCACAGAGGGCAGGTCCCTATGCCACTGGCAGCTGACTGGCACCACACCCCCCACGCTGTTTTTTTCTGTCCCCCTTCTTTTCAATGACTTATTTACTCATCAAAAACTCGGCTCTTCATCTGTACTAAGCCTTCACCCATTCACCTGTCTCCTCACAGGACTTTTCCTGGACAGCAGAAAAGTCACTGGGTCCTAACCACAGTGCCAGAGTCCAGCACCAGGTGAACAGGAGCAGGCAATCAGGATCCAGGAAGTACTCCCTGATCTCACAGCATAAAAGTGTGTTGTCAAAGACCAGTCTACATTCACTGCCTCCTTTTCCTTTCCTCATTCACCCCTTAAACTACTGCAACCTGGCTTTTATTATGCAATCAGTAGGAAGTCTCCCTGACCATTCCTTCACCCTAACCCTGCTGGCCCCATCCTCCTTTGGAGCAGCCACAGCCATCCTTCCTGGCCTTCCTCTCACTGCCCTCTTGAGCATATAGTTTTCACTCCTTGCCATATATCCCACAAGCACTGGGAGGCACGTTGTCCCAGCCTCCTCTTGGGACAGTATGCACACACCCTCTCCTACAGCTTCTACTGGGAGCCTACAATTATCCCTTTCAACCCTGGTTCCACAGGTTCCAGGACCCACCCAAGACCAGTTAAAATAAGATCTCTAAAGATGGGGTTCACTCCAGATAAACTCCCCAAATGATTCTAATGGTAAGCACAGCTCAGAACCACTGAGCCACACGCTTACTTTAAGGCAGAACCTCAACTTTCTACCTTCAACATCCACAACTCATTGGACCCAAATTCCCAAGTACCCACAGCCCACCTCCATTCCCTGAGGGCTTGCCCCACAAAACCAAATGTGTCCAAAAGTCAAGAGCAGGAGCACATACCTGTAATCCCAGAGACTCCACAGGCGCAGGCAGAAAGATCACAAGTTCAAGGCCAGCCTGGACAACTCAACAAGACCCTGTCTCAAAACTTAAAAAAATAAAAGAAGCTGGGGCTGTTGTTCAGTGGCAGAGCACAGCAGGATTCAACATGCATTAGCACACACACACACAGAAAGTACATTCATGCTCTGCTTCCTGCTCGGGATTCCTTTAACTCTACTCAATCTACCCAGCTGCCCAGGTTACACACTAGAGAGTCATCTCAGAGCCCTCCGCTGCCTACTTTCTCCTCAGCTGGTCACTAAGATCCGTGTTCCACCCACACAATGCCCTACCCGACACCCCTGTGACACGCTCTCACTCGCTTCCCTTCATGAGTCCAGCTGCTTCTGCACCTCTCCAGTTCTGAAGAGTCACTCCCTTGTCATCCACCTTCGTCCAGCCTTCCTGCCCAGTCCATCTCCACATTCCAGAAATGGCCCTTCTACAGAACACTTCAAAGCTACTCCTCTTAAAGATGTTCTTCCCGCCGAGAGTCGCCGCGGTGTCCTGCTTCAACAGTGCTTGGAGGGAACCGGTGCTTGACCCCCACCGGCCGCTCAGAGCCCCCTCTTCACAGCGCCCTCGGACCGCCCAGGCCTCTCCGCAGCCGCCCGCCAGGGCTACCCGGCCCCCTCCCAGGCGCCCCAGAACTACCAGCAGGACTCGGAGGCCGCCATCCACCGCAGCTCAACCTGGAGTCTAGGCCTCCCGTGTCTACCAGTCCACGTCTTACTACTCTGACCTGATGATGTGGCTTTGAAGAACTTTGCCAAATATTTTCTTCACCAATCTCATGAGGAGAGGGAACATGCCGAGAAACTGATGAAGCTGCAGAACCAACGGGGTGGCGGAATCTTCCTCCAGGATATCAAGAAACCAGACCGCGATGACTGTGACAGTGGGCTCAATGCAATGGAGTGTGCTTTGCACTTGGAGAAAAGTGTGAACCAGTCACTTCTGGAACTGCACAAACTGGCCACTGACGAAAATGACCCCCACTGTGTGACTTCATTGAGACTCGTTACCTGAATGAGCAGGTGAAATCCATCAAAGAATTGGGTGACCATGTAACCAACTTGCACAAGATGGGAACCCCAGAATCGGGCATGGCAGAGTATCTCTTTGACAAGCACATCCTGGGAGACAGTGATAACCAGAGCTAAACCTCAGCCTGACTTTTCCATAGCCGTGCAAGTGACTTCCCTGGTCACCAAGGCAGTGCATGCATGTTCGGGTTACCTTTACCTTTTCTATAAATTGTACCAAAACATCCACTTATGTTCTTTAATTTGTACCATTCCTTCAAATAAAGAAATTTGGTACCTCCCCCCAAAAAAACTCCCCATATAAAGAGAAAAAAGCTAAAAGATACAGTTCAGATTCATTGAAATCATATAAACCGCTGTCCTTCACAACCCACCTTGCAGTCTACTCTCTTAATCCAAACCTATACCATGTTCTCAGAGTTACTCTTCATCACATACCACTGTTATGGATCACAGAACACTGGATCATGTGTGTCCACTGTCAGAAATATGCCTGCCCCAATACATACAGAGTTCTGTTATTCCTTTGTTAAAACCCAAGTCATCTGTCACCTACTGCTTTGGTTTTGAGGAGAGTCCCCCAGAGGTCCGTGTGTTAAAGGCTCAGTTCCCAACCTATGGGTAGGAGATGGTGGAACCTGTAGGAGGTGGGCCCAGGAAGAAGGATTTAGGTCACTATGGATGCACCCTGAAGGATACTGGGACCGCACCTGCCCCCACCTCCACCCCAGCCTCCGCTTCCCAGATGCCACAAAGTGAGCACACAGGCCAAGCAACAGGCCAACCAACAATGCATTGAAACTTTAAAACCCATAAGCCAACATAAACCCTTCCTCTTTTTAAGTTGATTTATCCTAAGCACTTGCTACAGCAATGGAAAGCTGGCACACCCACCCTTCCCATAAGTAGAATTTGTACAATTTGCATTTGTAGAATCAGCATCTCCCTCCCTGTGATCCCATGGCTCTTTTCGCATTTCTCCATTCTACTACTTATCACACTAGGTAAGGCTTCGTCCACGCCAGCTTTGTGTCTCTCCGAATACTGTTCTCTGAGGGCCTAGAATGTATGTCTTTTTCTAAACCAAATCTTCATCACATTATAGAAATTCTAAGAATGTTGATTGCACAAAATGCAAGTAACCATGGAATAAAAGGGTTTGCTTAAACAGACCTAAGACTTTTCCTAAAAGATACAGATTTTCTCAAGTTAGAAAAAAGTATGGTGTATGTTCTAATCGTGAAACACACAGAATGCTCTTCCTCAAATCAATTGTCTACACCTTAACTAAGTAATATTTCATTGTAATATTACTGAAGGGTCCACTAAATACAAATTAGGACCAGCATTTTACCAAGAAAAAAAACAAATTCTTTTCTTCTCTTACAACCATCCCAAGTAAATGAAAAAGTAGGTGAATGTTGTCCTCAGCTGAATATGGGTGTTACGAGGTTAACTGGCAGGGAGATCAAAATTTACAACTTTGGATGACAGTAACCCCATCCCTTTACCTTCGTACCTTTTTATTGGCATAAATCCAACTTTTTAATGGTCTTCTTGTTCCTGACTATTAGAAATTATTGGCAGTTTACACTAACAGGCTTCCGTCATTTCTCATTTCCAAATCCTGTTATGGCTGTTAATTCTAATCAAAACCATAATAGATCAATTTTTAAGTTTAAAAGAGGACATTATAAACATAAATTATGTAAGCAATTCAAAACCCTTCCAATATTATAATAAATTTGTTATACTAAATTCTGAACATCAAATAAAATTATAAAGAACTATTAAATCACTAAGTATGCCATACAAACTTTAGAAAAAAAAATCTGAGAATACATTATTAAAATGTTTAAGAACATGAATTCTGAATAAGAAAATGACTATACAAGAAGAGGTGTTTCTTCATATTCATCCCACTTCTGGTCCTCTCTTTGCCTGCCTGCCTCTTTCTCTCTTCAATAAGGACAATACCAAATAGTGAAATAACTCCTGCTGCATGCAATTATGTAAGTAGACAAGAAGGGTGTGAAAGTTTGAGTGAAGATATTAGAAGTGACAGCTTTTCACCTTAGTCTTTCTGTGCCCCTCCAAACTTGCAAAGAGC
The DNA here is from genome assembly GCF_001458135.2 of Marmota marmota marmota. Taxonomy (NCBI): domain Eukaryota; kingdom Metazoa; phylum Chordata; class Mammalia; order Rodentia; family Sciuridae; genus Marmota; species Marmota marmota. The sequence goes on from NW_025999983.1 coordinate 10,010,279, forward strand.
AGATGGTAATTTTCAAGCACATTGAGATGAGGTTTCTTGGAAGGACAACTCGGTGATAAAGAAATAACTGCACATGCAAAAAACACACATGTTTTGCAACCTACAGTTTTTAATTTAGAAAAACTTTATTTCTAGTTAACACAGAGATAGGGAAGTGCTGGGAGCATCTCTCCGTATAAAATGCTGATATATGAATTATAAGATAATTAAATTTTCAAGGTTCCTTTTCACATTTACACTATAGCATACCAGTAAACACTGGAATTTTTTTTAAACTAGAAATCTAAATACTATGCAAGTAACTGAACAATGAATATCAACTCATAAAGGAAGAAGACACTTCTCAAACTCAAACTCAAACTCAGTGGCCATGTGGGAACTATGAGTGATGCTCGGCCATGCTGAGGGGGCTCGCCAGCAGAGTTTAACATCAGGGTTAAGGCCACAATTTAAAGGGTAACAAAAAGGAAAACAATTAAGACACATTTGGTACATTTATATTTCAAATGCAAAACTGACTCCTGTTCTACTTAAAAGGAACAGAAAGCTATTTGCCTGTCTCTTCCAACCAACAACAGTAGGAACTGAAAGCAGTCCCAGGCAGGGGACCAGCACCTTGGTCATGGCTCTATAGTCCCGCTTCCAACTCCAGCTCCACCTAGAATTTCCAATCCAAACAGGAATTTCACAAAAGCCTTCTTTCCTGTGGTTAGCCCAGGGACACCAATAAATGACAATGTTCCCGGGAAAGATGGCTTTTCCAGAAGTTTCCAGAAGTTTGCACCCAGACCAAGGCCTCTGCTTCTACCCACTGGGCCCCCTGTCCTTCCTGTCCAATGGTAAATGCCTAGCATTTCAGCTTTGAGAGGGCCTCACACTGTCTTCACACAGGAGGGGTCAGGACTCTATGACTCTTCTGAAACTGTAGATGACAGAAACAGGGAATGTGGTTTTGTCATCATAAAACCAAGAATCAGCTTCTGACACTTCAAAACTATGTAATCTTGGGAATGTCAACCCTAAGCCTCAACTTCCTCATCTGGAACAGTGGTCTCCCAGCACCAAAACAGGGCCATTATGCTGTTCAACTGGAATTACTAATTTAAAAACACCTAGCAACCACACAAACCTCACTATTGGTTTGATTTGTTGGTTTGATTTCTCATGATACTTCAAGCAAGCCCCAGACAAGAAATGCCAGTTTGTCTCAAGCAAAATCATTACCACAGGCTTCCCATAAGCCCAACCACGGCTCTTTCTGGACCCTCTGACCTTGCAGTGAAGCATAAGGCCAGAGACCATTCCAGCCTTGGACCACTAGGACCCCAACCTCCTGCTGCCCAAGTTAGCAACTGCAGGATCATCACTTCTCCAGCTTTTTTTTCTTCCTCTTCACATTTTTATACCACAGTTTCAACAAAATATGGACAATGAATTCTGCAATTCATCAAAGGCCACAGGTTTACTAGGTCTAAGTATTTAAGTATTTTAAAAATCGGACTTCACTTATTTTTATGCATGAAGATACATGCACACACACACATAGTGCAATAGGCCATAACACATGTACATAAACATGTGGATACAAGAGAACAAGACAAACACAAGTGTTCTTATCAGAATAAGATGAAATGATTAATGGTGAAGAGTCAGCCATAGCCCAGTGGTTAAGACAACAGTCTGGAATTATGCTGACTGGATTCAATTCCAGCTTCTCTACTAGAAACACTTGGGAAAGTTACCGATTCTCTCCCCTGCCTTAGTTTCATCACCTAAATAAAATGAGGTTAACCGCATATCCCTCATAGAATTCCTATGAATTTGAATGATGTATATAAAAGCTAAAAGTAGCATGTGGCACACTGAGGGCATCAGTAAGTTTATATTATCATTATTCAGTGCATCTTAAAAAGTGCACGACATAGCATCATCTCACACATGTCAAAGAAAGATCGTGTGTGTGCGCGCGCACGTATTTGTGGTCCTATGCAATCACAGAGTGGCATGTGTTTGTTTAAACACATCTTTCCAAACAGAACCCGGAAGAGGGTGTCTGGGTGAACACCAGGCACCAAATGTTGTTCTGTGGCCTGAACACAGTCTGTCCCCACAAAATCCCTATATGAAACCCAGGATCCAGAACTCTAGAGCTCACTGTCTTCCCACTCTCCCAGCACACAGGAACAGAGCTATTGTCACACCAGGTGAAAACAGTTTTTATATAACTAAATCTGCCCTTAAAATTTTTATCATGGAGACCAAAACTCTGTAATCTTTATTCTCACATTGGTGTTTCACTGATTGTCTTTTTCATAAAAGTGCCACAACATCTCTGAGGACGACCTCTTGAAGAAGGGAGTAACCAGCTGGTTCCTCTATCCCAGAGCTCCCTCTCTAATGTAAATCAATGGATTACACAGCCCCATCTTTAACTGTGGGATTTTAAACAGATGAAAACACACATACAACAGATCTGGGGCTCCATTCAAATCCATGGACTATTTTCATGAACTTAAAATTTCATTGTTTCAACCAGTTCATACAATGAACATACTGTTTGACTTGATTATAAATATTTCATCTTAATATAACTACAAAATGATTATTTTACAACTCTTGTTAGAAATGCTACCTAAACCATGATATTTTGTTAAAACAGAAAAACTAACATAAAAGCAGGCATGTCTTCTGGCACCACATAGAACATAGCAGTGGATGGCCCGCCAGCCTCCTGTGGCCTCACACTGTGCCTAGCACAGCACACTTTCCACCGAGACATGCCCACGCTTGGCAGAAAAGTGAGCCTGAGCTTCCTGGAACACAACAGCATTTTTGCAGCTAATGTCCACTTTTTTTTTCATGTCATAAATGGATACAACGCCGTTATTTTATTTATCTATTTTTATGTAGCACTGAGGATCGAACCCAGTGCCTCACACATACTACGCAAGCGTTCTACTGCTGAGGCACAACACCAGCCCCCAGTGTCCATTCTTGGTGTTAAATTCTGGCTGATTTCCAAGCCTCTGAAATTCAAAGAGCGAATCCTCTTGTTAACAAGCTTTAAAAATATCTAGGGCCGGACGTGGTAGCATACACCTATAATCCCAACAGTTTGGAAGGATGAAGCAGGAAGATCATGAGTTCAAAGCCAGTCTCAGCAACTCAGCAAGGCCCTAAGCAACTCTGCGAGACCCTGGAGACTCTAGAGACCCTGTCTCTAAATAAAAATATAAAAAAGGCCTGGGGATGTGGCTCAGTGGTTAAGCACCCTTGGGTTCAATACCCAGTACCAAAAAAAAAAAAAAAAAGTATCATCTGGGGCTGAAGCTCAGTGGCAGAGCACTTGCCTAGCATGTGTAAGGCACTGGGTTCGATTCTCAGCACCATACATAAATAAATAAAATAAAGGTCCATCAACAACCAGAAAAAAAATATTTTTTTAAAAAAGTGTCATCTATAACCCTTGGAAATTTATTGCTAATTCTTCAGAATAATTTAAATATTACAAACTGGACACTTTAATACATGTTCATTGTTTCTTTGTGTTAATGTAAAATGACACTGGTGAAGTCGCTACAGCTTGGATTTTACCTTAAATGGAATATATCCCAGTATATATGATGAGCATCTACACCATGCCCAACTATCCCAAACTGATAGTTTATTACAAAAGGTCTATCAATGGCCAACTGGACAAAAACTGCCTAGCAATTAGCTGAAAAAATAAGCAAAACAAACAGAAACCCATGTTACAGACTAACACATTTGTTCATTTATTCTGATTACCATAAATAATTAAAACAAAAACATGGTTATTAAAGCAGTTAATGTGTTACAACATTTATGCAAAAGAAATGAATCCTCAATATACTAAAACCTCCCCAAATCTTTTACTGTTTCATCCGTGCCCTATACATTTCAGATACAACAACCGAAGACTACCCTGTTAGTTGATACCCAGAGACCAATACAATTCAACATTAACTGGATCCCTGGGGTGGGAATGTATTTTTCTCACTCATTTACATCAACAGGATCTAATGCACCATGGAATAGTCTGGATCTCCTCAGTCCTGAGACAATCCTGTCAATTTTGAGAACTGCCCTAAGACGTCCCTTGGGTCCCCTGGGTCCTAGGTCAGAGAGGAATGACCAAACATTCCCTCTTCCCACCCCTACCCATGCCTCTCAGCTCCCAAAGCTTCCTAAACTGCTCCGATTATGGATCCTAAAGAACCTTAATTTTCTGAATGACAAAGAAAATCCCCCAATAAAAGTCAATAGTCACTCAAAAGCAAAGAGCCATTATTTCAAGCTCATTTTAGTTCACAACAACAACTGAGCTCAATCCAAAGAGGAGGAGGAAAAGGGGGTTGGGAGTGTCTACTATTTAGCTAGTTGGTTCATGAAGAAAACTGTTAATGTCACAATTCACAACTCACTGAAGAACAATGTTTTGCAAAAACCCTCATACCATTCCCACACACACACAAAAAAAATTGGGGTTTTCATTAGATTCTTTATAAGGACCATCTCATTAACCCTCATAAAAAACCTATGGAGGTAAGTAATACTATCAGACCCATTTCACAGACGCAGAAACCATCTCTCAGTCGTTAAAGATGAACCTGAAACAGAAGGATCATGAGTTCAAGGTCAGTCTCAGCAACTTAGCAAAGGCACTTAGCAACTCAGTGAGATCCTGTCTCTAATAAATTACAAAAAAGAGCTTGGGGCATAGCTCAAGGTGTAAGTGGCCCTGGGTTCAATCCCCAGTACCAAAAATAATAAAAAATAAAAAGATTGAGCCTGAAAGCTCAAAAGCAAATAAAGAGTACTGTGTCCTAAAATGAGAATACGGGACAAGAGAAGCCACGCAGCCAACCCAAGGAAACAAAGAGCCTTTCCCGCATCCTGCAGCCTCTTCTACCACAAAAGGCCTAAATGGAAGGAAAAGAAGTAAGCCTCCAGCAGTCTCCAGCTCTGCCTCACCCCAACTTACAGGATTACCCTGGGGTAGACCTTGGCCTCCCTGAAAGGTCTAGTTCAGAGGCCTAGCCCTACCCTAGGATCCATTATCATTGCCCAAGGTGGAAATGAAGCTCCTTCCTAGGAGAATCCTAGAACCCTGAGTTTAAAAATAACAAGATTGTTTTAAAGACTACAACAAAGTTTCCCAATCACCTTTGCATAGACTTGTATCTAGACTTACAGCACATTTCAATATAGGCACACTTAAGTGTTACATCCCAATGTGTCAACTAAGATTTACAGCAGAGAGTTAAGCCTACAATTCTGAAGCTCCAATTCTTAATCCAGTGCTTGAGCTCTGTAAGATTAGAAAAGCAGCACCCTGTGCCACACTCTGGCTGCCTGTGAGGCACAGGGTACACTCGTCAGGAAATACCACTTTCTAGGCACCGTCCCTCTTCTCCTAACAGAATCCCACTCCATTTTACGGCAAGCTCACCAGGCAAATTGGAAGGTTTGATTCTTTAAACCTGCCTGTTTGATAAACCTCTGTGTTCCCCCTAGTAAATGAGGGAGGAAGAAATAGGAAGTGTCAAAACCATACCAAAGCCAGGCATAGCGGCACACACCGGTAATCCCAGTGGCTCAGGAGGCTGAGACAGGAGGATCGCAGGTTCAAAGCCAGCCTTAGCAAAGGCAAGGCACTAAGCAATTCAGTGAGACCCTGTCTCTAAAATACAAAATAGGGCTGGGGATACGGCTCAGTAGTTGAGAGCCCCTGAGTTCAATCCCCAGTACAAAAAAAAAAAAAAAAGGAAAGAAAGGATCCTACTTCCAGTCTTGTACCTGGAGGGCACAGCACAGCACAGCTCCAGAGTGTGAGAAAATGTAGCACAAGTTAGGAGCTCCTCACAGAGCCATCAGTGTGATTACACAGTAGTTTAATATTCTGCATAATCCTCTGAGTTGGTCTTAACAAGTTTCCTTGTGGTCAATACTGGTAAAATATGGGTTCCAGAAAAAAATGTTGAGAGCTCAAAGGAAAAATTACATCCTTCTATTTGGTAAAGAAGCAACAGGCTTAGAAGAATAATTTTTTAATGAAACTGCTGAATTAATGAAAGTCTAAATCACTGGCTGTTTTGTTTTGCTTTGTTTTTGTTGTTTTTTTTTTTTTTTAATTAAAAGAGACTGAAACACAAAACAACTAAAATTTATAAAGTTGTCTGCAGTTTGAACAGAATATTCAGATTCAAAACCCTATATGCTTATGCCAGAGATATTTCTTTCCTGACTGGGGAAAGTTATGTAAATAACAAGTGCCGCAGTCCGGCTGCAGCAAAATAACTGGGGGGGTGACGAATAACTTGTGTACTTGATACAGCAGGAGTGGAAGCCGTTTATTGCAGGACAGGAGCAGTATTTATACATTCCACACAGCTTATCTAATTAGCATAAACTAGATACATCAGTCAACCAATAAGGAATCTCCACACTTAATGGCTCGCTTTTGTTACTTCTCAAACCACTCCCTCTGGCATTTTGCCAGGCACCATCCAGACTTGTTTACGAACTCTAACATTCCCCTGGCAAAATGCCAGGTGTTATTTTGACTTATTTACAGACTCTAACAAACAAGTATCTGCACAACTGAAAGTACCCCTTTTCTAGGCCAGCCCAACAACAGTACCTCATACCTTTAAAGAATTGTAGTCTGATTCAAGCCACAGCCCACAGAGATCCATTTACTGCCTGTCAGTTTTGCTAAAGACCATTTGGCTAGCTGTATTCAAGCTCAGAATCTTTTAAAGAGCCAAATCAGTTCTAAACATGCAGTAGGCTTTTTCATTATTTTAATTCTTCTATGTGAAGAGCTTGACCAATAAATAGTCAAAGAAATTAACCTTGCTAGTAAAAAGTTTACTCTACTTAGTCATTTGAATGCAGATAGTTACTTTAAAGATCTTTGCAGAATTCCACAGTACAATGTGCAGGCCCAGTTCAAACCCACTCCTGACACCCTATAGCCTAAAGCTTGTACAAAGACAGCCAGGTATGAAATAGCAGAACAATCGACAGTTACAGCTCCAAGAAAGGGGAGACCTGTAATGACCCAGATCCACAGCCTTCACAAGGAGCACAATTCACCAACAAAGGCGGGGAAATCTTGGGGCGGGGGCTCCTATTAAATAATGTACACTTTATTGTTATTTCTTCAATAGACAATTAAACATAGGAGTATCCAAAGCAAACCAGCAAGTAGAGGCTGCCAAATGAGTAAGGGACAAGTTAAATCCTGCATGATTGGAGAACAAATAGGGTATCTTTTCTGTCAGTCTAGCCCTGGAGACTGCACCTCAACTCCATGAAGACCTGGAGCGGCCCAACCCACCTGGAAGGGCCCCTGAACACTGGCAGACGCAGGTTTTCTCTGTACTCAAGTTTGCCCTCATGCATGTTTTCTCTGTGTGCAGCAGGAGTGCTCAAAAAGCCAAAGCCTGTGAATTTCAACATGAAATAAATGACTGCAAAGAGAATGTATAAAGCAAAGACTAGTGCTGTTAATAAACACTTACTTAACAGATATGCAAAGTTCTGGAGCTTTGTACAATACTGTTATCAGCAATCACCTCTGGGTGGAAGGACTGAAAGGGAATTTTTGTACCTTTATGCTCTTGTATATTACCTGGCCATTTTACTGTAAACAACTTTTCTTTCTCCTGTCAGAGGGAAAATATATTTAAGGCATTTTCCTTCCCCGTTTTTAAGTTTGATGTGGCTCCAAAAGGAAGGATGATAAATAGGTTTGACGTCTTCAACCAGGTCAGTAGTTGGTAAAATTTAGATATACAATTCTTCCTATCCAGAAGAATTATGAAATAACATTAGACCTAACTTCAATTTTTCAGAGTGAAAAAATATTTTAAAACTTTCTGTGCATTAAGTATTTATCTGTGAGATTACACTAATTGCAATGAGGAACCACTTCATGATTATTAAACATTACTATACTTTCCAGTTCAGTGTAAGGAATGATCACAGGGCTTCCATTGACCTTTTTTTTTTTTTTTTTAAAGAGAGAGAGAGAGAGAGAGAATTTTTTAATATTTATTTTTTAGTTATTGGCGGACACAACATCTTTGTTTGTATGTGGTGCTGAAGATCGAACCCGGGCCACACGTATGCCAGGCGAGCGTGCTACCGCTTGAGCCACATCCCCAGCCCCCCATTGACCTATTCTGCCTTACATTACTTTTCATCCATCCAGACACTCCAGTCTAAAACTCTTATCAAATCCCCAACTGCCTGAGGGCAGAAACTTTCCCATACTTTGTTAGGCACTTTGCACTTGACAGAGTTCTGTAACAATTAGCCAAAGGACATTATCTACTTTCTGAATTTAATCTGGTTATAGTTTTAACTACAAAATCCACAAGAGTTCAAAGGAAAAGAATAAACTCAAAGAAGTTTCCTAAGATTTACAGCATGCAGATTATGAACCAAGAGGAAATAATGTTCACAACCAATGGACTGTGCTTATCATTCCATTCTATTCACCATCCATTACGAAACGCAAGCCAAGCTTAAAATGTTTAAATTCTTCAGGTTTTCCACAGGTAGATCAAAATCTAAATGACAAATCTCCATTTCCAAATATAAATTAATCCCAAGAAAATTTTTCCCTCAAAATTACAGTTTTACTAGAGTCCTAATTTTTTAATGACATAGGAAAAAAGTACTTTTTTTTTTTTTTTTAAGAGAGAGAGGGAATTTTTTAATATTTATTTTTTAGTTATCGGCGGATACAACATCTTTGTTTTGTATGTGGTGCTCAGGCTCGAACCCGGGCCGCACGCATGGATACAACATCTTTGTTTTGTATGTGGTGCTCAGGATCGAACCCGGGCCGCACGCATGCCAGGCAAGCACGCTACCGCTTGAGCCACATCCCCAGCAACATCTTTGTTTTGTATGTGGTGCTGAGGATCGAACCCGGGCCGCACGCATGCCAGGCAAGCACGCTACCGCTTGAGCCACATCCCCAGCCCCAAAAAAAAGTACTTTTTAAAAGGCACGAAACTCCCTGAAATTGGATTCTTCAATTCTGATTATTTTCTCCTATTACAGGATAAGTGATCCTGACCTTCTGACCTTTCTAGAGTACTTCCAGGAATTTACCTTAAAGAAATGCTCTCACAATACCTAGAACAACCATTGGAGGGCATTTTGCAACATCATTTGTCTGTCATACACTGGAATCAATCAAAACATCCCACAACCAGAAATCTGGTTAATTAAATGATAATGGATTCACACAAAGGAATAATGTGTGCATCATCTAAGTATAGATAATGAAAAGTCACAAAAATATCTAATATATATTAAGTGAGCAAAGAAAGTTGCAGAAAAATATGTGTAATACTATATCATCTCATTTAAAACCTCATCAGAAAGTATATAAAGCAGACTTCTCTGAGAAGTTGGATTTCTGAGAATTTTAGCCTTTTACTTTCGGCATTAGGCACTTCAATATTTTTAAATCTTTTACAAGTAGTACTTTGTAGTCAGAAAATGGGAAGAAAATAGAATTATTCTCTCATTCCCCAACAAATGCAGAGTTCACTATTTATCTGGAAATAAATCAAGTCTGTTTATAGTTCTATGTACTTCATTTATTTAAAACAACACCATCCAATAGCACCATTTAGAGATGGTTCCTTATTTAGTACCTCAGCAACCCCCTTGAAGTTATGAATATTAAGATCTTAAAATGGGGGGGGCAGTTTAATGTTTTTCCCATTCTACAAAATTAGGAATTCACAATTTGTCAAAGCCACTTATATTTTAGAAACAGGTCCTCAAAAAGAGAAATATCTATATGATTTCTTGTGAAAGTTCAGTCCTAAATAAGAATGCAGGAGTACAAAAAATCACTCCAAATGCCGTAATAAAAATATACAGAAGCATACTGACCAGTTCACAAGAGTCTAATGAATTTGTCTCCAAACTCTTAAGACCTTCTACATCTCTGTCCGATCTTCTCTATTTTCGGAGAAAACGGAAGGACAGTGGACAGTGTTGTGCACACACTGGTCCAGCTGCCCCCATGTCAACTTAAATTCATGTGAGCAAAATACTCCCTTGCCCATGGTGAGCAGTCTTGTGTCAAGTTCAAAGAGAGCCATGCAAGAGGACTTCAAGCTCTAGCGGACACCACCTTGGGGAAAAACACCACTAGAGTGTTCACAAAGACAGCCGGGGGTTTCGGCAAGCATAGGGGCATAAAGGTGCCCTCACGCCTTTTTTTAATCTAGGGGAGAAAGTGAACAACTGTCCTTCAATAATCAGTGTCAGGGCCAATGATACGGTTTCCCTTCCTTGAGATCCACCCAACTGTGACAATTGGCTTACCCACTACGCTCCTTAAGAGCTTTAAAAAAAAAAACCTCCCCTCCCCTCAAAGCCCACACAAATATTTGTCTTTTTCCCCTTCCATCGAGCCATGAGTAAGAGAGCAGAGAGAAATTTAATCTTGACTGCCTGCTCTTCAGGACAGAAAAACATGCAAAGACAGAAACAATTTACACAGGAGATGTTTAAACTTGACTCTCAGACCACATAAATGCAGACACCTCCCTCTATGAATTAACTATGGCTGCACTGTTTAACATCATTTAAAGTCAGCACTGGGTCATACATCTTGACTGACTGACTGTAGGGCATGACCTAAAAATTATTTATAATGAAAATTCTGTAACATTATTCCTCACTTCACCAAATTCCTTAAGGACGGTTAGTAATAAAACAAAGCAATCCTACAGTTTGACTATATAAAACAACATCCAGGAAAATGGGTAGGGAAAAAAGGAAACAAAATTGGTTTTCTAGGTACTGCTAGAGGAGGCGGGGAAAACACTATGGTAACAAATGAATCTTTCTTCTTCCTATTCACAAGAATCTAAGCAACAATTTGAAATAAAAAATAGGACACATAATCCCAAGAAAATTCTGGACATAATTTCAGGAAAATTCCACTGGACACAAAAGACCAAAAATGAAGACTGAATGTCCCCAAATTGTTGACATTTAATAAATATGCTTCTACAGAAAGCTGGTGCTCCATTAATTAAAGTATAAATACTTAGGCCGCGAAGTTTCTCCCTAGCAGATGGTACAACAACCTTCAAAAATAATGGGAAATTTTACTTAATAAAGTTGTGCTCCTTAGTTGTAGTCACAAATATCTTACCAAAAGATACGGGTGAAGGGTTGGCATCAGATGACTCTTATTTATTTATCATGACAGAGCTAGGACTTGGCAAGGCAGCAGGGCCGCCCCACACTCTGGCCTACCCTGCCAGAGAAGCCCCTCTGCACCTCCCTGCGCGGAGCTCCATTCCCAGGCCAGACAAGGCTATAAAAAGCCTGGCCCCGTGCCAGCTGGCAAGACCACACACCCAGTATTTTTAACTTAAGGGGGCCTAAGGAGCAGGCCACCACCAGGGCACCAAAAATGCACAAGAAAACTTAACAACCTCCAGCCAGGATGGTGGTCTCTGTGTAAGATTTGCTTTCCAGCTATCCTACTCACCAACAGGCTGGGACTCCAACGGCAAAGAAGACATAAAAGATAACACTATGAAAGCTGATAGAAGTGGGTAGATGGGTCATGAGGAAGGAGCACACTCATTTCCAAAGACCATATGCACAGCTATGTAAACAGCAGTGTGAACGCCGAACACCGGCCAAATAAATTGGACTCTTATTTCTTATTCCTGACACATAAGGCTACAAACCTGACTTTTGCTATAATTACTCTAACAGTTTGCTGTTGTTGTTTTTAGTTTCACACTGGTCTTGGCACTTGGCCACACATAGATACCATGAAGCTGTTCCATAGATAAAACCCAAACACTGCAACATTACCACTGAATGCTGACGGGCTTAAGGATTACACTACCATGGGTAACTTAATTTTCTGGGTTAATAAGTATTAATCAAAGTTCTTTTCATTTCATCCTTTACTGCTAAAAGTTACATTTAAACATAGACATTAGTTAAATTTTCTGCCTCAAATGAATACTTCGTCTTTCTCTGAGGACTGCCAAGGCCTCCATCATGATTCTTAATATTAATTTTGAAAACACAATGCTCCCACTGCAGGACGAGGTGGAGGCCAGAAGGCAGGGCTCCAATCACAAGTGCCCTTCCCTCAATCCTGTCCCATGCGCTGGGCTCTTTAGCAGATTGGGGGTGGGAGGCAGTACTGCTGCCCTCAGCATCTGGAAATCAGCAGCAGGGCAGGCAGATCTGCTTGGACCTGCTTATAAGGCAAAACTTTTCTTTTTTAAACTAAATATGAGTTTAACATATTTTACTTCACTTGCCTCTTTTTCACCCCTTAAAGGACACTCCCAAGAACCACGTCCACTATAGATATGCAATGATCACATTACAGAATGTGCACACACACAGTGGATCCTTACAATCTCAAACACTAGCATCAGCCTTGACTTCATTACTGCAGCTTTTCTCCCTGCAATCAACCTCAGAAACTGCTTCCCTCTGCTTCATGCCTCTCCACAGGGCCTCTCTCTCAGTTCCCCTTCCTGGGACTCCTCTCCAGACCCTGGCTGCCCCCCCTCCACTTCCACCCCCCCTGCTGGCCTACAAGCACACAGCTTCCTGGCTAATCTAAACAAAGGCCACCCGCCTCACAGAGCATCTCAGCCAGGTCCCTGCCAACCACAGACAGTCCAGTTGTCTGCTTCATGCCTTTATTCATAGGTTTAGTTTTAGTCTACAAATTCCTTGAGCCACTGGAAACTCTAGTGAGTCGCCAGGTAGCAACTGCAGAAACCCCACATGTGGACAACAGGCTGGTAAGAGAGCTGCTTTATTAAGAATGTCTTTGTAGAGATTTCCACTGAACAGATTAAATACTCAAGTTTATCTCTACTATCTCATGGAACTCCATTAAAATGACAGAAATAAATAATTTTTAAAAGCATAAATTAATAAGGACAAAGAAAACATGAGGTGAGATGGTAGCAGATAAGAATTCAAAATTTTTTTGGAAGGAGAAAAGCAGATAGACAAGTGATAATTAAAGTCTTAATCTGTTCTAGGCGAGAGGATAGAAGCAAGCTAATTAAAGCACAGAACCCCGAAGACCAGAGGGTGGCAGCGGCTGGATAAAAACTCTAAGGAGTAATTCAGATCCCCCTTTCCATCCCTCACCCCAATCCTGTCAGAAGTCAGAAGAGAAACACCACCTGGAGCAGCTGGCCAGGAGCCCAGGGAAGATGAGGGTCAACTAAGACAAATGTGTATATCAGACCATTTCCCATTGGGTCACCCAAGAGGCCCCCAAGTTCTCACCAAGAGCAAACAGTGAGTTACTGGGGAGGGAAATGCAGTCAGGTCCTCAAATGAAATGATCCAGATCCTCTCACCATCCAGCCTACCAGGGGACACAACTGCCCAAGGACACAGGACCTTCTACCAGTTCCTAGAACTTGGTGGTCACTCATAAAGAGAAACAGAAGACACTGCAAGAAAGCCCCCAGCAGGGAAGACAGGTAGAATTAAGAACACAATATGGACCACGACATACATCATTGTTTTTAAAAAATTATTATTTTTTTTAGTTTTAGGTGGACTCAAGATCTATTTCTATTTCTATTTTTCTATGTCTATTTTTCTATTTCTATTTCTGTATGATGCCGAGGATCGAACCCAGTGCCTCATGCATGCTAGGCGAGCATACTACAGTAGAGCCACAACCCTAGCCCCTCAACATATACCTTAAAAAAAACCTGAACTGATTTTCAGTGAGATAAACTATCATATTCATGAAATAAAACTAAGATGATACAAAAGAAGAAACTTTAGCAAACAAAAATTTTTTTTTGATAAGTGAAACTACAAAAACAGTATCTGCCAGGAAATAGAACAAAAACTACAACAAAGATAAACAAACGAAAAGGGATAAAATTTTTAAAAATTTAAAAATTAAAGGATTAGCTCAGGATTTATAACACTCAACAAATAAATTTCCAGACAGTCAGAACGAAGAAAATAAAGATGAGAAAATTACCAAAACTACCCCATACAACAACCAAAAAAGCAAGAACAGCGTTTAACACTGGACGGGTCTACAAAAAGAAAAGTACCAACTCCAGGTTCCAGCAACATTTTAGAAATCAGGGAAATAAAAAGTTAAAAAGTGTTTAAAGTCACCAGAAAGTTTGGGCAGGGGTTGGAGGAGTCACACAAAGAGTGAGGACCTGAACTTCTCAGCATTTGAGCACAGTAGGTGCCCGAGAACTGTCAACAGGGCTTTGGGAAACTCTGCCCACCTGGGGTTCCTACTCTCCACACCACTGCTGGCTCGCTCAGTGAGAGCGCTCCAAGGCAGGACTCTGCCCCGCCTGCACCCTCTCAAAAGAGCTACTGAAGGAAGCACCCCCATCAAAATGAGGGAACACAGACAGAGGATGTGGCTTTCAGGAGGCCAGAGTCATCCCAAGAATTAAGGGATGTCTTCCCACACGTGCAGCCGGTCAGAGAAAGGGGGGAGCCCGCAGGCGGACTCCACCTCTGCCCAGGAAATAAGCAACAAGCAAAGCGCTTCCCAGTCCAATGTCAAGCTAACCCAGAGAATCTACCGCAACTTATTCTATCCTCACTGTAAGAGAGGCTATAAAATGCTTGAGTTCTGAATTCAAAATTACAGGGGCAGAGCTTTCAAATGTGAGCATTTCCTCAAAAATAAAAAGGCTATTCAAAAGATGGTAGTCATCCGTGAATGTGAAGAATATTCACTGTGCTTTGATTGGCCCCTCCTGGACATAGAGGATGGCTGGACAAAAGTATAGAGGGGCAGTTTCTCTTCCAAAACACACACATACACACACAAAAAAAAAAATAAATAAATAAATAAACAAATAAATAAACAAACAAACAAATAAATAAAATCCAGCTAGACTCTAGGCAGCAATTAACTATCCAAGTTGACCAATCAGAGTACCAGAATAGGGCAAAAGGAAAATTTTAGATCCCCTTCATCCTGAAAGGGGGTGTGGACACAGACACAACACTGAACTCGATTTTCTACCTTCATAACCTTGTGCAAAACTAGTAAAGAATTCTGTAAAATTCACAGACCTTTAGAAGCTAATTTATAAGAAAAGAACCACCCCTTCCCAGAGCATATTCCCCTCCCTGGTATTCACAAGTCTTACTAGGAGATCCAAGTCTAATGCCACCTTCTCCAAAAAGCCCTCTTACCTAGCCCACTCAGCTGGAGCTGCTCCAGTGTGAGTTCTACAAGCCTTTACCCAGCACTTCGCACACTCCAGTCTAAGTACCTAGGAGCATTTGAGCTCCCTTCGGGTTATTAATACATGTCTTATGACAAACATGTTAACAACCAAAGACCTTTAGTCCCTCAATTCAATGAACCAAAAGCAAAAGCCAATCAAACGGAAGTGTAAGTTAATGGTATCCACCTGAAAGCAAAAGATCAACTTTCACATATTCAGGCTAACACCTCCTCTAGGTCTGCCTTATTATCCCACCCAGCTAACTGCCCCTCCATGTTTGCCTGTAACACAAGGACAAAGACCTATACCTGAACTCAATCCACTATCTCTCTATAGAATGTCCCCTCCAAGGTCTTTGGGAACAAAGACCTGGTTAGGGTCACCTTGATATTTCCCAGTGACTAATACAAAAGAGTATACCCAGCAGATATTCCAATTACTGAGTTAAACTAAAAGTGAGTAAACACAACTTACGTCCGAACTGTTTACCTCTAAAGGGAATCACTTTAATTCAAAGAATTTCATTTTAACAGAAAACTTTGTAGTAGTGGGAGAGTAGTGAATAATATTCAATTTTCAACATGTTAAAGGTCACAAAGGGCTTTCCATTCAACTAATACTTGATGCCAAAATTAGGCTACTTGAATTATTATCAATCTTATTATTTAAAAACGCAAATGAATTCTCCTCAGTGCTGAGAAGCATTCTGGTTCCACCAGAGCCACACATCAGCACTAGCATGAGCTCAAGTTTCAGGTGCTGCAAACCTGAAATCCTTGCCCTACTACACAGCAAGCACATGGATCTGAGCAGCCTCATCAGGCTCCCTCCCCCCTCAGTTTCCTCATCTGGGTCAGAGATGTGAACAATCCACCCTGAAGACCAAGTGGGTTAATCCAAGTCAAACAGAGCTGCACACAGCCTAAGTAAGCCCTTCGTAAACATTAGCTACTATTATTATTTGCAAAATGGCCATAATAGAAGAACGCAAGAACTAAC
The DNA here is from genome assembly GCF_001458135.2 of Marmota marmota marmota. Classification (NCBI taxonomy): domain Eukaryota; kingdom Metazoa; phylum Chordata; class Mammalia; order Rodentia; family Sciuridae; genus Marmota; species Marmota marmota. Next base: position 10,026,580 of record NW_025999983.1, read on the forward strand.
TGAGACTGCCTGCATGGAGGTGCTTGGAATAAGACCTGGCACAGAGCTGTTATCTTTCCTGTTTACAAATAAGAAATCAGGCCCAGAGAGGAGATATCACTACCACAATGAGGATGGTGACAGTGGCAACATCATCCACACTGAGGCACTAAATTCCTGCACTTCCTTAAAAGGGCAAATTGTTTGTCCCTCACAGATCCTCTGCCAGAGCCAAGAACACAGGGCCAGTCTTGGGAAAGAAACCTCCCCCATTCTTGCCATCCTGAGTGCAGCCCACTCCAGGTGCAGCCACGCCCTCTGCTCCTGCAGACAGGCCTGGCACAGCGTGGGCTGCACACAGCGTGTGCAGACCCACAGCCTGGTCTGCAACGCACCCTTTCTAGAAGCTAAACTTTTCAAAAATGCTCTAGCCCCATAAAGAAACTGAAAATAATGCCTGGTAAGCATGGTGAGCTGTTGAGAGCCACAGCCCAGTCGGATTGGACTCTGGCATTTTGCCATAAGTAATGGTTGAGAGGTGAGCCATTAAGATGATGCTGGATTGATTCAATTGTATATAGACCCCTGCTGTCCCCCTCGGGTGGAGTTCCCCTTGAGTTCTCAGGGGTTTGGAGAGTGAGTGCACACGCAGCCCGCAGCCCGGTGGAGGGAGTTCCGGTTGGTGTGGGGTGCTGGAGAGGAGCCGCCTGGGTGGTGTTCGGGAGAGTTCCCGGGGAGTGTGCGTGGAGTGCTTGCTGTTGGAGTTCAGGCAATAAAGTTTCCTGTTTGAACATACAAGTGCTTTGTGGCGGCTCGGTGATTTGTGCCCAGCCAGACTGCGGCAGTGAGCCCAACCTAGGAACTAAATGGGAGATGAAATGTCACAGGGCAGGTTGCACAGGTTGGGATGTGAACTAGCCCCTTACCAAGGACGGCTTGCCGCCTATCTCTCAGCCCCATTCTTGCACCACACATGTGCTCTGCCTCCACGCTGAAGGAGCTCTCTCCTCCAGGACAGCAAACTCCTACCAGAAAGGGGAGGGGGGCAGGGGAGTCTGTAGTGTCCAAATGGCACAGGAACCTTTCGGGGGGCTTTCCTTGATACACACAGTCTACAATCAGCGCTGGGGTGGAAATCTGACCTCCCATGATGTGCGAGCCAAATCTGATTCAATTGTACTGCAGACTCTCTGCTCCGACCTGATGGATTCCACCCGCACAAGACAGAATGCTACAAATGTGACCCACCAAGAAGTGAAGTGGCAGTCTCCCAATCTACCAAATGGGGGTGGTAACAGAGGTAAAGGACACACAGCACTGCACACAGTGAAATAAGATAGAGAACCACTCTGTCTGCACAGTCTCCTGGGCATCAAAACGTCACTGGGAATCTCGAAGCAGAGTTAAAAGCACAGCCCTGCAGTCATCAACAGGTTTTATGACAGAGCAGCAGAGGCACAGAGACTTCACTGGAAACAAGGGCCTGGTGAAGATCCCAGCTCACAGCTAGCTAATCAGAGTTGCAGATACACCATTAAACATACTGAAATTTTTGCAGTGTGTGGGACAAATGTCACTGGCTAAAGTCTAAAACTCTGCAAATCCTTTCATTCATTTATTTCAAGTGTTTGCAGAGTTAGTTCAACGTCAGTTCCATTTGACAGGCTTACAGTGGGGGCAAATCCCAGAGCTTGCGTTCTAAGAGGTGAATTAGACAATGAAGACCAATACAGTTCCGTGGTAACACATAGCCCGGGGGAATAAAACAGGGACAAGGGAAAGAGGGGTGCCAGATTCATTTAAGTCGGAGAAGGCATTTTAAAGAAGTCTGTCTTGGGTGAGGGCCTGCCCAGCAGGCAAGAGGAGGGTCCTGGGGAAGGGTGAAGAGAGGGTGAAGGACAGGACAGAGGATGGAGAGGTGGTGAAGCAGCCCCCCACCCCCGCCTGAGTGAAATGGGGAGACCCAGGAGGACAGCCAGGGTCTGGCAAAGACCCCTGAAAGGACTACTCAGATTGCTACACTGAAAACAGATGCTGGTTGGTGAGGGTGAGTAGCAAGTCCAGTGAGAGCCCATGGTGACAAGGCAAACAGGAGATGGCGGGGCATGGGCCAGGGCAGGAGCCACCGAGGCAGGGATAGGTACCTGCTTCTGCATGCATTTTAAAGGAAGAATCAATGGGATCGTCTAACAGTTTCAAAGGTTGGAAAAAGGGTAACCAGAGTTTTTGCCTGGGCACCTGAAAGATGGAGCTGCCGTTTATTGAGGCAGAGAGACCAGAGGAGACATGGGAGGGAAATTTTTACACAAGAGAAACATTCAGCTGTCAAGAACAATTCTATGTTTTCTACAAAGACAGTAACCAAAAAGCTCTGCCTCCATAATCTAGAATTCAGAAATCAAATTCATAACCTCTCTTGCAGCCTAGATATGCTCAGGTGACGTAAATTCAGTTAGCTAGACAAAGCATAGCAGATTTTGATTCGGAAGAAAGCACGTCACATGTTGCTTATTTCTGAATTCTGGTGGCTTTTAGCAGCACTGTAGATTTCCGGGTCAAGCTGGCATCCTCCCAGAGCCCCCACTACATTCTCTGTTTCATACTGTATTGCGGCAGGAAAGCATCCTATAACTCTTGGACTTACTCTAAGTGTGCTGTGACGCATATGATGTCACAAAGGCTAAGACCAATAACATCTACAGGTCACCAGTCTCCCTCAGTTTACTACGGAAGCTAGTGAGGAAGAAGAATGGAGAGAAAATCAGCAAGACCCCCATGAAGAAAGAAGTACCAGCTGGCAGTCCACTGATTACCTCACCATCAAAATCTGGACAGTTCTTGGAGAATAAGAATCCTGTAGTCTCCATGACCACTGACAAATGGCACAGGATGCTCAGGCAGGAAGAGGAAGGCTCATTTCTTCATGAAGCCCAGGACACTGAGGAGAACCTCCAAAGACTTAAACATCTAAGACAGATGGCAAGTGACTATTAGGTACATGAAAATTGTACTGGAACTTTCAAGGTAATATGCTAATTAAAGAAAAGGAAGCCTCCCCTTTTGGCCTCACATTTTAAGGAAGTGTCTTGAGGTCACAAAGCCAACAGGCCAACAATGATTTACCCTCTTTCCTTTTCCCCCGTGTCTCTCTAGAATCAATAAAAACTGTGATACTGATTTTAAAAGAATATCTAATCCTTACTTTGAGACTTCAAGAGCTACTGCTTGCAGGTCTGTTCTCTGTCCTAAGTGGCTGGTGCTGGGAATCCATCCCTGTTTGGCTGCCCTTTCTGTGAGGCATCTAGACAGAGGTTCCCTTCCCAGCAGACATTTGTCCTTAAACCTCCAGGGGACCAGCTACTGAAGCTAGCTGTCCACGGGAGACTGGTTCTGCTAAGACTCAGAGCATTAAGTAAAACCTAATTGCCTCAATAATGACAGTTTTTTGCATTGAATTCCAATAGTTGCATATTTTTGCTATTAACATTGGTCTCACTTCATTTCTAAATGTTAAATGCTTTATAGAGCTGGATCTGGATCTTAGCCTTTGACTAACCTGGAAGAGCCAATTTCATTGGCTGGTTGGTTTGGTGCGCTTACTCTGAGCCAAATTCATCTCTCTTTATTGATATTGACTAATTCTTTGGAATATGGTCTGGTTTGTATATAAACACACTTCTCCATAGAAACTAGGAAGCTGGGTAACTCACACTGTTGTAGACAAGTATCTAGGGACCAAAAGTTCGGTTTGGAGCTTTTTAGGTAGGCAGGGGACACCTGTGTTATACACACACTTCCCACATTCAAATCTTTCAGAAAGGAGAGAAGGCCTCCACAGTCAGATGGCACTGACATCAAGATCCCTGGGCACCTGTGGAGTATGTCTCAAGTGCCCTAGGAAACAGCATTCAGCAGTTTGATACTCAAAGATACACCATTTAATTGCTTCAACTTACCATTTATCATGTTGTTTAGTGTCTGGTTTTCAGGGAACGTGGAAGGAATGTAGTTGGTTGATTTTACTGATGTCTATATTGTTAGCTTCATTTGAATTGTTAATATTTTAACATAAATAGCAAAATATCATTCTTAGTGTTTCTCTGGAAAAAGCAAATAAGCAAAATTTATTTATTCAAAATACACTCAAGTAATTCTAATACTACCTAAAATATGCCCTTAAGATTCACATCTCAAAAATAAAACTATAATAGAAATGCTTACAGATATTTTATGTGCAAGTCTATATATGTAGAATACATAGTAGAAACCATATTATGACAAAAGAGTACAAACTTCCCAGCAGAGAATGGGCACCTCATGCTGTGTATCATCTTCAGGACACCCAGAATAATGTAATGCTCCAGGAAAAGCAAGAGTATCCACATAAACTTCCTAATACAAAAGCAGCTTTCCAAACTAAAGGTGAAATCATCTCACGTTTTCTCATTAAACCTTCAAGTACAGTCTGATCTTGTCTTGTCTTTCTTTCTTTCAGGAAAAGAGCTAATTATTTAAAAATCAGTATTTAACTCAAAATGTGAGCTCCATTCTGGGTATCCTGAAGATGGTACACAGCATTCAGCCCCACAAACAATGCTACACTAAATGCTTCAAATATGTTTAGATCCAAGCACTATATAAAAGGTAAATAAAACCAGTTAAGAATTCTAGAAATTTAAACTTTAAGGAACAAATAAAACTTAGCATATCTACAAATCTTTAAAAAAATATATTTTCTTGGTACAAAACTCCAACTACAGGGAACTTTGGCATCAAAGCTAGTGGCATCTGTTATCTTCTTGGAAGCAGAAATGTGAGGTGTAAATGTGTTTTGTTTGTAAACCTTAAATACCTTCCTGTTCACTGATGAACAACGGAAGAAACCAAGACAAAATGTGGCCAACAAAAGGCTATTGTTTATACAAATGTGCCATCAGCGGAAAGGACTCCAAACATTTCAGGTGCACAGGCAAAACTGTTTGGCTCCAAGTCTCTCAGTAGACAGCAGAGATTCCTGCAAATGCTGTAAATAACATAGCTAATGAAATCTCACAGCATTTCGCTATTTTAATGGTCAAAATAATCACCTTCATTTCATTTGTATACACCTGAAATATATTTAATTACACAAGAATGCCACCATCATAGGAACACTGTGTTTTATATACACGAGTATGAGCACATGTGCACACAGACACAGGTGGGTATCTCAGTGAATACAGAAACTATCAAAAAATTAAGAGTCTGAAAGGAAAACAGATACTTAGCACTCCTCCTCCTCCCCCCAGGCCAAGCCAGTCTTCCTTCTCATCCTGTGACACTCCATCCTATTCCCTCAAAACAGGAGGGCTAAGCTCTTTTTTAGATGAAACCAAAATTTAGTCCTGACTACTGGCTTCATGTTTATGATTCAGAAATTGAGTCTAAAACAGACATTTCATGCCAAAATACTGATATTTTTAGGTCTAACTGGACTTTCCTCTCTCCAATCACCCTTACTTTTCAGAGATATTGTTCTCAAAACATGATTTGAATTACATTCAAAAGAAAACCACTTTTCCCAGAATAGACCAAAAACATAAAATAACACAGGTGAGAATCCTAGAAATTGTTCAGGCACCTTAATAACCCCAAAGAAAACATTTATTTTAGCCAAACAATTGTGATGTTCGTCTCCTTTTTAGAAATATCCGCTGCCAAAACAAACATTTGCATTGGAAGAAGTGTTTTGGCTGTGAAGATGGTACCAAATAAAATGCTTATGTTCTGAAATAAATATTTCACTCAAAAATCAGCAAAGACAGGCATGGTAGCACACACCTGTAGCACACACCCAGCAACTCAAGAGGCTTAAGCAGGAGGATCGAAGGTTCAAAGCCAGCCTTAGCAACTTAATGAAGTGCTAAGCAACTCAGCAAGAACCTGTCTCAAAATTGAAAAGGGCTGGGGATGTGCCTCAGGTTGAGTGCCCCTGAGTTCAATCCCTGGTGCCAAGGGAAAAAAAAAAAAAAAAAAACATACACACACAGCAAAGATACAACCAAAGGGTACAGAAGAAAAGTTACAGACACACACTAGAATACCTACTGCTTTTAAAAGTCCTCTTCAAAATATGAATGGTCAAAAAATACAAGGAAAAAAATGTTAAACATCTCTAGCAATTAAGAGAAATGCAATTAAAACTACAGTGAGATTCCATCTCACTCCAGTCAGAATGGCAATTATCAAGAATACAAGTAAGGGGCTGGGGATGTGGCTCAAGCGGTAGCGCACTCGCCTGGAACGCGTGCAGCCCGGGTTCGATCCTCAGCACCACATACAAACAAAGATGTTGTGTCCGCCGATAACTAAAAAATAAATATTAAAATTCTCTCTCTCTCTCCCTCTCTCTTAAAAAAAAAAAGAAGAATACAAGTAACAAAAAAATGTTGGTGAGGATATGGGAGGAAAGGTATGCTTATACATTGCTGGTGGGACTGCAAACTGGTGCAACCATTATGGAAAGCAGTACGGAGATTCCTCAGAAAACTTGGAATGGAACCACCATATGATCCACTTATCCCACTCCTTAGTCTATACCCAAAGGATTTAAAATCAGAATACTAGAGTGGTGCAGCCACATCAATGTTTATAGCAGCTTAATTCATAAGAGCCAAGCTATGGAACCAAACTAGGTGGCCTTCAACAAACGAATAAAGAAAATGTGGTATATATACACATATATATGGAATATTACTCGGCCATAAGTAAAAATGAAATCACAGCATTTGCTGGTAAGTGGACAGATGGGAGAATATCATGCTAAATGAAATAAGCCAGTTCCAAAAAAAACCCAAAGACTGACATTCTCTCTGATACCTGGATGCTAACTGACAACAAGGGAGTTCAATCCCTGGTGCCAAGAAAAAAAAAAAAAAACACACACACACAGCAAAGACACAGCCAAAGGGTACAGAAGAAAAATTACAGACACACACTAGAATACCTACTGCTTTTAAAAGTCCTCTGGGGAGGGGAAGAAGAGAAGTCCACTGGATTAGACAAAGGGAAGGGAGGAAGAGGGAATGGAGAGGACAGTAGAATTCATCAGACATGACTTTCCTAGCCTTGTATTTGAATACACAACCAGGGTAACTCCACATCGTGTATAACCAAAAGAATAGGATCCTAATTAGAATAAGCTATACTCCATGTAGGTGCAACATGCCAACATACATTCTACTGTCATGTATATCTAAAAAGAACAAATACAATAAAATAAATTTTTTTAAAGTACTCTTCAAAAGAACTTGTTTTTAATTCAGTTTTTACTTTAACTTAAAGTACTAAGTTCAGATGAGTCATCATAAAAAAAATAACTAACGTCTACTTAATTTTGTCACTTTCAACAATGACCATATTCCATGTTTTGTTGTAAAGGTCTTCACAATACAGATTGTTTTACAAACTAAAAATGTCAGTTTCCTGTGATGAACCACCCATGAACTTACGTGTCTGGTTTTGATTTCTTTCACTTTCCCCATTTTATAATTCCAACAGGCACCATACTATCAGACCTCAACAACAAGGTAAGAGCAGTGAAAAACGCCAACCCCAAACTCAAGACCTCAAGGAAGAGCTCAGACTGCACCACTGAAACCAGCTGGGGACACACACACACACACCCCTTCTATAGCCTACTTTTCCTGAGTGTTATTTTACATAAAATTCTTCTTTGCAAGTTGGTAAGGGTCTATGTACAGTACACATTTATGATCACAGATGACAAGAAAAATGAAAAAAGCACTTGTTTATCCATATCCCTGTCAGTAAAGACTACCTCTATGTCTATAAATTAAAAACTCAAAAGAATCAAATTCCAGCAACTTTAAGGATTAAACATCTGTGTAGCTATGCACTAGATGAAGTCAACCAATGTGCTTCTGCTAACCATCCCCAGGTTTGAATTCCGGGAGCCTGGAGGCAGAACATTCTCCACAGAGGCATAGAAAATTCATTTCCCCTCTCAACTCAATAAAAACCCAAGTAGACTAGTTTTTAGGGAACCGTGCAAGACTAATCTGTTTAGGCATGTATTTGCCTGATGAGAGAGAGAAACAGCAAGTAAAAGACCACAAATCTAGTTCCAGTTAATACAGACTAAAACAATATACTATTATCACGTCATGCTTCAACGACCCAGGCATGAGTTTATTTCAAAAATAAAATTATCACCATATAAATCAAAATTCACCAAGTTAATACTAAAATCAAACACTCGGTGGCCAGTTCTTCCTGACCCTCAGAGACAAAAAATAAACAGAGATCAAATCCATGCTAAATTTCACAAAACCGCTGCAGTTTTTTTTTTTTTCCAACAGAATACTTATTTAAAATTCCTATCACAGGAATGGAATGCCAGCCAGGAATCAAACTGTGACCCCTGAGCCAAAGAAAACTTACCACTCAGCTGGTAAGTGGGCAACTCAATTTACAAACTTGAATTCCTGCATTTTAATCCTTTGCAAAAATATATGAGCAATATTAAATGAGCTGGATTCAGCTCATTAGAGGTTCACAAACCAAACACAGAAAGCTTTGGAAGGCATCCAAAGCAAAGTCATGCCTAGGTGGTGATGTCCACTCGATAAATATTCAATGTCATAATTATCGTCCAACTCTTTCCCTCAAGAACATTAGTAGCCATAACTACAATAATGCTCATCCAATTATATTAATCCTTGGAGAAGAAGGATAGAACCAGCAGCCAATCAGTGATAGGACCTTGTCTGTGGACACATTCATAACTTCCAAAATTTACAAACAGCAACTCCATTGAATTCCTCAAAGAACACAGGCTAAAACTAACAAAATTAAATGCGAGTGAGTTCTCTAATAACCTTTGCTCAACCTTGCTCATTAATTTCTTCCCATTTCAAATCTACTAAGGTCACATGGATTTGGACTTGCTATTATAAAAGCTGTATGTCTTCTTTAAAATATTGCACACATTCAAAAATGTATACCCAGTTTAGTCTTTTAAATTTCAAAACAAAATATTGTGTTTCAGAACTATTATAACTACATGAAAGGGTGAAAAAGCAGCACAGATTATTTAGATCCTAGATTATGATCAATTCAATCTGAAAGCTGGGCATTACTGCACCAGGATAGTTTCTTATCAGATCCACTATTTTCCTTTCATTATCAGAAAGATCTGAGTATTTCTTTCTGGTCAGCAGAGTAAAATACCTGATATAAAACCTCAATTAAAATTAAGATTTGTTGTAAAGGTATTCATAATATGGATCTTTCTACAAACTAAAAAATTCATGCTTTCCCATTATAAACCACTTTTGGACTTAGCTCTCTCATTTTGCTTTTTTTTTTGTTTTTTTTTTAAAGAGAGAGAGAGAATTTTTTAATATTTATTTTTTAGTTTTCAGTGGACACAACATCTTTGTATGAGGTGCTGAGGATCGAACCCGGGCCCCATGCATGCCAGGCGAGAGCGCACTACAGCTTGAGCCACATCCCCAGCCCTCTCATTTTGCTTTTTATTTACTCATTTATTTTCACTTTACCACTTAGCTGAATCCTCCTCCCTTTTTTTCTTTTGTTTTCTTTTTTTTTAAGAGGGGATGGTGGTTGTGGCTCAGTGGTAGAGCGCTTGCCTCGAATGTGTGAGGCACTGGTTTGATTCCCAGCACCACATATAAATAAAAAATAAAGGTCCATCAACAATAAAATGAATAAAATTTTTTTAAAAATCTCACTAAGTTGCTAAAGCTGGGCCTCAAACTTGCAATCCTCCTGCCTCAACCTCCCAAGTTGCTAGACTACAGGGGTACACCACCACAACTGGCTCATTTTGCTTTCCTTCTCTTTCCCATTTTATAATTCCAGATCAACTATTTGCTGAAATACTAGGATAATCGTCATCAATTTGCCCCTTCAAATAAATCTAAAAGTTGTTTGATTATTAAAATATAAAAGTCAGAATTGTTAAATGAAACCAAGAAGCTAAGACAAATGAGACTGCTCTATGTATCTGTGTAGGTCCTCTATGTTTGGAAATAATAAAAAGAAATTTCCTAATAATCATGCTTCACACACTCCATTTGTGTGACTCTGACTGTAATTCTGCAAACTAAGCCAAGGTCTCAAACTTCTAAAAAGGACTTTGAAAACAACTTTCCAAGGCCACATCAGGGGAAGTGGTGGAAAAAGAAGGCACAGACTCAAGAGGGACAGGGCAGTAGGCACTGTCTGGCAGCCCTGCCACTCCTCACAACCCTCCGCCTCTTCCCCACCCCTCCCCAGCCACCCCAGTGGCCAGAGGCTACACAGAACTGTCAATCCCAGTACAAACAGCTGTTGGCTTCTTCCCCTCACAAAAAGGCAAAGTAGCTCTGAATTAAAACAGGAGTTGGGGGGCTGCAGAGACACGGAAACCCAATCACTTTTCACATTTACAAATTACCTCCCTCTCACAATTAGCAAGCACAACTAAGGACTTTGATTCTAAGAAACAAAATATTGCTGAAAGAAAGTAATAATGTCGAGAAAATTAAGAGTACAGTTCAGTATGCAACTGAATTGACAGTCAGCATTCCCAGTAACTGATTTTTAATAACTGCCGAGTGAAATCTTCAAACAATAACTACAGGTTGTTTAAGAAATCAACAGCTGGGACTCCAGAGACTCAGCTCCTTTTATCTTCCTCCATAAAGATAAAGAGGAAAGACACTACTCAGCCTTAAAGGGAAGGCTGGGAGGCAACTTACTGGTGAACTTTTAGTATCCAGCCCTGGACCACTTGAAGTCTGAGACACCTTCCTCCACACCCACTTTAGAGAGAAAACTAGTTCGGTCCAGCCTTTCTCCCCCTGCCCCCAGCAGATTTTTGATCAAATACAGGGAAGCATGTCCTGAGAGGAAGGGTGTCAAGCCCTGGAATGGGTTCCAGGCAGCCTCCTGGAATGCCCTAATCTGGACAGCAAAACCCCAAGGGTATCAGCCTCCCCACTCCCTGGGGGCACCGGGCACAGCACAGCAATTTGGAAATACCCCTTTCTGGGGTTCCTAGAAACTAAATACCCTGACAAGTTTGAATCTAATTTAGTCTTTTCCCAATTTCATGCTCCTCGGACCAACATAATAAGGAGTATCAGAGAGGCTGGAGGTTTAGATTGCCAGGTGACTGGTCATTTATCTTAACTTCATTTGATTCTGGAGAAAAATGCAAAAATTAGATCTTTTGCTGTAAAACTCATTAAGATCTAAGACAACAGATCAAATCCTCATATGAAATACAGAAACCTTTTTTAAAAGTTATACAGGAAATGCTTTATTAAGAAATAAAAAAAATTAAGCTGGCAATATCTTCATGGACAAGACCTTTTGAATTTCTTGAAAGGTCACCAGAAGGAAATCTGTTCACAGCTCTGAATTTGACACAGTCTGACCTCAGAAATGTAAGAATGCCAAGTTTACTTTATAGAGCTCAGATCTATATAATTTTCTGAAAAATTATGATGCAGTCCACCTTTCAAATACAATCAGCACTACTGGCCTTCTACAAAACCGGGATTTTTGTCTACTTTGTTGTATAAAGTTCAACATTACAAGAACTTGATTTTAAAGGTCAAGATAAATTAATGATTTTTACTGTTTCATCAAGAATGATAACTAAAAGAGCAGGGAGCTGTGGCGCACTCCTGTAACCCCAGCAGCTGGGGAGGCTGAGGCAGGAGGATAGTGAATTCAAAGCAAGCATCGGCAATGGTGAGGTACTAAGCAACTCAGCGAGAGTCAGTCTAAATAAAATGCAAAATAGGGCTGGGGATGTGGCTCAGTGCCCCTAAGTTCAATCCCTGGTACCAAAAAAAAAAAAAATCAATGAAATGCCCCCTAATTCTCTTAACACCAATCTCAGGTTGACAACAAAAGACAAAGAGCAAAAGAGAGAGGCAGGGAGAAAAACCAGCACCCACCTGCTGCTGTGGGTACTGCAGGGCTCCCAGGGCCCCTGGGGCCCGGCCCTGCATGCCAAGGGGGTACCGCTGTGCGCCGGGAGGACCGTAGGAGCCTCCTGGGTACGGGCTGCTCTGCTGCGCCTGGGAATGAGGGTTGCTGCTCATCCCATACAACTGGGGCCTCTTCATCACCATTGGATCCATTGGACTCCCCTGTGAAGAATAAGCACAGAATAAAGGTTATTCATTTACTGTTTATCACAAATGCAGAAGGTTTTGTTGTGTATTTAACACATGTGTTTAAAACACTACTGTCCTAATTTTTTAAATTTTGAAAATATTTTTTAAAATGACCTGACAGAAATGCAGAAGAACATTAAGAAAACATCCTGAGGGCTAATAATCGCACCCCCCTCCCAACTTTTAGGAAAGTTTTAACAATTAAGAGTGATCAGGAGTAAATAATACAATTTAAGATTTTTACATCCTAAGCATCTAAAATTCTATTGTGCACACAGAAAATGAACGTAACAGCTAACCCCACTCGGCTCTTTTAACTTACTAGTAGTAAGGGCAAAGGATAAGATGATTTAGCAACACTTTAGGACTTCAAAGTGTCCTTACAACAAGGATATTTTTTAGACCTGAGCCTGCTGGTCCTGATGAAGCATTAGTGCATCAAGTGTGTTCATTAAAAAGTGAAAGGTCAGATTTTAGATAATACAAAATGTCTAGGATAAAATTTTTCAAAGATCACCAGTAGTTGCAGACTATGAGTCATAAGCCACCTTCCCTGTTCAAGCAAGCATCTTACCAAACATAATCAGCTCAAAACTAGATTCCAGATTTTATTTTTGGTCTGGTGAGTCAGTCCTAGCCTCAGGGCCAAGGCCATCAGGGAGGGTCAGGAGTCAGGCTCAGCAGAGCCTTCTCGCCCAGGGCACAGGCAGGGCTGAGCAGCGCAGGGAATCCCTGGCCCAGGGCTACGAAGGCCAGCCGCCAGCTGCACAGACTCTTCCATCCAAGATCTGACACAGATCCCTACACAACTCTAAGGACATGGGGACTCTCAGGAAGGCTTGACCATTTCCCGGTTGAATGGGAATAACAGGTTCAAGGTGGGGAGGCGCAGCACCAGCACCGGCTCAGGGACACCAACTGCCTAGAGAAAATGCAAGCAGTCGGAGTCCAAGCAAAGCAGGAAAGTCAGAAGAAGTGGAAGGACACAGAAGCCAGAAAAAGGGTGAGCTTTACAAGCCACTCAGATCACCTCTTCTGAATGAACCACAGAGTGCCTTCCCAGAGCACCAGCATTTCCTGCGGGAAGTGGCTGACAGCAGCTCAAAGGGCCTTGCTGGGCTGGGAGGCTGTGGGCCTGACCTGGCAGCTATGAAGAGGACAGGACTAGGACTGGGGAGTGGCAAGGTATCATCTGGTGGGGTGTAGGGAGTGGAAGCCAACTCCGCTTACACATGAAAACTGAGGCTCCAGTGGGAAATCCTGCTGAAAACACACAAGTTTGCAGCTTGGGGACCTAAAAAATAAGTTGGGAGGGGCTGGGGCTGGGCTCAGCAGTAGCACACCTGCCTGGCATGTGTGAGGCTCTGGGTTCAATTCTCAGCACCACATAGAAATAAATAAATAAAATAAAGGTCTATCAATAACTAAGAATATTACAAAGAAAATATGTAGGGGAAATCAGCAGGGGTTTTCTCTTTTATTTACAATTATTTCTCCAGGGCAAAGTCAAAAGGTGCACTTGGCACAGAGTAAATGCTTAATAAATACTGGATGGATGAATTAACATCATGAAGCAAGCAAAACCCATTAACTTTATCCAGGAAGACTACGAGAAAAGAAAACAATGGGTAGAGAAATTCATCTTAGAGAACATCACTAATTAGGTAAAAGGGAGGAAAATGAGCCCATAGAGGGAAAAAGAATGGTGAGGAAATGTAGTCAGATTCCAGACAGTGGAGTCACACGTGGCAACAAAACACGCTCGTCAATGCACACCTGGGGTCCACTAAGGTGAAGTTATAAAAGCTTTCCCTACTTGACCACAGATACTTGGGGAGCTCAGCAAGGGCATTCTCGATGCAGAGATGAGAACAGAAACTGGAGGTATAAAGAGGGGGGCCCCCGCAGTGAGACCCCACACCCAAGCCAGGAAGCTATGAACTGCCCATTCTGCCCCATTCACTCCTTGCCCCAAGAGGGTGTGTGGCCATTTTCCACTCCTGCATCTTGGTCACCGCTGTTCATTTTAAGGACATGACTGTGTGTACTGACTTCAATGATTTTATCAGTGACCATGCTCACTGTGCCTGACACTGGAGGCAGAAACACAAATGGCTTGGGTGGCTGCCTGGGCAACTACCCTGGCTTTTGCTGAAGGAGAGGGGCTTAGACCCTGAGGGAGGGAGAGACCTCCCTGGAGGCAGGCTGACAAAGGTGCAGCTCACAGGCTCTGCAGGACACACCTGAGCTTGACCTTGAGGGAGGCAGAGGAAGGGTCAGAAGTGACCCACCCAAGTGGACCACGTGAAAGTACACAGGGGCAAAGGGTGAGTTGTCCTAGGCCCCACCTCCTCCAAAGAAAAGTTCTGCTCCAAATTCACAATGTCAGCAGCCAAGGAAAGGTCTGTACTTTTAAAACGACGTGGAGGGCAGTGTGTGGTTCTGCTCCAGTGACACTGACTGTTGGCCTCTGATCAGACCCACACGCTGACCTCCCCACGTAACTCCAGAATCCAGGACCCAGAGTTCTCAAAAGATTTTTTAGATTAGAATAGATGCCTGAGAAAAGCAAATCTAATATCCTCCAGATTTTCTTTCAAAAGATGAGACAAAGCTTTTTATGGAGGTGTGAAGCCCAAGACTGAGCTGGTGATTTCAAAACCAGCCTGGGGTATGCGTGGCCTACCAGGAGGCTGAGAGAATTAACATTCCAGGCCCGATGTCCACCACAGGGCCCTGCAGCAGCCCTATCTCCACGTTCAATCTGCAGAGCCCAAAGCAGAGGAAAGGTCTACTATTTCACTTTAAGTAGTGCCAGACCAAACTGACTTAATTAAAGCAGAAATTTTAAGTAGAAAAATGACTGGAATGTCTATATTTTAAGGCTATAGGCAACAGGGCAGCAAATTCATCTTATCAGTGACTAAAACTGTATTGTAATCTCTGTCTCATCTTTGCCAGCAGTTTTCCCAGTCCTGCTTAAAATTCAGTTAATTTGCGCTGTCAAACTGTTAGCTTAACCTGAGATTCCTGAAAATCAAAAGCATGAAATACAGATTATCAATACCTCTCAAAAGGCTTGAAAACAGATACTCCTACACTGCAAATTCTTTCATTTTAACCATCTCTTATGTTCTATTATTAAATATTTACCCATAATCCACATTCATCCCAATGCATATTCTTACTATTTTTAACATTAAATATGTAGAACTGCAATATCTCGACCCCCCCCACTTTTCACTACTAGCTCTTTAAAACACCAAAAAACAAATCAAATCTAAGCCTTTTCCAGAAATTCAAATGCAAGTTGTTCTTCATATTCACATTTAAACTGAAACAATTTTATATTTTTTATCATCTCTCCTCCTATCGATATATTTTCAGAGGATGACCACTGCATTTCTCATGGAAAATCTATGCTATATCAGATATATCACCCACATTAAGAATGGTCCTAGCCAGACACAAGTGCACGCCTATAATCCCAGCTACTCAAGAGGCTGAGACAAGAGAATCCCAAGTTCAAACCAGCTCTTTTTTTTTTTGCTCAATTGTGAGCAACTTAGTGAGACTCTGTATCAAAATAAAAAGGCCTAAGTGTGTTAGCTCAGTGGTGGAGCACCCCTAAGCTCAGACCTCAAATATCTATCTAAACAGGTTATTCCCAACATGCATTCCCCAACTGCTGCAGTCTGCATTTAAATTTCATGAAGACAAGAGTTTTGAAGGCCACAGGATACAACACCATTTTCGAAAAGCTCTTGGCCCGAATAGTCTGGTTTTAGTTACTCAGCTTCTACTGCAATCTGATTTTTCCCCCCTTTTAAATATTTTTTTAGTTGTCAATGGACATTTATTTTATTTATTTATATGGGGTGCTGAGAATCGAACCCAGTGCCTCACACATGCCAGGGAAGCACACTGCCACTGAGCCACCACCTCAGCCCCCTAATTTCATTTCCTGATGAGGCCTTCTGGTAATTCCTCTATATTCAAATGAGCTTTTGGACACACATACACATCCTGGCCTGTGTCTCCTTTTGGTGCTAAGTTGTTCCAAGAGCCTCAAGTTTCCAACCAAGGAAGAAGTGCAATGCACATTTTAAAAAACATACTTGTGTACAGATTCTAAGCAGACAGGGTAGATTGTTAAATGGGCTCTCAGGGGCAAATCTGGGAATCCAGTTACCTTTTTAAGATTATCCAAGTTAAGCCGGACAAAGTGACACAAAACCTGTAATCCCAGCAGCTAGGGAGGCTAAGGCAGAAGGATCCTAGTTCAAAGCCAGCCTCAGCAACTTAACAAGGCCCTAAGCAACTCACCAAGACCCTGTGTCAAAATAAAATATTTTAAAATGCCTGGGGATATGGCTCAGTGGTTAAGTACCTCTGGGTTCAATTCCCATACAAAAAAAAAAAAAAAAGGAAAGATTATCCAAATTAAAGGACAATTTACTTACATACTTCTAATATACTTCAGATACACTTTACACTTTTTATAGTCTTTCAATATCATTCTTTTAGAGTCAAGTTATCTATATAACCATATTGTTCCTAAACAGTGAATTAAGAAGAGTTTATTAAAAATTCCCTTAAGATTTTCTCAGCCCTATTCCTTAAACTACAAATTGAAGAGAGGCTTTGCAAAACTCCACAGAAAGAAGAACTACCACATCTTGTTCTGCAGTTTTATCTGCACATCTGGATTAAACAAGAGCTCACAGAAAGAAACCCCTCTTCCTTTGAATCACTGGGGAAACGCTCCTTGACTGGGAACTAAAGGAAACTTTCGAAGCAATACTCCATTATCTAGAAAACAGGCAAAAATAGCCTCACCTGGTGAGAGTAAATGAGTACTAGAACCAACAGGTATAAAACAGTGTCAAACTCTTTCCAACGACAACTACTGATGAGCCTCGACACCTTGTTCCCACTGTGGCACCCCTGCTCCAGCGGGCAGGAGCTCCTCACTCGGGCACAAGTCACCGACGTGCTCTGAAGCTGGTGGACTCACAGCCTCGTATCACCACTTACTACCACTCTGTGACCTTGAATAAGAAACCTGTTTCTCGGTTTTCTTATTCACAAATGGGAAGAAACAATGTCTACCCTCACAATTATGCTGAACATCAAATTAATTAGAACTTAGTACGTAGGACCTCAGAGTTGAAAAGATCTAACATGGATCTGGAAGCCCGCAGTCATCTATTATGTGTTCAGAGAAGAAAAACCGAAAGGACGAGACTATGCAACAGTCACAGAAGTTGGGAACAAGCTGTACCAACAGAGTGGGGTATGTAGAGACATGAAGAAGTAAGGCATATTTTTTCAATTGTGACGCACACAATTACACTTAATGTGAAAACTTTGCTGAAAATGATCAGGGCTGCCACAATGACTTGTAAATAGCTGTCATATTGGGAAGCAAAGTTGACTTTTCCATGATGATATCTAAATTCAGCTCTAAAAAGCCTTCTTCCCCTAAGCATGCTACAAACACAACTCTGGCTTCCGGCAGCAGGGGAAGAGGCTGTGACCAGCTGTCTTTGTCCAGCACTTGTCTTCCTCTCCTGCACCCAGCCACCCTCTGAGGGCCTGATGGGCCCACTCCTGCCATCCTGTCCCACCAGCAACCTTCACAACCTATGTGCCCCTTCACTGCACCCCAGCAGCACTCCTGTTGATGGCACACCTGCCAGGGATCTCCCAGATGCCACCATGTGACAGCCTTCTAAGTTGCTTCATTTGTTATTTCACTCCTGTATCATTTTTCCATTTTTCATGTGCCACTTCTAACCTCCCAACGTCATTTGAAACCAAATTACAAGCGTCCAGATTTTACACTTCTTTACATCTAGCGCAAATGACTGGGATCATTTGTTTACTCAGAACTGCTTGGGCATGCTGACTGACCACACCAACGTTCTCAAAAATAAAAATCCAACATCACTTACCAGCTAGACCTTGCAGGCTATACATACATGTGGCAGACACACGGATAGCTGGTCACTCTTGATCAAGTTCTTCTAATGGCTTTAAGTCCATTTATCAAAAATGAGCAGGACGCCAAGGTTCTCTGCTTTCGTTTTTTTAAAGAGCACCTGGTCCTCTTCAAACCACAAAATACCAACGTTCTCAGCTACCACAGAGACAATGACCAGTGACTCTCATGCAGGCTGACACAAGGGCGGCTGTGAATGACAGAACCCGGGGGGTTCACATCTGATCATCAAACAGGGACCAAAAAAAAAAAAATGTACAGCCCTGCATCTGAAACTGTCTGGTTTTATTTACACTCACGACAATAGCACCTGTTTACTAAGATGGACTAGATACCAGACCTTCCGACCTGGCATCAATATACTCTTTCTTTTGTCAACACAGGACTATCTGCCATGTTCTCCAATGGTCCAGGAGGAACTGAAAAGCAGTGTCCCAAGATAACACAGAAAACAGGAAAAAGCGTTATACTGTTGGCTCTTCAAAAAACCATCAAATTATTGGTGCCCCCTAACCATGATGCCGTTAGCAATGTTGAAGGAGAGGTCAATAAAGACCCCAAAATACTCATGTACTTAGAGGACCACTCTCAATTTTTTTGGTCTTAGTTTTGGTTTGCACTTAAGGTAAGATATTGAGAATATATATATTTGAGGAACTGTGAATGACATTTGAAGGAAAAGGGCATGAGAAGAGAATCTTTTGTTTCAGGGAGGCATTTAGGCAATTTTTAATTTTTCAACTTTGAAATGAACATGTTTTGATGTTAATTTTAAATAAATTAGTTTTTCACATATATGTACTCATTAAACAAGTCAGAAGCAGAAGACACACAACATTCTTTCCCAGCTACTTTTTAAATTTTTTCTGAGCCTAAAATAAAATACTATTGGATTCTTATTTTTTAGTATTCATATTATTCATAAAATATTGTGATAACCTATGCATAAAGTAACTTTCATAAACTACCAACTAACAGTCTGAGACTATCAACTGTGGGTCTTAAGTCTCAGGGATATGCTAAAAATAAATTGCATCCATGATGTTTGGATGTTCAAACTTTTATCAGTTTGATCCCCCATCTCTAGAAACTCATCCAAAGATCCTGATTTTCATTATCAAATAATGACAGTATCACCAATTTCCAAAGCACAAAGTACATTCTTTCATGATCATAATTCTTAAGACATCCTTCTTAAGAATTCAGCAATGGAACAGAACCTTAGAACTCAAAAGAACCTCACTGGTCCATACCTGAAGTATGCAAGAGTCCCCCAGTAGTGTCCACAACTTCAACGCCATGGATTCTCTCCTTCTCTCTACCTGAGTCATTTGTACCCACGAGCTTTATTTTGGTTCTCTGGGAAATCATATGAAACATGTACAGCTATTTCCTTTTTCCAAGAGAAATATGACCATCCTTACTGCTCTTCACACCAAAGCTTTATGGTGAGGTTCTTGGTTCCTTTCTTCTAGAACCTACTTTGGTACTCACGCAGCCTAAGATCTTTGCGTTCTCTAGCCAGCCCATACCACCTCAGTTGTGTCAGAACCCACCTTCCCTGCATCTCACATCAGACAGTTGGGTTGTTGACCCTAGTGCAGAAGTTTGTCTTTATCTCTGCTGCTTTTCCTTTTGCTTATTTCTGGTCACTGTTTCTATCCTGATGCATTATTTATTTTTAAGATCCTCATTCTGAGATCTAACATAATAACTGCATATTCCTAGCTTGACATCAATCACCAATGAGATCAGGATACCATTTTATTCAAGTCTCCATCCATGCACGTGACTGATACAAAAACTCTTAAGAGGTATGTAGAAAAAAACAGGGCCTTGGGCTGATCCTGAGACTCATTCACAAAGACCAACCTAAATCCCAGAATCTGCATCTCAGGGAAGACCCTCATCAGAAAGCTTCCCACCAGACCCGGCACCCCTCCCACCCCTGCCCTTCTTGTACACAAGCACAAGGACCACCACGTCTGCCTCCCAGCAGCAACTCCTGCCCGTTCCACACTCCTGCACCTTCTCTAACACACAAAATAAACAATCCAAGAAGGTTCTAAAACAGAATAGAGGCAAAGCATAAGAGAAAAGACACAGGACTGAGAGTTAAATAAACCTGGATATAAATCCTGCCTATGCCATTTATTAGCTAGGTAATTCTGGACTCATGATTTAATACAGTCATATTCACCTTGGAGTGAATTGGGGGTTAAATGAAATACCATAGAATTTTTCAATAATAAGAACTTTCTAGACCTCTTTTCTTTTCCTCTTCAAGTATTAGTGAACTGAAATCCAACCAAAATCAATAATTTAACCTATTTATTTTCTTGTCTCCCCAG
The DNA here is from genome assembly GCF_001458135.2 of Marmota marmota marmota. Classification (NCBI taxonomy): domain Eukaryota; kingdom Metazoa; phylum Chordata; class Mammalia; order Rodentia; family Sciuridae; genus Marmota; species Marmota marmota. The sequence continues at coordinate 10,047,111 of NW_025999983.1, forward strand.
CAGATTTTCATTTAAAGGTGAGAGGGTTGTCCTATTCATCTCTGCACCCCTAGCACTTAGTACAACGCCCATTACAACACTAATTAAACGATTAATGTTGAAGAGAGAAGGCAACAGCTTCCTCAACACAGCATGGCCAGTTAAACAGCTGGACTTTACCTAGAATGGAGGCTTTCTTAATGACCAGTAGGGACAAGAGACAAGGGTCTAACACTGCAGACAAACCTTCACCTTCCACAAATTCACCTAGGCCATTACTTCCACTATCTCCCCGTGCCTGCGTCTCCCAAGTGTCTCCCTCGACTGGTGTCTCTGAGGCCTAGAGCTCCACACCCAACTGCCACCTGACATTCCTACTTGGACGCCCACAGGCCACTCCACCTGTCTGTGACCCAAGTGAAAGTACCCTGTCCAATTCCAACTCCCTTCTCTCCTCCCACATCAACCCCCTGGACCCCCATTTCTCCATCTACAAGGTTCCCCTCAGAAAGCCCTAGCAGTGCTCTTCACAGCGCTAACCGCATTCTGCAATGGTATTTGTTTGGTGAGACTACTGCCAACTCTCCTGTGACCTAGACCACCCTACAGGAACATGAATGGTGTGTGGGAAAAATAAATACCAACCCTCCTACCTTTGCAACCAGGTACCGCAGAGTAAGTCCAGAAAGTGAAACCACTGTGGTTCCCCAGTGTTTGCCTGATTTTTATAAACTGACAAAAATCTATTATTAATTTAAATCCCCCAAAGCTCAGCAGCTTGTAAGTCAATTCAAAGAGTAAAATACTATCTGGCTAAACTATACTTTTAAATTTAGTTTAGCAAATGTAATAATTTTATGAATAAATGAGAGTGCATATATATTGTTTACTTAAAGAGTAAATTAGATCTAAAAGGAGTGTCAGAATAGCAGTAGAATATATTTCCATTTTCTCTCAAATTTGTTATTCCTGTCACCCAAAAAATTATAAAGCTTTTATCACAGCATTACCGTTCTCTTACATTTAAACCTCTAAGCATGCCACATTGTTCATATTCCTGTGTCATTGCTGACAGTCTCAAAGCAAGCTCTTACTTAAAAAAGAAGAATGACATGGTGCATTTCCACATAAATACAGGCTTAAATCAAGAAGGGAAGATTTGTGTGCATGTGTCCTATTCCAGCCCCACCACTTGTAGCTGTGTGGGGCTGAGGAAAGCCACCAGTGAACTCATCCGCACACTAAGAACATCATCACTCTTGGCAGGAACTTCTTACACAAGTGGAGATACTACATACCACTACTTGGCCCTTAATAGACTTTTTTTTTTTTTAATATTTATTCTTAAGTTTTAGGTGGACCCAATATCTTTATTTTACATTTATGTTGTGCTGAGAATTGAACCCAGTGCCTTGTGCATGCTAGGCGAGCACTCTACCACTAAGCCACAACCCTAGTCCCCTTAATAGACTTTTAATAAGGACAGGTTTTTAAGTACCATGATTAGTGGGGGGGGGTATAATTCCAGAATAGTCAATATGAGGTATAGAAACCCTCTAGTCTTCCACCAGTGCGCAGAAGATGGACACTGCCAATCAGTCCTAGCATTCATTTCTGAGTCCCCAGTGAAGCTGCAGGCAGCCACTATCAGTTACCACACTTTACAGACAAGAACCCAACTCGCCATCTGGTACAATTAAAAAAAGCATTACATTTGTCATCAGAGAGGTCTGGGTTCATCTCTCTCTGATGCTCTTGACTCACCATGAAATGCTAGGTAAATTATTCAAGACCCCTAAGCCTCAGTTTCCTCATCTGTCAAGAGAAAACAATACCTCCTTCAGAGGCAAGGAGAGGCACTGGAAAGACATTAAGTGTAAGTTGCATGGAAAAACAATTCTAATCTTTCTCAAACTATTATTTTTTTTCTTTTTCTTTTCGTTTTTATAGTACTGTGGTATGCAACCATTTCACCACTGAGTTACATCCTAGCCCTCTTTTATTAAATTTTAAAATTAACAACTTTAAAACTATATTGCAGAAAATACCAATAAAAAATATGAAAATTACCAATCGCCTTTTCTATCTGTGGACAAAAACTATGTGCCATGCTGACACACAGGCCTTAGTTTAAAAGTGCTTTTTCAGAGTATCTACTTTATCAGGAAAGTGAACTCTAATTTTAATTGGATGTTCACAGAAAAAAAAAAGTTAACATAACTAATTCATTATCAAATCTTACATTCTAAAAAAGGAAAACTACATGCTAAAATGATACTGAAGGAAAGACTATCGCCATAAAAGCCAGGTGTTGTGGCGGAGGTGTGGCGGTACACCTGTGTAATCCCAGCAGCTTTGGAGGTTGAGGCAGGAGGATGGAGAATTCAAAGCCAGCCTCAGCAATTTTGCAATGCCCTAAGCAATCTGATGAGACCCTGTCTCTAAATAAAAGATACAAAAAAGGTCTGGGAATGTGGCTCAGTAGTTAAGTGCCTCTGGGTTCAATATGCAGTAACACACACACACACACACACACACACACACACACACACTGCTATATAGACACTATTTAGACCAATGGACAAAATCAGAACACAGAACGTTAAGTCCAAGTATTGTACCAAAGTTAAATTTCCTGACACTGATGACTGCACTGAGGTACACAGAAACACACCTGTCCCCAGGAATTACACTTTCAAGTATTTAGGAATAAAGGCATGCAACAGACTCTCAAAACTTTTGAGAAAATACATTATTGATGAACAGAAAAGTTATAAAATTATGTGGTAAAAACAACGTATCAGAGTAAAAGGCATACGAGATTTCTCTGTGCTAGCCTTATAATTTTCCTATAAATTTAAAATTATTTCAAAATCAAAAATTAAAAAAATGGGAAAAAGGGAAAGACAATGGTAACTGAGAGCCAAAATAACTAATACGCCTCACTTCTGCAAGGGATCCATAACAACTGGGCAGTACCACTGGTGCCCTAGAGGTTTAAACCTAAGGGGGGTTGAGAGGGAGGGAGAAAACAAGGGGGAAGAAATATGGACAACTGACAAAGTCCGAAACTCCAAAAGAGGGCATTCAGATAGAAAAAAGAAGAAGGGGGGCGGGTTGCCTTTCCTAAAAGCACTAAACTTGGTAAAATATATATTAAAAATGTATTTCTTAAAGTTCTCTTTTTAAAAGTTTTCAAGTGTAAACTACTAAGGTAGATTGATACCTGTTTCCACAAGCAAACTGTTTTAGAAGAGTCACCGTATGTTTTTTTGGTTTATGGTTTTTTACTATGCTTTTGAAAGATCTCAAACCAGCCCTTAAAGTTATGTGCCCTCTTTTAACCCAGAACTTTCCCTTATTTGTTTTATATGCTTCAAGAAATGCTTCGGTGCAGGCCACCTTCCCTGCTGAACCGGCTCCTCCCCTTCAGTACAGACAGGGTGAAACTCCACCCGGCCTCTGGGGGCAGGGGCCGCCTGACAGGCTCCTAGTTAAAGGAAAGCAATCACCCACACGAAAACACATCTGGGATTTTTAAAAGTTCAAATCAAAGAGGGAACTACCCTAAAGGTGTAGCTGACACAATCTCAGCCAGAGGAAGTAGAAGATTCTTAGATTAAGTCGGAGACTGTCAACTCATTAGCAGTGTAAGTGCTTGCTACATAGTTGGAAGGCAGTGCCAAGGACAAGGGGGCTAGCCCGGGGCGACTCTGCTGCTCCATGTAGAGGGCCGTACAAGCTCTGGGGTAGCCAGTAGGTCCACACAGCCGGAGTCAGGACTGCTACCCGTCCACTGCTTACTGTGCGACCTTGAGCAGATTCCTACAGTTCTCGGAACTTCGGCTTCCTCTCTTGAAGAGTTAGCAGGATAATAGTGTAGCAAGTTAACAGTACCTCCTAGAACCTAGTTCTAAGTGTAAGTTAACACAAGTGTGTACCAAACACCCAGCACAACGGCAGGCCCAGCAGATGCTCAAGCAACCAAGTGATACAAACCTGTAATACTGAGCAGTTTCTTTCCTCTGAGCCTCGAAACTCCTCAGATGTGAGGGGGGACTAGAGAGATGAGCTGAGCCGAACTCCCAACAGCCCCTGTTGCTGTTCTAACATTCTGTAATTCTAGAATCATTCCTCCTCCCTGCCAGATCTTCCATCTACTGTGGTATCAAAAGGAATGTGAGAGATTTCTCAGCCAGGCACAGGGGCACACACCTGTAATCCCTACTGCTCCAGAGACTGAGGCAGGAGGATCCAGCCTTGGTAACTCAGTAAGACCCTGTCTGAAAACAAAAAATAAGGCTGGGGTATCAGTTGGTGGTAGAACGCCCCTGGGTTCAATCCCTAAGTACCGCAAAAAAAAGAGATTTCTTCTTTTTGCCTTGTTCTTTGACCACAAATCTTACCAATAAACTACCTCAAAGAATCAAAACCCAGAAGAACAAATTCAAATAAGGTTTGCCTTAGACGACACATCTGCCACCTGTCAGTCTCAGCCACCATGCACACCTCCAGGCCTTTTGTCCTAGGACTTGCCCATCCCCAAGTGCAGAAGGTCAGGCCCAGAGGCCCTCTGGCTGCCCAGGACACTGGGTAGCTCTTCCAAACCGCACAAACCATCCTGCCTCCCAGGGTACAGCTCTCTCATTTATAAGATGTTAAATATTTACCACAACCAAGTGCAACTCTGTTTATCCATCTCCCATCAGCCAGCAAGCTGGCTCTTCATGCTAAGTCTCCTCTCAACCCCAGCTCCGACACAATTAGTGTTGCCATTATTTATTTAACAAAAAATAAAAACAAATAAAAGAAACCCAAGTGTAAGCCATCCTCTTCTAAACAATACTGTACTACCTTCCTAGAGGTGGCAATTAGAAATAAGGACAGAAATGGAACCTGATCCAAGGTCTGGCTTTTGATGGGCACTTAATAAATGTTTGGTGTATGAATGTTAGAAAGACATCCAGTTGTGTCTCCTATTTCAAGTGTGACTTCTGGCTTCGAATTATAATGCTCCAAACATAAGCATTTCTATTTCCATGCCATAATGTCACTCCTCCTAATTTCTTAAGACATTTTCCAAGCTGTGTTGATTACTGTTATTGTAATTAAGAATGGGACTATAAGATTCGTAACACATGTTACCATAAACACATGTTACCATAATAAAAAGTCTAAATCATCCTACGTAGGGGGTGCAGGGGGGTGGGGGACTGTTTTAACTTGATTTAACTGAACCCTGTCTGGGCAACTCTTTTTTAAGCAGAACACATAACAACATGAACCAGAAAGATACAAAAATGTAATGATGCCGTCCGTCTCACTTCGGACCAGGTCTAGACAATCACCTAGACTCGCTCAGACAGCTTACCTGTGGGTCCCTGTGTACAGCTAGGTAGTGCAGCCACAAGGTATGCTGGTCATATAGCCTTAGCACTTATGGCAAATTATTAATCAAGTCCCACCTGAAACAATTTGTTAAATTGATTTTAATCACTGGGCCTCTCATGTGAAGCTTTGTATAATCAGCATTTCATTTACAAAATTAATTGCCTGATTGATTCTCGGGAGGCAGTTGCTGTCATTACCCCGCTGTCATAACTTCTGAGTAGGTGTCACAACATGAAATTCTGACAGTATGAAGAGCACTGCTATTTTAAAAATGGGTGAGGGGAAAAAAGGATAAAGGAGGAAAACCAAAGAAGTCGCACTGCCCCTTCACCTGAGAGCTGCAAGCTCAGGTGATGCCCCTCTGCCAAGTGAACCAACAACATCGACTGCAGGGTTCAGGTCACTTGGGTTTTAACTATCTTAAAATAATACCTAGATGTAAAATACAGATTTGCCACTAGAGTTAAATTCTGACCTATGTTACAAAACATACACCTTGCTCCAGCCATATCAAGCTAAAGCTCAGCACTAGCTCCACCTGGCACACTGCCAAGCACTTCAACTGCCCACTCTTCCTTCCTTTCACTTTCTAGTTTAAAAAAAAAAAAAAAAGTCTAGAAACTTTAGGAATTTACGACTAAAATAACAAAATATATCCATTTTAAGCATGTGGGTATATATTCATTCATATTCCAAAAATATTTAAATTATTGTTAGATACATACACTCTGAGTATTTAATTTCTTGCTCACTATCTAAAAGTCCTACTGATAATTGATGAGTCTTTACCTAAAAACCTTGCCTCAAAACCAATTAACAGAGATCAGGATATAAAAGATTTTTTTCACATAAAATAAAATGATAATCGAGAACAGAACAAGGTAAGGACTTTTTTAAGTTATTGAGAATCTCATTCTCCCAAAGTGAGACCATATGACCTATATAATCATATTTCAAATACACCCAGGTAAGCCCTACACTAGGCAAAGATCCTATTTTTCTTTACTATTAATTTGCCTTTTCAAAAAGAATGTCCAATTCTTCAAAAACACTTAAATCTTGAGGTTCCCCTCTTGCCCCTCAAGCTCACAGGTGCATTTCCCACATCCACAGCTTTCCATAAAAGTAGGGTTGACCACACCAAGCCAAACTGTTTTCAAAGGCTTACAATAACTTCCAGAGAACAGAGGGGGCTGATTTAAAACAATCCCCATTTGATGCAATCCAGTTCCAAATAGGTCCTCTTTTAAATGGGTCACTCTGAACTGAAGAGGCTTCCTCTGGAGACTAAATGTACTTTACCTTCCTTTCAGCACACTGAATTTTGATTCCTATGTACATCCTCAGAATTCCTTTAAAAAGAAAGATCACCTTACAAATTCACTCTATTATCTTGTAACCAATGGTACTTTTATTTGATGGCCTGGTAAAAGAACTAATTGGCAGATTACACCCGCCCCAACATTGCAGGCTAGCAGGATACCGCTACTGTGAGTGAACATTCAGGCACACTCGGGCCTGCACAGCCCGTGGGTGGGGTTGGCAGGCAGGCCCAACTCTGGGCCACACGCTCCTCCCTTTCAAGAAAGTGCTGTTTCCCGAAGTTCACCAGGCACAGATAAAGTGAAGTCTACACAAGGCTTGGAGCTTGGAGAAAGATGCACCATGAGCGCATATCTACGGTTACTTCTTGGGCTGCACACACTGATGGTTCAGAACAGGGCTCACAAAGTCAAACAGTATCAACAATCCTGGGGCCACCAAACAATATCATAGAATGAAGTTTTCCCCAGGTCTGACTGAGGCTCTTTTAGGAAGGCATCTGTAATGGCCATTAATTTCCTCTCCAAGCCACTCCATTAATATCCCTTGACATGAGCAAAATGCAACCAGACTATTCTACCAGCTATGAATTGAACTGTGCCCATTCCACACTCAATCCAAAGGTTGAAGCCCTAACTCCCAAATGTGACTGAATTTGGAGTTAGGTTCTATAAAGAGGTAATAAAGGTTAAATAAGGTCATGGGGGTGGACCCAATCAGACAGGACTGATGTCCCCATGAAAAGAAAAATCAGATCAGCCAAAAGGCTGAGGCAAGAGCATCTTAAGTTCGAGGCCAGTCTCAGCAACTCAGAGTGGCCCTCAGCAAGACCCTGTCTTAAAACAAAAACTAAAAAGGGCTGTAGATGTAACTCTGTGGTAGAGCACCCTGAGTTCATTCCCCAGTATCAAAATTTTTTAAAAAGTGTAGACAAATATACACTCGTGTTCCCTCCCCTCCCCCCCACACGAACAAGACGGCCAAGTCCAACAGAAAGATGGCGACCACCTCCAACTCAAGAGAAGAGGCCCCAAGTGAAAGCCACCTTGCTGGCACCTTGATCTGACTGCTGGATTCCAGAACTTTGAGAAATAAAATTTGTCTTGTTCAAACTATTCAGTCAGTGGTATTCTGTTATGACAACATGAGCAGACTAACACAAACCACTGCTGTTTCTATTAATGTGTAACACACAACACGTAGCTGGCAGAATTCTAAGATGGTTCCCTGGGGTTCATCATGTCTGTTACAGTTTTGTGTGATCTCCTCTTCTTGACTCGCACCGACCTAAGAAAACAGAGCAAAGATAAAGAAACTTTGCCAATGTAAGCAAAGTTCCTAACCAGTTGACTCCGAGTTGCTCAAAACAGTGTCCTGGATGGGCCTGACCTAATCAGGTGAGCTCTTTAGCAGACAGGGCTTTTCAAAGGTTAGTGACACTCAAGTGACAGAGACTCCCTCCTATGAGGCACTAAAGAAGGAAGTCACTGAGAAGTCTGCCAACTGTCTGCAGGAGCCTTCCCTTGTTTAGAGGAGAATGCAGCCCAGCTGGTCCCTCGACCGCAGCCTTGTGAGACCCTGGACAGAGGACACAGATAAGTTGTGCCTGGGGTCCTGACCCACAGAAACTGAGACAACAAAGTGTGTTCTTTTAAGCCATTAAATCTGTTATGCAGCAAAAGGAAACTGATCCACAAGTTAGTAAAAGTCATCTGCATTCCTCACAGCTGCCCCTGGCTCCCACATCCAGCCAAGTGCTGCTTGGAGCCTCCTCCAGGCATGACCTGTTGCTGCTACTGCTGCTGCTGGTGTTGGCGTTCGGGTAGTCCACTGGCCAGAAGCTGATAAGGGTTTCTTCACCTTCCCCAGCTCCGGGGGAACTCTTACTCACTCTGCTTGTCCTTCAGACCGCAGCTGGAGGACCCTCTGCCCTGTCCAGCTTGTCTGAAGACCACCGGACAGAACAGGATCTCTCTCTTGTGTTGTCTTACAGACCTTCAGGGAAACCTCAATTGCAGCCTTTAGGAGCCCCGGTGGCAGATTTCTGTTCACTAGTCTCATGGACATCAGAGAGTGAGCTAAGCAGCAAGAGCGAATCTAAGAGTTACACCAACCAAGTAATTCTATATAATGCAACAGGGACCAAGGAAAGCAGCCTCACTCTGTGACAGGGACCAGGAGACAGAATCCAACTCTAGCTCCTACAGCAGAATGACCAGACGGAGGTGTCTTCCTCAACATCTCCAGCCCTCCTAGGTTTTCTCCTCTAGAAAACAAGATGGGCTGCGAGGGTCCTCAGCAAATGAAAGATAATACCATGTACTTGCCATACCAGAAATTAGCACCATATATTTCATTTTAATAGGAAAATTAAAATATGCTGTGAAAGGTAAACCTAAATTCTAACTCAAAAAGCCACAGAAATAAAAGCAACATTACCAATATAGGAAATTCTTAAAAACTGAAAAGAAGGGGCTCAAAACTAACTACTGCTATTTAGAAGTGCGTATCTATGTGTCACATTTCACCTGTAAGCAGGAGGTCAGAGCCACAGTCCCCGCCAGTCTTGGCCACACCCTGCAAACCCATTCCTTGTCTATGTGCCGCACAGGTTTCCTGAATAACTGTGTCAATTCCCAAGTTTAGGGCTACACCACTTTGCTTTTTTCATGCTACCTGACCACATAACAAAGTGCCCATCTCCAAAAAAACTGGCTTTCCCAGTATGCTAACCTTAATTTGGAAGACCATGTCACAGCTATTGACAGCTCCATTATCTAGCTGGCCTCTACCCAAGAGAGTTGAAAAAGATATTTTGAAAACATTTTTGAACGAACCAACAAACTCAAGGGAAAAGGGACTCCTCTCACCCTTTTTTATGTGAGAACTGAAAATTTTTAAATGCTTTTGACAAGGTCACACAGATCTATCCATACATCTAAGAGTTACATCAACCAAGTAATTCTATATAATGCAACTGATTTGCTATATCATTTTACAATTCTGATTAGGTTTCTCTAAAATCCTGTTTATTAAATTGCTTCCTTTAAGCATGCACAGTTACTAATTTGTTTCCAACTAAATCAGGTATCATATGAAAAGATTATATTGCAACAGTGAAAGAGCACTCCAGGGATTACGCTTCATCTAGATCTTGAAATTAAAATGGGTCTAAAATTTCACAACTGTAAAACTTCTTTTAAAAAAGAAAGACAGCAATTTATGCACAGGTTCTGGATCAATAAAATGTCAATATTCCATTATAACATCCTGTGTACAGAATGACTGTGTCTTTCACAGAGCACACGGCACGAAGGCTGGAGATTCCATGTGGTCATCACATGCGGCCCGCTTTGTAACCAGCAGACCAGCTGTGGCATGACAGCGTGCCACAGTCCTCAGAGCTCAGAGAGTCTTCTGGTGCCAGCTCCAAACCACAGATGCAACAACATAAAGGGGCCAAAAATTAGGCACCTGATACTTTATAAATCGAGGTTATTGGTGCTTTACTTTTAAATAATTAACAGCAAATCAACTGAGTAAAACAGATACAATGAATAAATGCCTCTAAAAGTGGTATTTCAGATTTGCTGAGCCATGTTATTTTGACTAATTCAGAGTCACTCAGATAAAGCAAACTCATATGCACAGAATTTAAGATATTTTTCCCCAAAGCTCAATGAAATTAAAAAACCCTTAACACTGTTTTTAATCAAGAAATTTAGTACTTCTAAAAATATTTGGTAATTAAAAACTTTTTTTCTTACATCAAGCAAAAACAAGGAAAGGATAGTCCCTTATATTTTAAAACCAGTAAACAGAGAATTTACAATTAATGTATAAGTCTTTATTAACAAACTAACCAGATAATGTTCTTATTTTCAATTTGCACATATAGGATACAGATTACAAAGAGGTCTTTAAGGAGAGCCAGTATACTTAATATATCTTTAAAATTTCAACTGAAAATTTAAAATGTGCAAGTAGAAACAGAACGAAAATTTAAAAATAAATAAATAAAAATAAAGGTGTGATTCCAAGGAAATCCATGGCATGGCACGTGGACCATATAACACTAACTGTTCTGGTTTGTGGTCAACTTAAACTCGGGCCACACTTGCAAAAGCACCACATGATGGACACCAAGCAGGCAACAGAGGTGCCTTTCTTCAAGAGAGATTATGTACAAAGTTAGAGCTCCCATGTGACAAGGACATTTACTTAGTACTGTATATATAAAGGAAGGGGAACTGAAGCCATCTGCTGTCCACAGCATACCACCGCACACCCTCTTCCCTGCTCTCCCCAATTTCTAAAGCTAACCAGATACAATGAAAATAACTTGAGGGGGAAAAAAACCAGCTGATGCCTTCTAAATAGGAAATGCACTCATCTTCTCTCAATTACTTTTGAAATTTCAATTACTGAATTCAATTACTTTGAAATGTCTGCCTTTGCCTCTGCTTTGGGACACAACAGGGTGAAGGCATCACCGGTCACACAGCTTAACCACAAGAGCCTGCATTTCTGTAGCCCATTCTAGGTAAGAAACTTGGTTGTGGACAGCACTCAAGGATGCGGGAGGCCCAGGACTGCACCGGAGGCTGTCAAAAAAAAGACATCACACAGTGCTCTGTCCTGAAGATCCTGCGCTGATCGTCCAGGCAAGTTCTGTTGTCAACTGCCTCAGAAGGTGACATTCCAAAATGACTCAATGGTTCACAGGAGAAATGACCTTATGGTTTTTCATTGTTCGGAGACTGCTTAGACCAATAAGAACCTCTCCTCCCCCCCACACTCAAAATCACCCAAAGGAAAAAAGCAGAAGCACTGTGATATGCCTCGGAGAGGCTGCAGGGGCCAGAGAAGAACACCTGTAGCAGGCTGTCACATAGCAGTACATGTGTACGTGTGACTGTGTATGTTCACATGCAGTATTTTAAAATGAAAAGTCAACTAGAAAAAAAGTATACTTAATGTTCCAGAAAGCAGAAGCAGTAAAAGAGATTGTAAACTTGTTTTTTCAAGTGTTGAATCTTTTATAATGAAACTATTCAAATACTATGGTTTTGTAATTAAAAAAAAAAAGAATAAACCTCAAAACTTCAGGGAATAATAAGAAGTAACTGACAGAGTGCCTAAAACATGAATAACCTCAATTAAACGGCAAGCAGTAAAAAAGTAAGATGAAAGACACTCTCTGTACGGAAAATCAAGAAGACTGTTTAAGATGTACAAGTTTCTTGTTTATGAATCTGTAAAATCAGACAATCTGCTTTCCTCCCTCTGGACCCCAGGTCCTTCATCCCAGGGATCTAAAATCCTCCCAAAGTGCTACTTATAATCCCTGAGAATAGAGAGCTGTGTAAACAAAGACTCCTAACTGGGGACGAGGTACAAGATTTGGATGGAACCTGAAATGAAGAAGTATCTCTTGACAAGCAGTTGACAGTTGACTGTGGTCCCTCAGGCAAAATCTGATCCACTTGTTTTTGTTGGGCCAACAAACTAAGAACTTTTTTTTTTTAACCTTTTTAAATGGCTGAGGGAAAAGGAGCAAAAAAAAAAAAAAAAAGCTTTATGATATACGAAATTATATAAAATTCAAATTTCAGCACTGATATTGGCATACAGCCTCCAACTCATGTCTGCTTCAGTGCTACATAAAGATAGATGAATAGTTGAGCTGGGCATGGTGGCACACGCCTGTAATCCAAGCAGCTCAGGAGGCTGAGGCAGGTGGATCATGAGTTCAAAGACAGCCTCAGCAAAAGCAAGGCCCTAAGCAACTCAGTGAGACCCTGTCTCTAAATAAAACACAAAATAGAGCTGGGGAAATAGGGCTCAGTGGTCAAGTGCCCCTGAGTTCAATCCACAGTACCAAAAAAAAGGAGGTGAGTAGTTGAAACAAATGTCATCTAGCCCACAAAGTCTAAAGTATTTACTATCTGGCACTTAGCACCACATAAAAATAAACAAAATAAAGGTCCACTGACAACTAAAAAATATTTTTTAAAAAAGACTGAGCTTTCTAAACTGCAAAAAACAGAAAAAAATTACATCACAAGGCTTCAAAGTTGCAAAATGTATGTGACTCCTTTTCCTTCCCCAACCCCCAGGTATAGAAAGTTAAGAAATCAAAGCAAAGGACAGAAGAAGTATTTCTAGGAACTGGAAGCAGGACAACGAACATTCTAGAGGCAATCAACACCAGCTGTTGGATAATGTTCCTCAGCAATGGCAGCACTACCAAGCACAGTTTAGAGAACACTGGCTAACTACCCCCAGACGCTAGGTATTATTGTCATCCGTCTCATAAAACACAAATGGCAGAGTGGGGGATTCCAGCTGAAGGCTGGACAATGACAGCAGCATCCACCCCAGATGGGCCTGAAGATGCAAAAACAAGCAGTAAAGACCACACTCCAGGAACACAAGGGCTCCCCCAGAAAATCTACCTGGGCCTAGAAGATAAAGGAGGGTTGCTTTTTGTAAGCAGTCAGCAGTTAAGAGTCCATGATCAAGGTTCTGAATTTAGCAAGATGTTGCATTTGTCAAACTCTTGTTCCAATTACATGTCACCTCATAAATATTTGCAACTAGTAATACTGCCCAGTCTTTAAGTTTTATTATTTTAAGGGGAACAAGAGATACAGACATTAAGATATAACAGAGGCCTTCATTTTTTGTTTTGTCTTGCCAACCAAATCACATCTCCTGGTAATAAAATTCTTCAGTGGTTTCTATTCATATAGAATAAGATATAATCTTCCCTTCATGATCCGCAGAGCTCTCTATGATCTGCCCCTGCTTATCAATCCAGTTCAATAGAGAGAGGTATTCTTTAGAAACATTTTTCATCCCATCATACCAGAAATTCCACACTACAATTTTTGCCACTGCCACTGCCAGCATTTAACAGTGCTGTCTTATACTGTGCCGTGCATTTTACATGCCTCATCTAATTTAGTCCTCAATATAATCATGTAAATTAGGTGTTGCCATCCCTATTCTGCATATGACGGCATGAGGCTGGGTGTCTAGTAAATATGATGAAAAGGGCAATAGGTAACAACAGACACACTGGACAAACACTGTATAAAAGCCACCAAAGGCCAGGCATGGATCCATTCATTTGGTGAATAGCTAAGAAGCGACGGGAAGAACTAGAAGAAAAGGAAAAAGAATAAAAGCAAGAAAGAACATCCCTTGAAAGCAAAACTAAACAAAAGAGAAGGGAGCAGGGAGTCATAAATAAAAACAGAAGTGAAGCTTCAGTCCAGGTAAGTGCAAAACAGCTAAGTACACAGAGGGATGAAGGTGCAAGGAGAATAGAGCCAGAGGGCTCACACCTGTGAGCAAAGCCAAAGTGGGGAAGGAGACCATCCTGGCGCCCTCTTAGAAAGGCCAGTCCCACCCCTACAGTCTTCCCAACACTATCATTCCTCTGTGTGTGAAAACTCACGGAGCATATACATGCATTTCTGTTACGTAACTTCATAAACCCGGACTGCATTCCAGACTGGAGATGCAGATTCCTGCCAGGCATGGTGGCATACACCGGTAATCCCAGAGGCTCCAGAGGCTGAGGCAGGAGATTTGTGAGTTCAAAGCCATCCTCAGCAACAGCAAGGCCCTAAGCAATTCAGTGAGACCCTGTCTCTACATAAAATATAAAATAGGACTGGGGAATGTGGCTCAGTGGTCAAGTGCCCCAGAGTTCAATCCCCAGGACCAAAAAAAAAAAAAAAAAGATGTTGACTCTTAAATATTCATTAAAAAGGCTCAAGAAATGTACAAGATCAGATACAAAAAAAAACACCTCAATTATCAATTATCTCTACGTACTAGTCCATCCAGTGAGTGAGTAAGCCAGTAGAGCCTGGAAGCTGTACAATCAATTTACAATGTGTCTCACAAACACCTATTTCAAGGGCAGCAAGTAAACAAAAACAATGAGGGGAACAACAGAAAACCATGTTCACAGCCACACATGCCCCCTTAGAAGTCAAACCATACCTGCAGTGGCAGAGGCACCGTTGGCTCTTGGTGTGACCAGCTTGTGCTTTTTCTGTTTTCCACACTTGCATTTATGTTAAATAAAACTGCATTAATATAACTGGTGACATTGCATACAGACACAGACACAGACACATGAATTTATGTCTACAAGATGCCAAAAATACTTACTAGTATAAAAAAAATAACCCTTATATCTAACCATAGAAAAACAAGGCCAATTCATAATCTTTCTCCACTCAAAACCTTTCCCCTCACTCTCTGCATGGAACAACCCTTCTGGCCATTCTGCGGCCTTCCTTTGAAATTAAGAGTCCTCGTGGACTATGGAAGCTGTAACTACATATTAAGAAATTCTGACCCAAGAATCTAAACAGAAGCTTCAAAATAAAAAAATGGGGCTGTATTTTTGTAGTTGTAGTTGTGGCTCAGTGGTAGAGCGCTTGCCTAGCATGTGTGAGGCACTGGGTTCAATTCTCAGCACCACATTAAAAAAATAAATAAAAAATAAAGATATTGTGTCCATCTACAGCTAAAAATATTTTTTTAAAAAAGTGAAGGAGTACTCAAAAATCTGAAGCGTTCTCTAGCTATTTTTGAACCAACATTTGATATTTTGAAAGTCGAAAGTCCACGATTTAAACACTTCATAATATACTTCGGTTCAAGTATTATTACTAAAATTACTAAATCCAAGAAAGGAGAGCATTTTTCTCAGTAGAAATACACACTGAATGAACAGAAAAGAATCTGGGCATAAAGAATTACTGACATAACATAATCAAGCTTTCAGAGACTAAAAATGTATTTTTGCTTCATCTAATGATAATGTGAAGTAAAATGTTAACAAGCACAAGTTTACTTCCAATTCACAGCCCACACTCCCTCCTAATCATCCACATGGCAATGCTACATCTAACACTTCAGAAGGGTCTGACCCAGACCCAGGTCCTCCAGGGCAGAGCTTTGAAAGCCAGCAGGAGCTGGGAGAGTGGACCAGGCTCACACCTCGCTAGAGCAGCGCCAACAGCCAAAGGCACAGTGCTGCTAAAACTGGGTCTCCATCCTTTCGACAATGTGTTTCACGCCTCATTTGCTATGAAGAGTTACAACATTTTAGTCAAGAAAGCAATTTGATTTTTTCCACAGCAAAATATATAACAGTATTATTCCAACTAATGCATAACTGGTATTCCAACTCCAGGCCACTGGGTGAAGTTCACACTGCGATACAGACAGAAACCAAGTTCCACTTTCAGACATGCAGCAGAAAACACTCAGCATCCTTACATGAATTTTCCGTGGCTATAAAATAGAATCAAGTAAAAGAAGCCCTATTGTGTTGTTTTCACAATTATTTTGTTATTTGAGATCACGACAATTCATGTGTACTGATGATTACATCAAGGATAGTTTCAAAAATAATGATGAATACACTCAAGATCCTGTCCTATTTATGGCTATCCAAATCAGAAGGTCACATTCTGCATTGACAATAGAGCACAGTGCTCACGGATCTCAAGTATCTTAGATTTTACAAGATTCAAGTGAAGGCTCTAGAGTGCTGTCCCACAGAACTTCCTGCAGTGATGAGAATGTTCTAGATCTCTGCTGCATGTAGGCTACTGTACACTTATAATATGGCTACTGTAACTCAGAACTGAACTTTTAATTTGTTTAATGTTAATTTCAATAGCCACACACAGCTAGCAACTACCACAGTGGGAGAAGTTCTAGAGTATATGTTTAATGCTGAATGCTCTTTCGGCTAGAAAAAGATTCTTTACACTAATGTTCTGATCCTGAGTTTTCTTTCTCTGTGGAAAGTGGATGGTAATGAACACTAGCCCAAGTACAAAAAGGGTTCACATTCTCATCAAAAAGAAACACCATACTCCATATCTGCTTCTAACAGTGGGGCAGAGGGATATGCACAGTAATGATGTCGGCCATGGGGAAACGGGGCCCCAGCAGGTGCCTTAGAGCTATGCCTCTCAGGACCCCTTCAAAGAAGAAAATGACCCTTGTTTCACCTGCTGGCTGAGAATCTTCCTATTGAGCAGCGATTCCACTTTGTCTCTCTTTCTAACCAAATGATGTCCCCTATGGGAAGGGAGATCTTTCTTCAAGTTTTTCAATATCCTCACAGAATGTCAAGATATTGTAAATGCAAACAAGCAAACAAACGAAATCCTAGTTATACCAACAACATCTGAGACATAAATTCAGACCTCCTGTAAAACTGTACTCACTCCACCCACCTGAGACCAAGACAGCACAGGGTCTAAAAAGGCAGAGTCAGAAGGCCCAGGTTCCTCTTCCTGGATATTGACCTGGACTCGCCCAGGCTGGACCTTGGCCTACTTCTCTGTAAAGCAAGAGCAAAAACAGAGCCTGCTGCAGAGAAAATATATGTAGAGTTCTTAGCGTTGTCTTGACACCTACTCACCATTCAGTAAACTGCTTTATATTTTTAATCATTCAATACTTAATATGTCAGTACAATGGCAAAACAATTGATCTCCCTTTGAGGTTTCAGGTACAATGAGGGAATCTGACCTACAACCTGTAATACTTATAAGGGGACATTTTTGTGAATTGTAATTTAAACAGTGGGTTTATTATAAATACATAGTAAAAAATATATTCCTGTGTTACCAAAGATTTTAATATCAACAAATCCACACACACACAGAGAAAAACAAGATATTTTTAGTATCCAATCCTGAGTGACCACCCTAAAATCCAAGACTTCAGAGAAGGTAAGAAGAAAACGTACAATAGTAACTTTACACCAACTAGCCATCACCATACCCAAGATCACTACCACAGAGCTGATTCCCAAAACACAGTGATCTCTGGTGTAAGAAGTTTCTCCAGGCATTCAGAGATGTCTCCACCAGACCAGCTGATACACTGCTTCAAGGTGACCAAAGTGGAAAAGAGCACCCAAAACACACTGGTACTTCACAATATTACAAAACTTATTTTCTGGAAATGTTCATAAATTTTATTTGTGCAAATGTGGCTCTTCCCCCTCAGCCTACAGGGGAAGTGAAATGAGCAACACTCTTAACACAACAAAGGAGCCGCCTGCACTCTGAAATCACAGCTCAGGTCTGACTCCCAGTGCCATTGCCTGATGGCCTGGGCAAAGCACATGTGTTCCCCACCCCATCCTGCGTTCTTAGATTCTATCAAATGAGGACAGACAGCAAAATCTGTCACCTAGGATTGCTGCAAGGATTAGGTAAGAGGACTCAGATAACAAGCACAAAGAGTCCCTCCCCATGCCAGACATGACCCCAGGCACTGGAGGCACACAGAAAGACAGGCCTTCCATCCTTGCCTGAGCAGCTCCAATAAACTAGAGCAAAGGGTCAGGGGACATTTAGGGAGCCATGACAGGAGAAGCCCAAATGGTGCCTGGGCACACAGAGAGCCGACGGTAAGCATGAGTTTTCTACCTCTGTCTTCCAACTAACTAAAGCTGTTAAAACTCAAACGAGAAACCCCATTTCTCATTCAACCATCGTGAAGCCCCTTTCTCATTTCCTGTTCATTCGTGGACCTGTGCAACCTGCTTCCTGCCTGATTCTTCCACTGATGTGGACACCAATGGCCACAGTGCCGCCTCCACTCTCATGGACGCTCCTCAGTGCTCAGCATGGCTGTGCCCATCTTTCCTCCAGAAGCCCCTGCTTCCCAGGCTGCCGTGGACCTCCACCAGGTTCCATCTCCCTCTCACCCCTTAAATGCTACTGCTCTGCTGTCTTTTCCATGCACGCGCTCCCAAAAGCAATCTCAGGAACCCCCACTTTCAAAGAACACAGAAGTACACACAGGCCCTAAGGGCCCATCCCACTCTGTGTCCCTGTTTTCTTTACACCAAATGAGCTGTCCAAAGCACATCTCAAACCCAACATGCCCAAAAGCAAGGCCTGGAATAAGCAGGTAGGCAGATCTGAAACAAGAACACCTTCAAAAATCCCATATGGTTTCTTCATACAATGCCATATGGTTTCTGCTCGTGGGGTCAGATGAGAACTCTGTGTCTATACCACCTTGTCCTCTCTGGCTGAGGAGACAAAGGTGGCAATGGGGACACAAGTTGTGACTTCAACCACTTACAGTGAAAATGTCACTTATGTGACGTAAGCTGTGCATGCCGAGCATTTATAAATTTCAGAAATAACTATGATAGTTCCTTTATGAACTGACTTATCACATGTTCATACATAGTCCCATTACTAAATAAACATTTTGAAAGTGTCCCATTTTTTTCTCTTGTCCTATGCTTTTTTTAAAAGAGATTCCTTTTTCTTAAATGGGCCTTTATTTTGTTCATTTATTATATGTGGTACTGAGAATCGAACCCAGTGTGTCACACATGCCAGGCAAGTGCTCTACCACTAGCCACAGCCACAGCTCCTTTTTTTTATATATATATATATTTTTTTAGTTGTAGGTGGACACAGTATCTTTATTTATTTTTATGTGATGCTGAGGATCGAACCCAGTGCCTCACACATGCAAGACGGGCACTCTACCACTAAGCCACAGCCCCAGCCCAACCCCAGCTCCTCTTGACCTATGCTTTTAGGTTTCAGTTTTTCAATCCAGGAGCAAACTTTCATGGTAATCAATGCCCCCATCACACTGTCTTGTACATGGCAGTATTCCTTCCTATATCACTAAAACCAACTTGGAACAATGAGTTCTAGGCTGCAAACAAGGATGTCTATTTTGCACCTATCTATAAATGTCCTTGTCCTCATGTTAAACAATGTTCAGTTCTTGATTCCGCTGTACTGCTGCTCTATGATAAAGGCTACCACTTCCACCCGTGTAGCCAGTTGGTTCTGCTATCTCTGGGATTAAATCAGTAATGATATAATATTCTAAACAATAAAGTAAAATGAAATATTAATATAAAAGAGGAAATGAGACACAAGTGACACAAGTTTTCATTTAATTCTAGGCTAAAACAGCATTATGGGGGATGTCATTTGGAACTATATCTCAG
The DNA here is from genome assembly GCF_001458135.2 of Marmota marmota marmota. Classification (NCBI taxonomy): domain Eukaryota; kingdom Metazoa; phylum Chordata; class Mammalia; order Rodentia; family Sciuridae; genus Marmota; species Marmota marmota. The sequence continues at coordinate 10,066,849 of NW_025999983.1, forward strand.
CTTCAAGTTAAGGAGTGAGCAGGAAGCAAGGAAAACAAGTTGAAAAGTCAGACAACAGAATGGAGCCAGCACTCTGATCTTTCCTCCTGCTCAGACACTTCTACAGTATTGGTTAACTGAAATTTAACTGATATTGCTTGTATAAGACAGCACTGTGAGCCAAACTGTGAGATTTGGTCATTGATAACTTTTTAAAAAGAAAGATAGGGAAGCTTTTTCCAGTACTGAGCCTACCCATAAGACAAAACCAAAGAATGACAGAAAGGGTCTCAGCACCCACCCCAACGCTTTGAGCCCAGCACCAACCGCTCTGGCTCCAAAGGGGCCATGTGGCAACAGATAATTATAATCGCACGTCATAGAACAACTCTGCCAAAGAAGCAGGGGAGTTTTCTGCGTACATCTGTTTTTCTTTGTACGCTGTGGACTAATGGCTTGATTCTTTTAATAATTTTGTGCACTGGGGGTGTAGGTCAATGGTAGAGCACCTACCTGGCATGTGCAAGGTTCAGTCCCCAGCACCGGGCGGGGGGCGGGGGGGGGGGTTGTTGATGTTGATGTTGGTGTTTAGTTGATAATTTTCACTATCATAACAGTTCACTTTGGGCATGTAATGAATATTACATTTTATTCTGTTGGTTTCTTACTTTACAATTCTTTCTGTTGCCTATAGTTTTTCTCCTCTCTCCAACCTTCTGGCCCCTGCCTTTCACCAGGCCTCTCTATTTTCTTGCAATCCTGTTTCTTGGGATTCACAGCCTCTGGCCTCATAACACAAGTGACCTGTGACACTGTCCAATCTGCTATCTATTCTTTTATCCAAAGTGACTGAGTACCTACTATGGGCTGCTCTCAATGGAGTTCATCACTCCCCACCCGAGAAACTCCAGTAACAGCCACACTGAAATAAGTCCAGATGGAAGAGAATCTACACTTCTCTTTAAACATCAATACATTATTTTACAGTGTCCTTTGATAACCCTAAGCAATGAACTAGACTGTGGTATGCAGTTCCCCTGACGGGTGAATGTAAATTAATGCTCAGTAACACTATGGGAAAAACCCAATAGCCACCCTTGTGCCCTTGCAGCACGGCTGCTTTTCTCATCTTTGTCTGATAGTGACTGTGGAGTCTTACAATAAAACCCTGCAGTTATAACAATGTACTTTTACATGTATTAACAATGACCAAAAAGTACGCTTATTGAAGTATTACTTCCAGCTCTTCAATGGCCTTCCAGAGAAGAGGCAGACTCCGCAGCCCAATGGTGGCCTGTGAATGTCTACTCCCAAGGGTGGTCCTGATGCACAACTGGATTTGAGAAAAACTCCTTAATTCTACCAGTTTGCTCGTCTATCAAACAGACTTACAAGACTGTTGGGAGATGCAGTGTGCCTGGCACACACAGTAGGTATCCAATAACTGCAGCTGTTCCTACTACGGAACACCACACTATTAGTCAAGTTTCTAAAGCTGCAATTCTTCATTTGAGAAGAAGCAAACATTTACCAGTTTTACCAGTCATCCTGACCAGAATGAGAGGCTAAGTTCATTTCCCCATCTCAGGGCCCCAGGCAGATCACCCTTTTCAAAAATCATACAAGCCCGGCTACTGACTCACTCACACTGATATTTTTCTTGCCTCGTCTGCACCCCGCTGGCCACTCTCCTGCACTGGTGCCCTCTGCTCTCCCAGGAGGACTACCCTATGCTTGGTTACAGGCCAGCCTTGAGGATTCTCCAACCAGAGTTCCTGTCTGCCTCCTGGGGGGCTGTCACCCTCCACATCCACTCTTCCTTCAGCAGATGGGGATGTACTTGCTGCTCCATCTTTCCAGCTGCACCCAAACATGCCAGCAGCACTACAGTCCTGTCCTCCAGGGACTGTCACCTTCACATCTTCAATGAATGAAGAGCCCTGAAAGCAACACATTCTGTGTGGTCATGATCAGACACTTTTCCTAATAATCTTATTGTTCCTCACAGGAAAAAGAAGCAAGTCTTCCTCAGGTCAGAAGATGACTTTGCTTCCCCCTTAGCCCACTGCATCCATTAGGCACACGCCCCGCACAGATGTCCGAAGGAATCACCTCTTTCATACCCCAAGGAAAGAGCTGCGTATCAAGAAAAATTCCCAGCACCTGGGACAGAGGCTCTGATGCCTAATAGTATTTCATTAGCCCTAGTGTACACAGAAACGCTCAGCCTGAAAGCCACACAAAAGCATTCGTAAGTTTTCAACTGCCCTAATCACCCTCCTTTTGCCAAGAAACTAGCTGGAGTACTACTTCAGACCTATTATTCTCAGAAAGAGAAATTTCCTTCTGAATACTCTGTGTATCAACCTAATCAAGTATCATGACTATTATTTATACTGAGTTGTACTTTAATTCCAAGTGTGTACATTGACAAGGCAAAGATAAACTTCTTTTAAAACTATTTTACCTAATAACTCTAGTTTTATCCAAAATTTCATTGTTCATCAATTACAGTTATTAATCATTACAAAACTGAGTGAGAACTCTCATGTGAGTTGAATTCTAAGCACCAATTCATTTCAGAATTTTACTGCACAAAGCCAAGAAGAGCTGTCATACAAGTGTCAGAAACGTATCTCTGTGTTTCTTTGAAAGGTCCACCTAAATTAAATGCATCTAAGGCCACATGTCTGCCCACAGTATTAAAAGTATTTAATTCTAAAGTATCATTTAAGAAATGAACAAAAATTCAAGAGATTTCAAACACAGGTTGGAAAGGAAGAGAAAGAGTAGTCAGAACTTATTAGAAGAGCCCACAATGAGAACTTCTTTTTCTAAGTCAACACTGTCCTTCCATCTGGCTGGCTGCTGCACTGCAGGTCCTGCACCTCGGCACGTCCATCACCCACACCGCGCGAGCTTTCGCGCTGGCCCAGGGAGAAAGCCCGCCTGCCTGTCCAAACTGCCTGGGCTGTCTGTGCACGTTCCATGTGAATCCAATTTCCTTGCATTACCTCTGCCCAGGTCAGGGATGAATGGCTGTCAAATTCCCAGTGGAATAAAAAGAAAAACCCTTTCTTCCTGAGGCAGCAAGTTTCAATTCACAGAGCACATGGCTAATCTACATGTGTGAAGGTCACGGCACTTCAGTCAGAGAGGTTAAGAATGGAGCGGCTCACGTAAGGGGCTGTCTTAAACATCTTGGCATGATGCCCAACAAGTAAGATTGTTGAAAAGCAATAGATAGCTTCTGGCAACAGCAAGGGGGAAATATTTTGATCATGTGATGCTGTACACACTACCTAGTTTATTTCACATATGAAATACTTTCCCAGTCCCTAAAAATTACCACATACATAAAACAAATACAGATTTCAGCTTCACCAGTTTAGCTATGCTAGCAGAAGTCCCTCTTCAAAAAATGATTTATATGAAATTTCTAGATTCGCTAATAAAACTTCAACATACTGACAACTGGTTGGCTCAAATATCTTACCAGCTGACTACAACTTCTTTGCATTAGCTTTTCAATGAAGCATGAAACTACTTAGTCCACAAAAGGATATTTAGGATACAAAAATCATATTCCTTTAAGTTATTCAAGCGTCACTGTCTTAAATACAATTCCTCTTCTCCATTACCCCTCATTCTCTCCTTCTCACTAATCACTTACTAAGACAAAATACAAAACTGCTTTTTGCCTCCAGTTTTCATTAACCAATTGCTGAATAAAATACTGGTGTTTAAAAGTGCTCATGGTTCTGAACAATCTCAAGTGGAGGAGGAAGGACAAGGTCTCACTCATCATACAGGACGGACACCAGGTGAAGGGGATGAAACCCAGAACTGTGAGCAAGTCTCCACTGCAGGACCGGCCCTTCCTGCCCCATCCAATGATTAGAAGATGCTGGCTCTAAGGCAGGGAAGGGAAGGTTCTCAAGGCCAGCAAACTCCGAACCAGTGTGACTATGATTTTAACCTATTTAATACAGGGAGAAAATTAATTAGAAGCAAAAGTCCAATTTGGAAGTTGTCTGCCTACCAACAACTTCCCTCAACTCAAAATTTAAATCGCTTAGAGGCCAGAGCTGTTCAATCCATATTTCCAATTAAGTGGAATAGGAAGCAATACAAAAATCTCCCACAAACTATCTTGATTAATTTATTCACCAATATTTACTTAGTGACCTAAGGATCCCTTTATGCTAAACAGGGAACACAATGTTCAAAAGCTTACAAATATTCTCTGGATACATATTTATCTGGACAGACCAGGGCCCTACACACCTAGGTCACAAAGTATTTGTTGATAGTTTGATAAGAGCAAAACTAAATTCTTCAAATATCAATATTTTGAAGTTATTTTTCCTTTCTTAAAAGTATGACTATTTTTTTAAGAAACATAAAAACTACAACAGACATTTTAGAAATGCTCAGTAACTAACTTTGACTAGACATTTGACAAGGTAAAGAGAAACAGAGGGGCTGGACAGGGTTGCGCACTAGGCAGTCACTCAGTACCTTATAAAGGCTACTCCTCAAAATAAAAAACACAACTCTATGAATTAACTATAGTTTCTCATTCCTATAGAAATGAGGAACTATAAAGCACAGAGAAATAAAGTAACTTGCCTGAGGTCACACAGCTAGTAACTGTCCAAACTTCCAGATCTTCTAACCTGGGTTCTGGCTCTTCAGCTTGCCCCTGCTTCCATCAGGTTAACTTCTGCTCATCAACCAAGTCTTAGCTGATCAGCAGGTGCCTTCTGTTCCTACCCCAATCCTCAATCTAGTCTATGAGAAGTGCCCCCCTAACAAAACTTCCTTACGCTGCCTCAGTGGACATGTTTACTTGTCCTTAATCATCGGGCCCTAGTCACCAAAGGACTCCACAATCAAATACAGTGCAAAACACACAGCAGGCACCACGTGTGTCTGATGCCCATATTCTTGCCATGATGGCAAGAAGCCCTGACACATATAAAACTGTTCAATAAGTGAAACCTGTCAATGTACTTGAAGCACCTTGTCCAGTAGATCTAATGGTTTCTTCTCACTTACTGCAATCAATTATTCTTCTGCAGTGCTAGTTTGCCTACTGAGAAGAATGCATACATGCCATGGTATAGACAGAAAGAAAACCTCCTCTTTGGGACACAAAATTATCATTTTTATTTTATTAACATATATACTTACAACTGGGCTTCTCTGTTTTAAATATGAATAAATTGTGACATAATCCCTCTCTGTCAAAAAATAAATAAATAAAACTGTTCAATAAGGTTAAGAAATGACCCAAATATTAAATTCTTTGTGCTAATGATAATGTGAAGTCATTTCTTTCATAAAACATCATATGGATGACACCCAAAATAAAATCCAAATTAGGATCACTTTCTCATCAACATCACAGCACCTAAGAACAATCTGCAAGCACAGTCAGTCTGTCCAGTACAGCCTGGGTAGACTTCCTTACAACAGATATTGAAAATGGGTAACACAGTCTTCAGAAAATATTCATTTTGGATACATAATCAACTACTCTTCAAGCATGTTTTAGATGATGCATTTTGAGGGACATAGTCTTTCTGAGTAAGAGCTGGAAAAGAAAAATGTAGTCATTTACCTTAATTTCTACTTGGTAAAACACCAAGAGTTAATGATAATTCATCAGGGAGAATTATGGATCATAGGCTGTATTTACACTCTGTATCTGAAGCCCAAGAGGTGCTTAGTAAGTATTTGTTCATAATAGAATTAAATTTCGTTTTATAAATCTCATAATAAAACAAACAGAACTGTCTTTACATGTTTGAGGCAGCTCCTGGCATTCTCAGACTTGACATTCCCCTTTTCAACTATTTAAGAGCAGTCCTAACCTCCAGGTGTAATAAATTACAATTCTGCTAGGGACCAAATATGAATATACTCAGTGAAGTTGAAGCAGACACAGAAGCAAGTTATTTAACCAATAAGAAGCCAAAGTCGGGCTGGGGTTGTGGCTCAGTGGTAAAGCGCTTGCTAGCAAGTGTGAGGCACTGGGTTTGATCTTCAGCACCACATAAAAATAAATAAAATAAAGGCATGCTGTCCATCTACAACTACAAAAAAAATTTTAAAAATAAACAAATAAAGGTATTGTGTCCATCTACAACTAAAAAATTTAAAAAAGAAAAAGCCAAATTCCAGCACCCAGAAGCTTCAAATTTTAAATTTAAGATTCTAGTTCTAAATTTTTGAAATTTTGTTCCTTGGCAAAAACTAGTACTCCTGAAAAGCCAATCATTTTTGCAGGTCATTTGCTAGTGACTTTTGTAGCCAGAAGAAAGAACTTAATAATTAACACTAATCCTGGAACCGAGAACGGAGTAGAAATTTGGGTATAATGACATCAGCCCACTGCAGCTCTACCGGTAACCAAATCCAAGAGTTCCGATCAGTACCAAACCACATTTCTTGGGGAAAATTACAATAGAATGCGCAAAAAGTGAGTCTTAACACAGGCCTCGGTTTGTATTCACTGGTCGTGCCTGGGACCTGGTGCAGTGGCGCTGAGCTGATCAGGCACTCTCTGCAAGCAATTCACAATGGCACAGGATTTGGAGCAGGGAGGGTTTGGGCATCCCTAACTGTCAGAGGCAAGGGCTTGTCCTCAACCATACCCTGAAGTGCGGCAGCACAAGGCATAGAACAAGAAACCCAGCCACACCCCTCTTGGGAAGGCAGGTGGGCAAAGAGGACACACCAAAGGTTTTACCTCCAAGACTTCAGCAGAGGTTTCCAAACCCAGCCTGTAGCAACATTCCAGACAAGGAAACTGGGCCCCGGCTGGATGGAAGAGTGAATAGGCACCCAAGTCCCCAAATGAGCCCATGTCTGACCGCTTACTTCCAAGCCATGATCTTTCCACTGCATTGAACCCCTCATAAGACAGTCTTTTCTCTCATAAATCCTCATAATCATAAATACACTGATATTCAACAAATACACCAGTCTCTTAGGAAATAGTCTGCTTCTTCAGAAAGATACCTGCTCAGCAGCAGCAACATTTGACATTTGTTTCCAAGGTCATCATAATTCACTGGGTAAAATGAAATTATTATTAAAAAATATTCACTGGAAACAAAATTTAAAGGATCTCACACTGGGCTTATAGCTTGATGTATGGCTAGTTCTTAATATTTCAAAAATTAGATGCCAAATTCTTGATCAATTTTGGAATTACTAATCATTTTTTAAAAATCAAGCTATGAAGTATGGCAAATAGTTGAACTTCTAAGATGCTCATCATAAAAAGAAACAGGAGATGATACTAAGAATTCCGGAACTGCCTCCACTCATCATCACTGCCTCGTTTTCTGAAAGGTTTATTTCAGGACCCAGAAGCAGTAGCTGAATTTACTCCTCAGCCAGCATACATTATCTAAACAGTTACCAAAAATACCCCAGCAATCTAAGTGTCTTCCTAAATCTGAGCAGACTGTTTAACTTTTTTCCAAGAGTCTGTGTAATGTAGAAAACTGAGAAAAAGAAAAAGGACCATTCTATATAAATTTGAAAGTGATTATATTTTCCCTTATTTAGTTATTATTCTCTGTAGTGGATCTACATTTTGCTCTGGCACAAAGCCAATACCTGACTGGGAGAAATGGAAAAGTTGGGATAACAACAGCCACATCCTATCAAGCACAATGACTTGTGTTACCCAAAGCCACTCCCTCACCCAAAAAACTGGGCCACTAGGCTGCTGACCCACAATGCTGCTACAGACACTCTGTTAAAATGAGCTAGTTCTAACTCAATGATGCCAAAATCCATAATCCACGGGAACAAACACAAGCGCCAGCAGCAACCCAGACCCTAGCCACTGCCTACATCTCACTCAGGCTGAGTGAGAAAATGTGTGCTCCGTAAGGAGTGCCCATCTGATTGCTGGGAGTGGACATTTATGGAACAGACACCTGACAGCACACACAAATACTAAAATGTCTATGCCTTAAAGAAATAATTGGTGCTTCTTAAGGAGCAGTCCATTTCCTCTGTGTCCTCCATGGAATCCGACGCTAAAAGTACGTAACTGAACATGTGAAGAGGTGGCTACCTTTCAGCATCCACAGCAATTAAAAAACAATTCTAATATTTTATACACACTCACACACACACACACGTGCACAAAAGGCTGTTCATAAGAAAGAAGTATCCCTTTGCAGCAGCCTTTAAAATGTAATTAAAAGGCCAACTGTCTTAGTTTAGGAATTTTTCTATGTACAGAGAATTTCTATGTACAGAGATAAAAGCTAATGACATGAGGTGGAGCACAAAACCCTACCAAAGAGGACACAGCATCACCTGGCCTGGCTCTCTACCCTGGGCGGATGATGAGAAGCCCAAATACCCACAACACAGCAAGAACGGGAAAAATGACTACCATCAATGGTCTTCGATACTAGGAGAAAAACAAAACTAAATGTTTAAGAGAGGCTAAAGGCTGGGGCTATAGCTCAGTGGCAGAGTGCTTGCCTAGCATTTGTGAGGCACTGGGTTGGATCCTTAGCACTACATAAAAATAAAATAAAATAAAGGTATGCTGTCCATTCACAACTACAAAAAAAAAATTTTTAAAGAGAGAGGCTAAAAATGCAAATGATAAGAGAACTATGAAAAGGGAAGAGTTCATGGTAAGAGCTCATTTCTACACCCTATCATCCAAACAAGTCCCAGGTTTCACTCAAAAAGAAACAAACCAAAAATACCCCAAACCTTCAAACTTCAGAAAAATTCCAAAAAGCTGCTATTAAACTTTCAATGACACATCTGCAACAAAACAATTAACCTAAATGATACAGCTCCAAAAAGAATCTGCGAAGATTATTATAAAGTTAGAAGGGGGAAGAAGTGATGGACTGATTAAAAAAAAACAAACGAAAAAGATTACCAGCATTTCCAGGGGCTGCAGAGGAAGACTTCACTAATAGACTAAGAAAAGGCAAAACTGACTATCACAGAAACAAGATCACTTAGAATACACAGCAATAGCAAGCGATTTCAAAGTCTGACATGAAGAATTCGAAGAGAAAAACACTTTAGGAAGATGAAAATGTGTTGAACTAGATGGTGGTGATGGCTGTACAGCAATGTGAACATATTTAATGCCAATGGCCTGTATGCCTCTAAACGGGTAAGATGGTAAATTTTACATTATGTGTGTTTTACCACTATAAGAAAATATACACCTGCATGTATAAATTTTTAAGCACCCCATTACCAAAAAAAAAAAAAAAAGGCGGCACAGCATTGTTCATGAAAGACTTTCTCCTCTTCAGTAAGTATGACCTCCCCTGTAGAGTTGTAGACTAGTAAGTCTTATCTAGGTTTTCAGACTCATCTTTCCTGAAGGCCAGATGAGATACTAAGAAGTGCACCCTGTAGGGTGAGAAGATCCAGAGAGGCCTGGTCTCAGCTAGTTCCAAAGGACTGTCTTGCTACAATAGTCCACTCCAGATTCTGCTGCCATCTACCTGATTTTAATAATGGAAATAAGAGGGTCTACTGGTAAACCAGATAGGCTTTAGACTTTAAGGCTTTAGTCTCTTTCTCAGCAATGAATATCATTCAAGAAACAATTTAATTTCATCATTAATTCATCTGTCAAATAGTAACCTTCTAATATTCTTGGCATCGATCCATACGTGAGTTTGAAAACTGCCTGCTGGACCCAATACAAATAAGTAAATCTAAGGAAATATTTTCTTGCTATTACTATAGGTTAAAAACTTTGAAAGTAAAATATGTTTGTTGAAAACATACTGCGGACTCATGTATGGTATTTTGATAAATTCACTTATTCAGTTAATGTGAATCATTAAAACTATAGGTTGTAAACCAATAATACAACAAATGTAGATGTTACCATAGGGTAAAATAATATATGCTTATGTACAGGCAGATAATGATAACAAATGACACCTAAATTATTTCCTTTACATCAAATTTCTGAAAGAAAAAGTCACTAAAGTATACCAAAATCAGAATTAATTTACTGAATCACCCCCATTAAACCAAAAAGGACAATTTACTCTTGTGCAAATAACCTCCAAACTAGAAAAAAAAACAATACAGTACTGCATTCTAGGTTTGTGAAATGTAAACACACTCGTGGTGGCTACAAACTTCTGCTTGGTGCTCCTCCCCCACACTGCAAGGAACTAGGATTTGGGATTCCTCAGCCTGGAGCAGCACACACAGCAAGTGTGCACAGCTCAGCTTTCCAGGTCCACAGAGACTCTCGCAAAAGCCTCCTGTTGGAGGAAAGACACCTCTAAGAAAGGACACAACTGAAAACTAGCCAAAGTCAAAAAAGCCTAAGAGGTGGGATTTGGTCACAGCATTGTAAAATGTCACAAAATTTTTATAACATCCATTTTGAAAATCTAAATATTGCAAAAAAAATTAATAGTGTTGAGTTTTACCAATATTAACTTCAGCCTCCATAAATCTGTGGTTTTTCAGAAACACATAACAGTTCTATCAAACAAAAATATCAACCTTAAATGAACATCTACACACAAGCCAAAATGAAAGTGACACGAGTGAAATCTCAGTCCCTTTGCACAAAATATGGCTCAAAGCACACAGATCCAGGACCTGGGGATCATCAGCTAGTATACAGTGAGAAACGCCTCCTGATCCAGGACCGGCATAAACTAAAACAGCTCTAGTCCAAATCCAAATCTGCATCACCCATCAGCCCACAAAATGAGGAAAAAAAGGTCTTGGGCCTCAACCAAATGTAAATCAAACCACCCGCCTCTTAGGAGAGGAACGGGTTAAGTAAACCAGCCGATCCTCACCGTTTGCAATGAGGTCAGTTCCTATCACATCCGAAGTTGTCCTTTTAAATATACCCAATTCCAAATTATACAGGAATAAAAGCCATTAATAAAAAATAGAGCCAAAATTTCCACCCCATTCTATTACACCTGCTTTCTTTAAAAGAAGTCCTTCTAGGGAAACTAAAATGAGCTTATATTAAAGTCTTACTGGACATTGTCTTATATTTTTTAAATTGGTTCTCAAACCAGAATTCATAGTATTTTTATACTGGAGTAAGGATGCTTTTCTCTTCATTAAAAGTATAGTAAAGGAACAAGATTTAGAGGTTAAGTACATTAATCAAAGTGTCCAAGTATGGTCTGCATTATTTCCATATCCATAACACACTTCTGAGGCAATACAATGTTGAGAAAAATGGAACAAATATATAAAAAACCTGGTCAAAAACTCTTTCTTAAAAGCAGACAAATAAACCAAAGTAAAAAAGGATTCCAGTTTCCCACTACAGACCAAAGGTAAGAATGTGTTGTTCCCTAGAAGGTACTCAATGATTTAGTGTTAATGTAAACATAAATTTAAGTGATAGCTGTCTAATGGTGGTTACCACTAAGAAAACAACAATAACAGCAACCACCAAAAAAAAAAAAAGACCGAAAAGATCAAGTAGCACAAAAATCAGGATTCCCAATAAAAACAATTTTAAGCCATAAATAATTTTATCCCATATAACAGAAAAACAGAAAAGTGTAAACATTTTGCTACATTTTCTTTTTAAAATGATAGGCCTTTTGTATGAATCACCAGTTTCACCTATATATACCTTCTGTGGCAAATTTAGGCCACAAAAATCTTTATAAGATTTAAAATATCAAATAACCTAAAATTTCATAGGGGAGTAAGCAGGTAATCTTAAGATACAATGTATCTTATGCACATCTTAAGGTAATCAGTAATAAGTTTGCTGATTCCTGCTTTGTAAAGCCAGCTAATCACTTCTCTTTTAATGGTAAGACTCTTTTTTATTACATTGTATTAAATTCTATAAAAATGAAAATAAAATAGCATGAATGGAATTCAACACAAACGTGGACATCATAAAATCTCTATGTATGAGCTGACCTCAGTGTTCCTTTTAAGACTGCTCTATCTGAATACTTATCTCAAAAAAATCCAGTAACAAACTCAATCATAAAATGACTTATTTCACTCTAAAGACTCCCTCCAATGTGCTTTATTCCCAATTACAAAAACATTTGCTACCCAGTATAAACCATTTCTTAAAATCAAAAATGAAACTAAATATATTCAAGCTCAAAATTTTTTTTCATTATTTAACAAAATGATTTAATAACATTTTATGATCTATAGTCAGGTAGTAATTTAATACTTTCGACAAATGACTGTTTCTAATAATTATCATATAACAAATACTAAATAACACTAGCCTTCCAAAAAGAAAAGGAGGGGAATATGAAAAAGACATTCCACATGTTATTAGTTAGGTACCAAAAAGAATCTGTGAATCGAGGTCGTATGTTCTGTCGTTTTCCCCCTCAAAGATAAAAAGCTATTCCCAAGGATCACACTGAGGACAAAATGGACTCACTCTCATTAAAAGAAATCAAAATATTTAAAATGATTGGTATCATTAAAAAATAATACTTTAAAGTAACATGGACCTAAATATGCCTCTAACTTCATTTGTTTGCAGTTTACAAAGATGACAATTTTAGACAACCCCTTTAAAAACAAGCTGACAAAGCAAATCTTTTAAAAATTAATTACATGGGTTTATTTATATTTCTCTTTAATATTTGTACTTGTATGAATCAAAAATAAAAACCGAAATCACAATATTTTCATCAAGAATAGGAAACACTACCATTAAAAGGAAAACTCCATTAACCAAAGATGTTAAACCAACATTCACATGATGATTTCTTAAATTTAGGCCTTTCCTGGCTCTAACAATTCTTTCCTCTAATATACTATTATTATTTAAATACACCTTCCTAAAACAAATGAGCTAACTAAAATCATATAAACCATCACTGTTATTCCCTTTTAACAGATTAGAATTTTTAAAGATTTCATAGCATTAAGATGTCTATGAAAGAAAGATTATTTGGAAGAAACACCCAATACAACTTGTCTATAATGCAGTTTAAATAATTCACTGTGTAAGCAGTTTAAATAATGCTAACCTATTTTGTCACCTAACAAAGTAATCAAAGAAAAAGATTCCTAAATTGTCCAAATCAAAAACAAATACAAAATGATTCCTAGCATTTCACAGGGATATCCATAGTTTCTATTTTAACTAATTGTCCACTGCAAAAATTATGGTTTTCTCATTTCGTTCTTTTTAAATACGCCAATTCAAAGTAAAACTCCTTATCCACAAGCGTCTTAAAACAGTCACAATTATTAAAACACAAATCACTAAAAATGTGTAGCTTTAATCTTATATTAAATACCACCAAAAGATGCTGCGTTTTGGGATGTTAAAATTTTTGTTATATTATGAATGCTGATACACTCAAAAATTCTTTCACTGTTTAATTTGTAAAGAGCAGTCTTTTATAAATGCTTGGCAAATCCAAAAATTTGTACAATTTGTGGTTTAATTACTTTTTAGTGGTCCAATCTTCAGCCTACAAATAAAGTCCATGATACATAAAATGTCCATATTGTTAGATTGTCAAAGATCTGAGTTTTGTAAATGTTCAATACTGAACCCCAGCATAATGTTTTTCTGTATTTAATCCTCTTATTAATAACTATGATTCATAACAATTTAAGCTCTAAATAATATTCCACCTTCCATCTGCTTGTAATAGAGTTATTATTTGTGGCAAGAATTTTTGTGACTGTACTGCTCAGCACTTCTATTTACATCAGCAGTGCTAAATGCCCAATGGTGAGAGGGGAGCCAATCAGATGGCAGATTAGATGTCAACTCAGAGGCAGCTGTCTGGAGACTATTACAGCCAGTTTACCTCCACAATTCAAATTCCAAACCTTGCAAAGGAGATCAAGTCAGTCTTTAGGCTCAGCCTACCAGCAAGAAACAGCAAGAGTACAGGGCGCTTCCTAATAGCGTTGTAGGGCTTGGGTGACAGCAAAATAAAGAAAATCCAAATAAATACGATCCGAAAAGATCCATTTTCACAGGTCTAAACTCACTAGCTATACTGAATAAAACGTATGCCTAATCCATGATCAAAAATAAGTTCAATCGATCCGGAATGTGCTCCTTTAACACAGCCTCCCGGCTGAAGGTGACTCCTTGCAGGCAGCCCGAGAGCCCGATAATGGATTTCCCCGGCCGTGCTCGGGAGCCATCGACTGCTTCCCTCCACGCCGCTGCACACTGGCCTCATTCCTGCCAGCAAACGTTCAAACTCCACGCCCGCACCGAACGCTCTGGCCGGGCAGCCCCGCTGTCACAGGGCTCCCCTCTCTTGCCTGCCCTTACCTCGGAAGCCGAGAGCGACGCAGCGGCCGAAGGAGGGAGAAAGTTCTCCCTCTCGGCCCGGTCGGGGCACGCTGCCGGCGCTGCCAGCGCGGATCCGCTGGGTACCCC